>NC_056738.1:233970833-234135833 GCF_019279795.1 Protopterus annectens
GTCTGCTGATGCTGTGTAGCAGGAAATGGGTTTGGGCTGCTGTAGTAGTTGTGCTTATTCTCATTGGTATATCATTGTAACTTAAAGGTAGTGCTTTGTGAGTATGTGAGTGGCCCATGAGATTTTGATGCAGTATTTCTTTCCTCTTTCTTTAGGTGGCGGTCACTATGCCCCAATGTTTTGCTTATGGTTGTCGCATTTGCCATTATAGTCTGCCAGCCAGTATGTCATTCCATCGGTTTCCACGTAATATTAAATTGTGTACCCGATGGGTGATAAATTGTGGGACAACATTGGCAATGTAAGTAAATTTGTCAAAGTGGTGGTGAGCAGGCCAAAGCCCCAACATTTCCTGTGTTCAAAACACTTTGAGGATAGCCAGTTCGAACAGAATTACATGCATGAGCTTCTTCCCACAGAAATGAGGCCACGGCGACTGATTCGGCGACTAATTATAGAAGAATTGCCTGTACAATTTTCTCTTTCTCCACAAACAATCCATGTACATCGACACTACAGAGGCTATGGGGAAAACAACAGTGGAATGTAAGTAAATTGTCTGTGCCAATGTGTAATTTGTTCAACATGAAAAATGTGACTGAGCAGATAACTGTCAGCAATGCACCACTCATGATTAATCTCATATACAGCTTAACATTTGCATGTTTACATATGATTCAGTTCAGCTAAACACTTGGACTATATGCACTAATGTAGACATACCTTGACCAACCTATAGCTATGTGGCAGACAGAAATGACAGGGAACACATTAAGTTGATGTAACACTGAGTGACCATAAGTGGTATGGATTAGAGGTGTGCAGACAACTAAGGAATATTTGTTAATCATTTCCCTTTATTCTCCAGCTTATTGAAGAACTTCTGAACACAACATCACCAACCTTGACACAAATAGTCAATGTTGAAAGTTTGTGCATAGCATAAAGTAAGTTTGTGTACTGCAATTAAGTGTTCAATACAGTTTATCAAGCAGTTATTATTTCATGTTTACTCATCTGATGTAAAGAGTGCATCTTTAGTTAACACCGATTTCTGTCTGTTTCACAGACTTCTATCCATGAACAGTGAAAGAAGAAAAGTGCACCACTCATTGAAGCAGCAGACTCATTGTATGTTTACAGAACCAAGGGGAGATGATGTGGCCGCGCAACATGTCCAGGTAAGCAATGACCAATTCATGGGAAACACAGGCTGTTGTAGAAGCTTTGAGTTTCACAGCATCAACTGCTGGATGAGGTAAGTGTCAGAACTGTAAGGTCATATAGTAAGTACAGATGGGGTAGTGATTACTGACTGGGTAGTAAGAGTGGAACAGCGGTCAAGTAAAGAGCAAAGCTAATAAATAACTGTTTGTGCCTTGGTAAGTGTAAATTATGGAGGGAGTATATTTTGCTATAAATTATCACATACTAGGTATAGTATTGGAGAATGTAAATTTTGGGATAGACGTGCTGTAGTGCAGATATTGTTGCTGACAGGGTTATCATTTGTGTAACCTGCACAATGGTTATGGGGCCCAACTGTTCCATCCATAGCTGACAGTGATAAATCAAAAAAGTATGAGCAGAAGTGGTTAGTGGGGTCATAATTGAGAAACTGATTGAAGAGGACACAAAGGTATATGTAAGAACATTGACTGGAACAGTGTGGAAATCATATATAAGGAAGTGTGTGGATTGATGTCCACTGTTAGTTTAGGGTTTACAAGAAGGGGGGGGGGGGTAGTCTGGATGGAAGAAAGACAAAATGGGAATTACCTAAGTAAGACAGATGTCCGCAACAACATGTGCTGTAGATTTATAAGTTCTTTGTAGGTATGAATCACAGGCTCATAAGTAATGACAATGTTGTACTTTCAGGTACCAAGTCCAGAATTGTACGAGGAAGCAGTGGAAACCATTGAGATATACACTATGGAAATTCTGGAGTGTAGTCAGAAAATTATAGCTTGCCAAACCAAGATTTGGAGAAAAGGTTGCAGTATAGGTGTACAAGCAAAGCTAACAGAAGTTAAAAGTCTGCCTGGTAAGATAAGAGATGTGGCAGTACAGTTTCTGGAGGTGTTGTCAAAATGGATGGACCACACGTACTGCAAGAAGTCAAAAGTGGTGCAGACAGAAACAAGACAGCCAGATTCACAGGAGGATCACATTTTCAATGTTGTAGCCACAAGCAGCACACGTCTGAGTAACTGTATTAGTCAGGTGGATGACAGCTGCATTGACACCGGTCGATGCAACACCAGTGCATTTCTCTCTCTTAAAATGATGGCTTGCAGCACACCGATCAAGTGTCCTCCAGAAGGCCTGCAAACAAGCATGCAAAGTGACTCCTCTGTATCAAAGTATCGAAATGATGACATCGAAATGGATCCTGACTGGTGCTACACCACAGATAGCTTATCTACCTCTGACATGGAAGACACAGTCAAAGAAATGGATGAAAATGAAAGGATTAGTGAGCCGAAGTACATTGTGTTTGAGTCGTGTCTGGATTCACTGCTGTTGAAGCTGACCTGTACCGAATGCAAAACACCTGCTGTGGAAGTGGAGAAGAAATCAAAGATGGGGTCCTGTGTGTCTGTGAAGGTATCCTGCATCAGTGGTCATGAAGTTCTGGAGTGGCAAAGTAAGCCATTGTTAGGAAGGATGCCTGCAGGCAACTTGCTCCTTGTGTCTTCTGTCATGTTTAGTGGCAGTACGTATGCCCACATCACAAGATTCTGTGCATACCTTGGAGTGGAATTTATCAGCGAGACTACCTTCTACACTATTCAATGATGGTATTTGTTCCCAGTTTTACAGCGTACCTGGACACAGCAGCAAAATTGGTTACTGGCAAATGCAGATGGGAAAGAACTATAGTTAGCTGGATATGGACACTGCGATAGTCCTAAATATTCAGCAAAGTACTGTTGCTATAGCATGATGGATCTGGATTCGGGACACATCATTGATTTTGCAGTAGAGCAGGTTTCCATGGGAGTGATATCAGTAGCACTGGAGAAGAAAGCGTTCAAGAGGTCCATGAATAACTTGAGTAAGAATATTAAAATCAACCTTGTGGCAACAGACAGGCATCATGTAACTGGATTTATAATGTGCAAAGTATTTCCAATAGTTGAACATCAGTTCTGTATATTGGATATGTCCAAAAGCTTAAAGAAAATAATGGAAGCAGGCAAAAGGCAGCGTAAATGTGACTTACTACGGTGGTGCCACAGCATTTCTAATCACCTGTGGTGGTGTGCAGTAACGTGATGGCGATGGAGTATTTCTGGAAGATAAATGGCTGTCATTGTTGTACCATGTGACAGACATAGACAGCTGGAGTGGGGCAAAGAATGTGTCTTGCTGTGGACATGAGATGACAATCATAGAAGGAGATGAAAAGAAGTGGCTTGAAGAAGATGATGCATGTCACAGTGCCCTGAAGAGGATACAGTTACAAACAGAGTATTTCTAAAGGATTTGAAGCAAATAACCAAGTTCTGTCACACTGGCAACCTTGAAGTCTTCCATGCATGACCAACTGTAAACTGAGAGTACCAGTTACTTATGTCAGCAACATCAGATTGTTGAAGGACATCTATGCTAAACACGGGGATATACTTAGATCTAATGAGAGAGTGGAATCAATAGTAGGAGAAGCCCCGAGCTATATGTATAAGAATAAGAGATCACTTAAGTAATTGCTATGTTATCCAAAGTTTAACTCCAGTACTGATACACAGCTTAATATTGGTACATTTCCTTGTCGGTCATGTAACTACTGTCATTTGATTGACAGTAGTGCTGCATTTGAACATCCAGATATGCATGGAAAGATGTTTTTCAGAGCCAGAGCTAACTGCAACACAGTGAATCTAGTTTATTTAGCCTACTGCACGGTTTGTTACTGTTTCTACATTGGGATGACAACATGCAGTTGTTGAAACAGTCAATGTGGGTATAAGGGGGGGCCCACATAGAACTAAGGTAGAAAGCAAAGAATAGAACTGTATTATTACAATGAAAGCTAATATGGGGAAAGGCCTCAATGATAAATTTTCTATTAAACCAGTTTTAATGAATAGGCCATTAGCCAGATAGATATTAATTATGTTCACTATTTTTTATAATGTTTTTATGAATGAAATGTTTTATATGCTTTTATGTATGAAATGTTTTCATGTTTATATAATGAGTTCTGAGCTGCATTTTTTGGCTGTTGAATGAAATGCTTTATATGTTTTTATGAATGAAATGTTTTTGTGTTTATACAATGAGCTTTGAGCTGCATTTTTTGGTGTGGCTTTAAGGACTCGTTAATTCCTAATTGTGTTTGCATGCTAATTGGTTGCTTTGCTGTTTAAAAGTACTACAGTTTGGATCTTTATTTGTCTGATGAAGCAGCTGCTGCTGCTAAAGCGCTTACTGTTTGTTCTATTGTTTGTTCTGGGATTAAATTCTTGAATTTTACTGCTGTGTTCCGCTGCCTCCTTTGACTGTGATATTGTATGATTTATTTTTTGGAGGACTGGTTTACCTACACCATAGTCTTTGTTCTTTGTTGCTTTATACTGAAGTGGTAACAGTGCTGAGGTACAGCAGTATATGGCTCTATGGCGAAGTATGTCGTAATTGTATCTGCCTAGTGAACTGTACATGTTTGTTTATGACTGTTGGTTCATAGGTTTATAGGTTCATAGATTAGTACTAGGCTAACTGCCCTTGTGGGCCATTTTCAGCCTAGCCAATTATCCCACGTGAGAATCAAACCCTGAACCTTATGTTTGTAAGGTAGATACCTTAACCATTATGCCAACCTCCCACATAGTTATGTAAAGTTCGTTATGTGTTACTGGGGGTAACAAAGCCATGGACAATATCAAGCGTTTCATGTTACATTGCCCAATTTATAGGAGATTAGGACACGCCATCAATTATACTTAGTGTGTGAGAAGAATATCACTATTTTTAATAAGGAGAATGAGATATCAATATCCAGTTATGAAGTTCAATATTCATCACTATATAGTAAATGCGGTGACTTGTGTAATATGACACATTGAAATTGAGGGCAGTATTCTTAAATTTAATACTGGAAGATGCCTGTCAAGGCAGATCTTGAAGGCAAGTACTGCATACTATTTTATTATAATGGAATTCGCATATGTTTTTTGTAGTGTCCCTCCGCTCATCCAGCAGAATGCTAGTTCAAACTATAAAAGCAAACAACACCGCTGGAGATTCCTTGTTCTCCAACTTTACTGGAAAAAAATGGAACTCCCCTCCTCCAGAAATAACTTCCAATAACTCATTGCCTCAATTCAAAACAGCTCTAAAAATACACATGCTATCACAATGGCTATATCCATGTCTAAACCCCGACTAAATAATCATTGTCCCACAAACCTCTCTTAGCTTTCTTTCCTTACCAACTGTAAAAAGGTATCCCTTCAGATATACCTCTACTAAATTCCTGACTAATCAATCTCTGCTTCATAAAGATTTTCATGTCTTAACTACGGACATTCAACTAACGTTTTGACTGTGACCCAGTGTTAACTTCCTAAGATCATTTTAACCTCCATTTCTCCCCCTAAATGGCTACAATAATTTTGGCACATATATATAAGCATATTGGTTTAGTACAATTAACATAATCAGCCAAATTTATTTGGGTAAAATCACAATAAGAATTTTTATGCAACTTTTATTTTTCACATTAAAACATAGTACAAACAGGGCAATACTGTCATTAAGTCTGACCAGGTGTAACATTGGGTAAAATAATTCTAATTTCGGTCTCTGGGTTTCATTATGGTTTGAGTGAATAAGGGCCCACTTAACTACTTACCAACAAATAAGCTAACCCTAGCATATAGGGTAACATGTTAATGTGGCTTTTCACAAAAAAACTCCAGGTTATACCCTTACGGTGACACAACAAATAAGTATTTCTGGGAATACTGATTCTTCTTTGGTTCCACTTATTGTAAGGGCATTATTAAAGATAAAACAACTTTTTAAGTGTGAATGAACATCCTTACGGTGGTTATTAAGAAAGGATATCATATTTAACAGCCCTTTTGGGAATAATTCCACCTATTGTAAGGAAATTAAAACAAAAAAAGCCATTCATAGCGTTATATCATGGACCTTTTTGGGCACACTCATGCATATATTGTGACTCTCTGACCTATTATTATAGAATATTGGCACAAAGGTTATATGACATATTCTGGTCGGGCTAAATAACAGTACGCCTACATCACTTTGTTACACAAATACAATTTTGGTTTTTCAACACATATTGGATATTTTTTGGAAACAAACAAGAGGATATTTTATATCCCGATCCCAAATATGGATTTAAATGATATCCTTAAAGGCCTTTCGGCTGATAAGGATAACCTAGAAGTTTTTGGACTCAATACAGGTCAGGTCTCCACGACTGATATTACAATTAATCTTAAAGAAAAATGTGGGAGTGTTTTTTTCAAAGTTACACAGACAAATGAAAGCCCTCAGAACAAATATATGGCATTTAAAGCTGTTTAAAGCATACAAAATTAAAGATATAACACCAAGAGGACTCCGTATTAAGTTGCAACCTCTAGTTGCAAATATTGACAACGAATTAAGGCAGGATTGGGCTACTGCCCAACATCAGGCATCCATGTTGTTTGTTGAAAGTCTTTCTAAATACTATGAAAGAAATATTGAAACCCTAACTATAGAATTACAAACAACTTGTTCCGAAGCTGAAACTTTTTCCAACACCGATTATTATCAGGACCCACTTATCCCAACTAGCTAAGGAATTAAACAACATAGAAGCGGATCTTAAGAAAAGAAAAATACACAAATTCAACAGAGATTTAGGGGATTATGAAAAAGGAAAACCCTTTGTGACTTCAAAGAATGTGAGGTTCAGTGAGAGCACACACAAACCACCTAGGGGTAGAAAAAGACCCAGACCTATTTTAAAAAAACATGACAGTAGAACCAATTTCACTTCTGATGATGATTTTTCATCTACTACAGAAGGTGATGTCTCCTCCAACCAGGCGTCCCCAGTTGCCAAAAGAAAGCAATCCATCCCTTTAGGGGCAACAAACGCAGGGCAGGGAGGAAGCACAAGCATAGAATTGGGTACAACCAATCTCCAATCACTTTTGAAAAAAATAACAACACAGTAAACAATGTACTGAATATTTCATCTGTGGCACTTACAGAAATTCAATACAAGGTGTTAAATAAAGGCTTCAATTTTGTACCCACTACACCGGTGTCTGAACATTTATTAGTGGATGATATTAATAACTTTTGCAGAACACTTAATCTAAAGTTATTTTTTTCAGATGAAACTAACTCTCAAAGATCTATTGGGTTTAGGTTTGGAAAATCTACATTTGTACCACCAATGGACAAACATGTGTCTATATTCAAGGAGTGTGTCATGAAAGATTTACATTTTTCCAAAGATACTGATAGTTGTCGCAATAATCTTAACCAACAAGAACGTGAAGCACTTAAGCAATTACAACAAAATAGAAATATCGTGATCACATCTGCAGATAAAGGGGAAGGTATTGTGGTTATGGACCACTCAAAATATAAGGCAGGGGCACTGAAACAGTTATCCCAAACCCAGTTTTATCTAAAGATGGTAGTGGATCCAACCCCCAATTTTAAAACAGATATTGATTCATTCATAGATTTAGCTGTGGAAGAAGATATCATTACCTCCCAAGTGGCCAACCAACTAAAGGTTTCAGAACCAATGCCACAATACCTCTATCTAATACCCAAGACACACAAAGATCTAATGAATCCACGAGGTAGACCAATAGTGTCAGGTCGTGGATCTCTGACTGAACCTTTATCTGCTTTTCTGACTGAATATTTAAAACCATTATTGCCAATGGTTAGATCACATATCCAAGATACAACACAATTTTTGAATATTATTGAAGATTCTCAACTGGATGAGGACTGGTTGTTATGTACATTAGATGTAACATCCCTGTATACAAGTATCCCACATCAAGCTGGCATTCTGGCAGTTACATATTGGTTAGAAGAATCAAATCTATACTCAACAGGATTTAACAACTTTTTGATCAAGTTAACTGAATTTGTATTGCAGAAAAACATATTTTATTTTGAAGGTAACCCCTTTTGGCAAATTAAAGGAATAGCTATGGGGGCATCCTTTGCCCCAATTTATGCAGATTTATTTATGGGGTATTATGAACTAACCTTCATATATGATGCTCAGCGGAATATTTATATGGAATACATGGATATATGGCGTAGGTATTTGGACGACTGTTGGTTGGTGTGGCGGGGTAGTAAGGAGGAACTATCCAAATTTGTGGATTATCTCAATAACAACCCATTTGACATACAATTTACGGTCAATATTGGATATAATGAGATGGTGTTTTTGGATGTGGCTATCAAAAGATTACCAGATCACACCTTAGCAACAACAATACATAGAAAATTCCCACAATATAACACCATTCTCCATGCCACCAGCTCTCACCCCGCCACATTATCAATAACATCCCCAAGTCACAATATCTGCGCCTGAAAAGGATTTGTTCAACGACAGCAGAATATTCCAGTCAAACACAAGAATTAACAACCAGATTTGGGGATAGAGGATACAATTCCAACCATCTAAACAAGACTGTCAAAGAGTTACAAACTAAGGGCAGATCCGATCTTCTTAAATATAACAGATCACAGGAAGTTACCAAGCAAGGTAGGCAACCTATCAGACTAGTTACCACGTATGGTAACAACACCTCCTGGTTTAGACAAATTGTTAACAAACATTGGGATATATTACAGTCGAATTCATTTCTCAATGATATTCTTCCCGAAACCTGCGCTTTTTCTTACCGCAGGGGACGTACTATTCAGTCTCAGCTAACACACTACAAAAGGTTCACACCAGGTATTAAACAACAAACTACACTTTTTGGCGATGCCTTAGTTGGTTGTTACTCCTATGGACATTGCAGTTTATGCCAATATATTTGGAAAACCAAAGAATTTACCAGTAAGAATACACCAAAGGTATTTAACATAAAAACTTTCGGGAATTGCAGTTTGGATTGGGTGATATTATTTGGCACAATACACTTGCTCTGCGTTCTATGTTGGGCAGACTTCCAGGCCCATTAGAATCAGGATTAGCGAACATTTGAGTTCCATCAGAAACAGAAGAATAACCAATGCTCTATACAAACATAGTCAACAACATACAGGAGCATCATTTAAGTTTACCATAATAGATAAAATCCAACTTCACAGGAATTTTAAGATGGGGTGGCACACTAAACTTAATAACATGGAGAACAAGTGGATCACCACCCTTGGGGCTTTTTTTAAGCCAGGACTAAATGAATATCAAGCACATCATGCCCCCCAATGATACAGGTATTATAGGATCAAACAATGATTATTGGGCAGTCAAACATCCAATTACTCCAATGTCAACATCATAATCCACATACATCAAATCAAACTATATATGCATATAATCTGATTTTTGCCTAATAAAAAAGATATAAATATATAAATATTTAGGGCTACAGTTCACAGTAGCCTTATTATTAAGCTGATGTTTAAGCTAAATTTATTATTGGTATTATCAGGATGTTAGTAGTATGTGGTTTAAACAATGTATTAAAAGTAAAATCAGGTTAAACAAATCTTCATGTAAACACTGTATTAGTACCCTCAAATCTTAACAGGTTGATACCACTTTAAGTTCTGGGTATAAATTGAGAACCAGGATGTAATAGGTGCTTTTGCAAACAAATGTATTTGAATTAGGAAGAAGTCACATTGAGAAAGGCTTTAACAGCCGAAACCGGTTTGTGCATATCAAGCAAGGTTGACTTTTGCAACCTAAAATAAATATCTTTTATCCTGCTGCTGTCGAGTGCTGGTCCCTTTTTTGTTTTGGTATTTATGGTTTGGACCGTGCACCAACAGTCCTGCGTGCATGCCTCGTTTGCTCTATCCTTCAGTTATACCTCTACTAAATTCCTGACTATTCAATCTCTGCTTCATAAAGATTTTCATGTCTTAACTACGGACATTCAACTAACGTTTTGACTGTAACCCAGTGTTAACTTCCTAAGATCTTTTTAACCTCCATTTCTCCCCCTAAATGGCTACAATAATTTTGTAAATAGATCTATTGCTATATCTTTGTTAAATACCTAATTATTTCTCACTAATATCTACATTTTTTTGATATTGGTACTAAATGTTTTTGAGAACTTTCAATTATTTACTGCTACTTTCATGTTAACTACTTCATTAGTTACTACTATATATCAAAATCTCTATTAATATTGCTATTAAATGCTTTGGATAACTTGGAGCTTTTCTCCCCGGACCTCCGCTGAAAATGGATATGCATCCAGTCGGACTTTCCCGGTTAACAAATGTAAAATAAATAAATAAAATAAATAATGTGCCATGCCATTGCTAACATTGTTCTGGAGTACTCCAGCAGATTGTGAATGAGAGGCACAATGATTAAGTACAGTAGCAATTCTGAAACTGAACCATATAGTGTGGAAAAGAAGCATGGGTGGATTGGCAAGCTAACATTTCCAAGGCTAAGGGTGTTGATTGCGAGAGGGGTGGTGCACCCCTATGACTCAGTCATAGCATCATGTCCTGTTCTTATGGATGCCTTTGTGTGCATTGTCACACAGACGTCCTTTTCTGCCTGTGCAGTTTTAAGAAATACACCCATCATGCTGGAATTGCTTGGAGGAAGTTGTCTTTTGCAAGTCAGGTGCTGTGTTATTGCTGTGCTTACTTTTATTGCTGCCAATCTTTTTCAGTGACTAGACGGAATTGTTATATTGCTGTGCTCCTCATTAAGGTGCTGAGTATTTTCATTATTATCAATGTATACACACAACTGCTACTGCCCTAATTGCTGTCTCTGCTTGTTAGAAAGGTGCTGTGTATGTCCTGTATTTTCTGTGCTGGCTGTTGATGAATGCTTCATTTTCCAAGTATGTTGTTGTTATTGCTCTGATTCTTTGGTTTTTAATGTCGATCATTAATTTAAATAGAGATGCAGAATTGCAGTTGCTCTTATTTTCTTGAGCAGATGTGTATTTACTTGATTGTCAGTGCCTAGACGGAATTGGTATTGCTCTGTTTAGTACACTGAAATGTATAAGATTTATTTTCAGTGCTGGCTGTGTATCATCTGTATTTTCAATCGGCGGTGTGTGTGTTTGCGTGTCTGTAAAATGCCACAGTGTAGTATACCCTGATGGTTGCTCTTAGTCATGGTCCAACCCTATAGCTTATTTACCTTCAGAATTCTATACCCATACCACCACCACTGATGCAAGGCAAAGAGTCGATAGCTTGACACTGTAGTGATTTACTACGGAAGATCTAGAATGGTTGGCGCATAGTTTGGGTCTGTTCCTCTAAAATGTTGTGGTTTTCTGCAAATCACTGAAATGAACTCAATAAATTGTAGCTTTCCCATCTTTTAGGAAATGGATGGCAAGACAAAGCATTTTATTCTACCTAGTTTCTGAAATAACGCACGCAATGTTTAGAAAGTGTTCCAGGTTTAGGGGTATTGTCCCATTCAACAAAGTTTTGTTTTTTACATATTTGTTGTGCTGCAAAGCTGAGAGAGAGAGTTGAGTAACATGTGGATATATCCAACAGCTGTGAGCTGTAGGGGAAGGGAAGTGTAGTGCTGCTTATGACGAGTCTGTCTGTTGATGAAATAGTATACTTGCTTTTCATGCAGGAACAGGCTGTGGATTTCTACTCCCACCATATATAGCTGGATAGCTGATACTGTACTGGTGTCATTTTAAAGTGGGTGGATACATAAGTCCTGATAATGTCCTCCTTTGTAGGAGATGCGTAGTAGCTATAAACCTGTTGTCAGTTTGCCACGCATTCCCTATTGCAATAGTACTAGCTTGTTGTTTATTGTAGCACTGGCAATTTTTTATTCAATGGCAACCAGAACTTTGCTTGCTGGTAGCAAAGGACTACATACCTCATTGCTTCCTCTGCAAACCTTTTTTATTAAAGATGTCCATATTTGAAGAATAATTTTGATGGAGTAAGTATTTGGTGATTGTGCTAACTGACTGATAGTGGTGAATGAAGATGACTTGAGTGGCATTTTATGATGAAATGTTCGTAGTTGGACATTTTTAGCATTCACTGTTGATACCGTTTGTCTCCTTGTTTATTAAAAGAATGTGTAAAAGGAGAAATATAAAACACATTGTAACAATTCGTGCTGTATTATCCTTATCCATCATCATCAACAGACCCTTTTTCCCATTTTTTCTACATGGAGTCGGGGTATCGTGTTAACTGTTGTCAACTCCCTTGATTGAATGGTGCACTCCTGCCTTCTTCAACACCCATGCCTGACTGTCATAGATCTTCTTTCACACAATCCATCCACCTCTTTGCTGGACGTTTTCACTTCCTCTTACTTTCTTCCTGTCTGTCCCAAATCTTTCTCAACATATTGTCGTCTTCTTTTCTACACGTATTCAAACCACCGCAATCTGTTCTCTGATATTTTCTTTAATTGGAGCAACTTTGGATTCTGCTCTTATGTCCTCAGTGCTTGTACTATCCCACAGCGTGCATCCTACCATCATTCTCAGGCACTTCATTTCCATCACCACTAGCTTCAACTGTTCTGCCTTTATTGCCCAGGTTTCTGTACCATACAGTAGTACTGGTTGCACCTCTGTTTTGTACACCTTACTTCTCAGCTTCTTTGGCATCCTTCTGTCAAAGACTACACCTGATACTCTATGGCAGTTGGCTGCAGCCCCTCTGATTCTAGCTTTGACCTCTTGAATCAGACGACTCTTCTCCTCAACCACCCCTCCCAGATACTTTAAGCTGTTTAGCTATTCCACTACCTTCCCTTCTATCTCTATTCTCAGCTTCTTCTGATTTCCCCAGTTTGCTGCTATTACCACCATATTATCTGTGCTTAGTTTCATCCCATGTGACTTGAGATTTGCATTCCATTCTCCTATCCTTTGCTGAGGTTCGAGCTCAGAGTCTGCCTGTGCTGCCACATTGTCTGCCTACAGCAGCTTTGTTGATCTGTCCACTACAACCTGTTTGAGCCCACTGCTCTTCATACTGGTGATGGACAACATTAGCAGAGCTGAACCCTGGTGTACACACAGTGCCACTGGGAACCCCTCTGTGAGGGCGAGTGCTATTCGTACTTGAATCAATGGGTGCTTGCACCAATTTCTACAAATTCCTACAAATGTTTCTGGGACTTCCACCACAGTACTGACCATATCAGCTTTCTTGGCACCTTGTCATAAGTTTTCTCCAAGTCTAGGAATGCCCAGTTGGACACTGTCCTCATCTCTAGCTTCGTCTCAAGTATCTGTCTCAATGCAAACATTGGGTCAATTGTGCTACATCCTGATCTGAATCCGAACTGTTCATCTCCTGTCTTATATTCTACTACTATACATATCTGTTTATCAGTCACCCTCTCCAGAACTGTTATGCAATGCGGTCGCAGTTTGATGCCTCTGTACTGCCCACAGTTGTGGATGTCCCCTTTGATCTTGTACACTGGCACGAGTATGCTTATTCTCCAGTCATCTGTGATACACCTTTCTCTCCACACTGTTAGTACCCTCAGGAGCCATTTATCCCCTCACACAGCATCTTTATCATATGTGCTGTGACCTCACCTGAGACTGCTGTTTTCCATGACTTCATCTTCCTTAGTGCTGTTCTTACCTGTTCTAAGGTGGCGCCTCTTCTCTCACCATAGGCTGTTTCTGGGGCAGTACAGCTTCTGTGGGGTTTTCTTCATTCTTAAGCTGTTGGAAATACTCCTTCTGTCTGGCTTTGATGTCCTGTGGGTGGGTGAGCACATTGTTCCTGACATCCTTTATGAGGGGTGTCTGACTATCTTCTTTATCTTTGTCTTTGCCTTGCAATCTAATATAGTTTCTTTGTGCTCCTTACTGAGTCACTTTCCAGAAGTTGGTACAGAGCCTCCGATGCCCTATTCTTTGCTATTGCAACATCTTTCTTAGTTTGTTAGCCAACAGTAGTCATTCCTAGTCTGGTCTTTTCTATCTCCCACTTCTTCCTGCACTGCTGCCTTATTTTGATGACTTCCTGGAGGTCTGCATTCCACCACCAGCCTTCCTTATGTACCGTATTTCTATACCTGTCTCAGCCACATATCTTTTCTATAGTCCTAACATATGCTGTTTTTAGGCACTGCCAATGTTCAACTGCACCTATTTCATCCTCTTTTTGGGGTGCTACAGCCCTGAGTAATTCCTTGAACTGCTGTACTTTATCTCTAGTCAACGTCCAGGTCTTCAACCTGGTCTCTGACCGCAGAGTCTTCTCTGACCACTGCTTGCAGCTGATGGTGGCAACTAATGGTGTATGCTGTGGGCCTACTGTTTCACTGGGGATGACTGTGCAATCATGGATTCTAGCCCAGTGCTTTTTCCTTACTAGGAGGAAGTCTACCCAAGTTGCATGTTGGCTACTCTTGTATGTGATCTTGTGACAGTCTCTCTTTCTGAACCATGGATTAGCTACTATCAAGCCATTTGCCAAACTGAAGTCTAGAATGGTTCCTCCTTATTTATTCCTGTTGTCCCACCCATGTTGACCAAGGCAGCCCTCGTATTCTGTTCTGTCTGTCCCAATATTTGCAATCAAGTCACCGATTATCAACACCAACTCAAGTTGTCCTGCTTTCTCTAATAGTTCCTGCAACTGCTGTCTGAATGCACTCTTTTCCTCACTATCATAACCCTGCTGTGGGGCATAGGCTGACATTATGAATACTGACCTATCATTACACTGGAGTCTGATTGCCATGAGTATGTCACTAATTCTGATATCCCTCACTGTCTTCTGAAGACACACTCTCACCACAATTCCTACACCATTTGAAGCCTGTCTACCACCTGAGTAGTAGATTCTGGATCCCAAGCCAATCAGACAAGAAATATAATGCAATGCAATCAGGAAGGTGAATGAAGGAATATATGTATGCATGGCCCAAAATATTTGCGACAGGAGCATATGTTTTGTGAACAGCGCAAAGGTAAACAAAATACACCACTGCCAGATGCATATTTTATGAATAGTTTTCATGCTGTCTCAATAAATGACTTTGGGCAGATAAATGTAATGCTCATGCAGAGTCTGTGTTATGTGAGAGACTGTACTTGTTTAGAGGTTTTACTTGAATATATGTAATCTTTGTAAAAGCAAATAAGAGAGCAGTATAACATATGTATTTGAATGTGGTGTATGGTAACTAGTGAGAAATAGCCAAGTAATGGAGAACTATAGTGGGTGCAGAAGGGTCTGCTACCTGAGGGTGGCGGGGTGTTGAGGGGGGACTTCTCTATTATACATGCCCTGCAAGCTATCCAACACGGATCCGGCGCTGGTATTGGTTGTACAAATACATATGGAAAGGTAGTTGCAGTTTTACTGCATTACAAGGTGTAAGTTTCCTCCTATGCATGTAAATAAATAATGTATGGAACTGACACGAGTGGCTTTCTAGGGTGAGCAACCTTGCTGTGGGTGTGTTGGTTAATGCTGCTTATGACAAGTGTGTCTGTGTTACTAGCACAACAGATAGTATAACTGCTTTTCAGGAAGAAGACTCTGTTTAAACTCCCACAGTATGTGGCTGGATTGCTGGTACTCTACTGGTGTACTGTTAATGTGTGGATACAAATTCACTATGTAATTTCGAAATACTGAAATCCCAAATTTCAGTATTTTGAAATTACATAGCCGAAGACACCAAACACCGAAACCCTAAAACCGCGAAATTTAAAATCCCGATGCTACACTACAGATACAGCACACACTAACACATACACACAACTTCCCCCCAACTCAAATATAATATCCTACACTACAGATAAGCAGGGGGGGAAGCCCCCTGCACCACCCATGTGGGGGACTGCACCCCCCACACCCTCCTACTTATATATACTAACTCTGAGATCGCAGACACACACACAAGCAACTCACTCTCACACATTGTACACACCCTCGCGCACACACATCACAGTCAAAACACACACTGACAGACACTAAAGCCCCTAACCAACAGACATACACATACATACATACCCAAACTCACATTTTGCACTTCTGGTGTTGTGGTGTGTGAATGGTAATTCAAAATCTCCGTACTTCAGGATTTTGAATTTCATGCTTCTGGTTTACCGGTATTTCAAGACTTCGGTATTTTAATTTTGAAATACAGAAATTCGTGATTTCAGTATTTCAAAATTAAAAACGTAACCCATGGATACTGTAAGTCCTGAGAATGTTCTCCTTTACAGTCGATACCTAGTAGCTATCAACCTGTTGTCACTTTGCCATCCATACCCTTATCAGGTACGAGTAGCTTATGTTTGTAGTGTAACACAAGCAGTTTATTCTTCAATGGCAATTTGAACTATGTCGATGAAACAATGAAGTGTAATTTAGCTTGCACAATCTGCAAATAAGTCAGAACCATCACATAAAGTACACATTAAGGACATCTACAATGTAGAATTTCCTGCTATCAAATTCACTGATATTGGTGAATTGTAATGACTGCAGTTGTTTGGCATTTTATGATGGAAATGTTATGAATTGGCCATTTGTAGCATTCGTGGGTCATACACGTTGTGCCAAACTTTCATAATGGAATGCTTAAAAGGACCAATGTAAAACACACAACATGTGGTGCAGTATTATACAAGGATTTATAGTTAATGAAATCATGAAGGTGAATCAAGGAATACATATATGCATGGCCCTAAAAATGTTTGAAAAACTATAGAGTGTAAACAGCCCTACACTAACCATAATCCTCCACTGGGCCGAATCTTTTAATATGAATGTGTGTTTTGATGCCGTATAAAGGATGAGTTTAATGGGAAGAGAAGTGTACTGCTCATGCAGACTGTTTCATTTGCAAGACTGTTTGTTTAGTTGTTTAATTTCAATATCTATAATCATTGTAGAAACAATGAAGAGAAGCGTATGCACAGATATTTTTGAACTGTGTGCATGTTAACCGATGGGAAATAGCCAAATGGAACACTAGAATGACTACGGAAGGGTCTGGTACTTGATGTGTGTTGGGTGTTGCTCTAGGAGGGGCTGTTCTGGGGTGGCTTACATATTTCCTTGCCTAGGTATGTATTCAATCCAGATTTGGCTGTGGTATCCATAGTAGAAGTACATATGGAAAGTAGTAGCAGTTCAACTACAGTTGCAGTTATTTTGTTCCTAAGCATCTACATGAAAGAAAATGAGTGGAGTGGCTTTCTCGTGGGGTGAACTGATGGTGGGTGTGGCTCAAATAGGGTTTTGTTTCTTGAATATGGTGTGGTTGAGGCTTAAGCGGGGCCAGATCAGTAATTCTCCTAGGTCACCTTTTTGGCTAAGGCCACTCCTGACTGAATAGATGACCAGGTGTAACAGGCATTTCATGTAGAGAGAGTGCTGAATGAATAGTGCATATACCAGTGAAAGATGTCAAGCTGGATTGTCACTATATATTACACATGTGCCATGTCCTGTGGCATATGAGTAATTTTGTCTGAAAGAATGTAACGATGAATTTAGCTGATGTATGAAATATTTCAATTTTGTACTGAGACTGTACCCAGCCATAAGTGAAACATTTATTGGGAATCTTGCAGGGGTTAGAAATTATTCATGAGAACTGCACACATGGTGGAAATGTAAATTGTGTATTTGAGTTATGGCGGTCATGTGAAAACAGAGCATGTCACATGTTGCTCGATGCAGTTCCGGAGCCTGATCTGTGTACTGCCTACAAAGCTGAGATGCCTATGGGGTGTGATGTCACTCATTCAGCACAAATGTGATCAAGTTGGGATGAAGTGGATTAATTGGATGAGATGATTAGTAAAGATGTAGTAGAATGATTCAAGTACACCTTAACTGCTGTGTACTTTGGTTCCAGTTACAGTGCTCTCTCCACAATCTATGTATATAAAGCAGTTGACCATGGTGCCATTGAGCAATGATTCTGAGGACAGTTTGTATCTGGCAGTAGGCAAATGCCTTACATAACATGAGGAGAAATGTAGACACTACATCTTATCGGAAGATGTAGTTGGAAGTATTTAGGATGCACTCCCTAGCAATGCGTTGAGCAGAGCAGTGGATGACTGTATTTCTGCTGGTAGTGCGGACATGATTTAGGTGAACTAGGCTGGCATGCAATTGTTAGCAGAGGTGATGGAGTGAGATGCACCAGACTTGATACAAGAAATAGACTTCCTAACATTATGATGCATAGTGCACGAACAGATGGATTCTACCTGCATTATGTATTAGTAATAGATAATGATCCATTAATAACTGAAAGGAAGGTCACTGAACACAGAGTACAGTACAGAGAATGAAGGATGTTGAGAGAAAGGAAAAGTTTTGCAGATAAGAGGAAGTTATAAAATACATATAAAGTTGTGATATAGTGGACAATAAAGTGTTGGTAAGGGTAAGTAAGATAAGTGAGGATTGGGAGGCAAAAAGAAAGGAAATGAGTGGAAAGAATGGCACAGGAAATGGATAGTAGTAACAGATACTGCTAACCTGGTGTGAGATATGTACAGATCATGAAGTTAAGGAGAAATCTCTGTATAGTCAAAATATGTGAGTGCAGGGGATTGCTCTATCAGGCATACTGTTCAGACTATGGAGATTGAGTATGCAAGAAAGGATTGCTGAGAATTGTTGTTTAAGTTTTTCCATGATTCTTTTCTCACATGAATGAATAAGGAGATAAGAATGGTGCTAGTTCATGCCCCAGATGAGAATTTGTATGACATTTGATGAAGGAAGGGGTTTAAGTGAAATTGCAAGCGAGGTAAGTGTAGCCAGTTTAACATTATGAAGGCAAAACATAATGGCATTACAGCATGCCGGCAAATACAGCTACTGTGTTAAAGGAAAACACATGATTTGGTGTTTGGGGGATCATCTTGCCACTTGAACTTGTGGAACACAGTAGAGACAGAAAGAGGTAGCTGTTGTCTATGGGAACTGGTTTGGATACAGATTTTCCATATAAGGCACAGTTATTGATGCATTTTCATGCTTGTAACCTGCAATACAGATCAGATCACAATTAGACTCAGTCACCAGTGTCCTGTTTAATGTATTCTTACAAACAAATGAGCAATCTGTAATTCCTCATAATGCAAACTGAAATTTGGAATGTGTTGGTCAGTGACATCCACTTTTGGATGATACCTTCCTGTGTAGTGGCAGTGTTTTGGGGTGTCGCTTTAATGTTGAAGCAGTATATAGATTTCTGGAATTGCTACATTTTTTTGCAGCTACAGATAGCAACTATTTTTGTAATAGTAAGGAATAGTCTTTGAGTAGAGAATTGTGGTGTGGTGTGGTGTTTCACTCCAGCTGGTGATTGTGGAAGGCTGATTACCTGCAGGTGTGTTATGAGAGTGGTGAGGTGAATGTGGTTTTGGCTGCAGCTGCAAGTATTGTTGTGGTGTGAGTGGACCTTTGTGATGCTGGCTACCTTGAAGTGGTACAGAGGCTTGTCACAATAGTGCAGCGTTGGTTGTGAACTTTTGCACATTTTAACCAAATGCCAGCTTGCGTGGATTCCTTTCAGTGGGTAACTTTGAAGTAGTGGCATGCCTGGACTAGTGCATAATAAAAAGTTGAGTACTGATAACTTTTTGAAGTAGAATGTAGTTAACCTTTTTATGACCAGGTATGAGTGACAACAGCTTGAGGAGTCTGAAAGGCACAGTGGGGATCTTTTTCCCATCATCATAATGGATGACTAATGCAGAATGACTTTGATGCAGTGGACGAGGGTAGAACAGTTTGAGTCATGTCCTGGAAAGAATGACTACAAGTCTGGCCCATGAAGAAGATGTAGTACACTGTGGCCCCAACACTTAATAAAGGTAAGAGGGTACTATGTTTGGGAACACTATTGTTCATGGAGTTTAGTCCAGCTGTGTGGCTACACTGTTTAATACTCCCAGCGGTAAAAGGTATTATCAACACTGGCCTTTTAGTTTGTCACCGTGATGTAAGCCGTTAGATGGATGCATACAGTAAAGTAGCAAATGTGCTACCAATTGTAAGCAATGCAGAACAGATTTCCTCAAAGATCTGTTTTGATTATGTGGATGAAAAATATTTGGCTCTAGATATTCATTTATCGACAAATCAGTACAGAATGTACTATGTGTGGAAAAATGGTGGGATATTAAGCTTGAGGTAGAGCTGACTGTGAAGGACCTTCTGAAGTCACTTGGTCAATATGCAGCCCAGTGACACCAACTAAGTTGAAAACCCAGCTGGACTGTGATATCAGCTAGAAGAAAGGTAATGGTATTTATCCTTCCGAAGTAATGCTTTGGATTTTGAAGACTGAACAGTGGTTGTAGTTACAGGTTAGGACAGTAAATGAGATTATTCAAAATGTTGTCAGTCAAGGTTTGTGGTGTAGTCTGGAAGTGTTTCTCTTAGTGATAAAAGTCAGCATGTTCATTGTAAAGCCAATGTGTGTTGTTGGTGTATACTACTTGTTAAAAAATGTGAGGATTGGCAGAGAACACAATAAGTTTGTTGATTTATGTAGCTGAGAGTCTGTAAAAACAGTTTTGCTGCAGGCAAAACTGAAAGATGTACACTGCAGTTGTGATTGTCTGCAGCACCAGTTAAAAAACATATGACAAACTAAAGTGCGTATTAGTATTATGTAGGCATTTGTTGGCTGCCTGAAGGGTAGCTACAGGCTGCAAGCACCTAGTCCCATACTTTGTTGGAGCATGTTACGGTTGCTGAAAATGAATGGACATAACTGGGAGGGTGTTTGGGAAGAGGCCTGTGAGAGTTGCATAAAGTAGCAGTTCCTGCAAGGTTTGTAGTGATAGAAGTATTGCAGGTTTAGAAGAAATGAATACAGATTGTTGAAACAAGGCGAATGACGAATTGTGAACGGAAATACTACATCTCTGACTAATGCTGTCTTGGCATGTCAGGGCTTGGGTATTACACTGGCAATCAACTTTTTTAGAGTAAGAATTTTTGCCTGCTGTATCTAACAGTGGCATACTGTTCAGGTAGGGCCTATCTAATACTGTATTGAGAGAACGTGAATAAGTATTGCATTTTGTCTGCGCAAGGCTGTCTTGGCCAATGTCAGTCCATGCAGTGGCCTCTGTCAGGTAATAGATATTTATCTTGATGCCCTTTAACTAAACATTCTTGATAAAAACTGACCTAGAAGCATCAAGCATTCCCCACAGTAGTCAATGGAAGTTTAAAAAGGAAAGGATTTAAAGGTAAAACCATATTTGACAGACATAGTCAGTAGATGTGCGGGACATATTTATAAGGAGAAATCTACAGAGTAGGCATAGCTAATTTTTTTAAACTGAATGAGAGTAAACCAAAATGTGTAGTGAGACATTGAATGCTCAGTGGTGAAAACTCTTGTGTAACAGTGTTTGAGAAAAGTGGGTCTGATTTATGATTGGGATTGTGGAGTTTTATAGACTTGCCTTCACAGAAAATGTGCATTTTATGCACATGCAGTGCTTTAGATCATAGAAATTCCTAAGAAAATTACAGTACAGCAAAACAGAGACAAGGCCCCACATCTCTGTTATAAGTTGCAGATAACAATCATTGGCAACCGTACTGTATTTAGTAAATGGACACAGAATATGTATGTGCAATGTCCTGAGTTTGCAGTAATGCACTGTTTGGTGATCCTGCTGTGGACAATTTAAATAACTAAAATTCAAATAGGGTGCGGCGCTAAGAATTTTAGGAATTATGAAAGTAACATGCATTTAAATACAGATTAATTTAAAAGTGTAATGTCCTAGAACTGTCCACCATTTACACCACAGCAGTCAACATGTTCGGTACTTTCAATCAACAGGAAGGCCTGAGAATGAGAGATCAATGGCTTGCAAAACAGTGCCTTCTGAAGTGCTATTGAGCATGGATGGCAATTTCTGGACAGGAGGCTGAGGTGCATCAAAAACAAATGTCCCACTGTCAGAATAAGACTGGAAGAAGTAAACAGGCCATTACTCAAGTTTCCTGCTTTGAAATGTCAATCACGCAGTAAGCAGCTGAAATTACCTGCAGCACTGTGACAGCTAGAGAGGTGGTGTGAAGGGGGGAGGGGAGATAAGTAGAAGAACTACAACTCAAGGATAACAAAAGACTTAAAATTAGCAAGTCTAAAAAGAAGCAGCAGTAAAAACATTTTGAAAGTCTGTTCTTTGTCATGTCAGCTGCTTGTGGTCTAATTTGCCATTGAAAAGCAGCAATTGTTTGCTTAAAAGTTTCTGAATGACGCTAAACACTAGATGCATGCAAACTTAATGAAGTTACAGCAACTGGGGAACAGAGATGCCTGTGTGATGTAATGGTTTAGAGACAAACACTGCATTGTGGGATAGCTGGAGGCTGAGTAATACATTGAAATCACTTCAACATGGTAGACCCATATGGTGAGAGTCTGAAATTACGTATAAAAATTTAAAAAAAAAACTGTAAATGGTCCCCGAGTATTGTTAAAATACAGGAATTATCAAAACATGATGAAATACATGTTTTTTTTCAGTCTGTGAGTGCGGTTCTCCTTTAATATCTTTCATTTCTACTTGTCCATAAAAATAAGTGCCCTCTAACATTGCAACAACTCCTTTACTGTAATCATTAGTGTTTATTTTATCAACAGATCCTCCCTTGTCAGCTTTCATGATATGTTGTTTGTTGTCCAATGAAAGTGACTTTAAGCACCATCTCTGTTCATTAGTCACATTAAAATGTTTTTGAATCGGTCTATTAATACTTTAATAATGTCCCTTTCACAGGTACCCTCAAACAGTCTGATAGCTGGATGTACAAATACTTTGATAGCTGGATATAATGGTGGATTAAAAACACATGGTGTTTTAAAGTCCGATGTTGCAAAATCACGGTTCCCTTTGAACCAGTGCCCCACCCCCTCAGCTCTTCAACTGAAGAGCAAATAAAAAAGCACTTTCAGACGATATAGTGATTAGCTTATTACAGATCCACTCCCCCACCTCCAAGCACTTCTATTGTAGAGCAAAAAAAGGGACAGTCCTTCCTTTGCCACACCAGCCAGGTGGCCAGATGCAAAACACAGCCCCTACCTCCCGCCCAGCCATTCAGGTACCACTTATGTGCCTTGTTCTTGACCCTCTTCTCCTTTATTAAAAAAATATTAAAGAATTTCTTATTGCAAACTGTAGCAAACTACTAACTATAAATGTAAACCGTTGCTACAGTCTATAGCTTGTCTGCATGGAGCACTATGGCATTCAAGTTTTAGTTTAAAAAAATCTTGTAAATTGTAGAAAACTGCTTGCTACAAATGTAGCAAGCAGTTGCTACAGTTTATGCTGTGCCTGTACAGAGCACTACAGCACTCATATTTCAGTTAAAAAAAAAAAAAAAAAAAAAGATTTTTTTTCTAACTTTTAAACTGTATCAAACAGTTTTCTACAGTTTAGATCACACATGGAGGGTTAGGTTTGACTGCAAATGCAATACCAGCTTTGCATTAGATATGTGAATTGGCTGACCACACCATCCCAACACTTTGCAACCTGCCCTATCTACACTATTGATGTTTAACATGTGATGCATATTATGTAGGCAAAACCAATGTATGAACATCATTATGCAATTAAGAACAAACATTTATTAATGCTTTAGGTAAATTTTCCACCACTTAGTTTGTTTTTAAAAATTTCTTTTTTTATGTGGCTGATCATGTACTCATAGCATTTAATAACAGGGATGATAAAATGGATTTTTAGGAGATGAGATGGGATGGCATATTTTGTTAAATGCTCGTGTCATTTCTGGTCTCAGTGTAGCAATTAATTACAAGTCTTTTTTTTTTTTTTTTTTTTTTTTTTTTAAGGAATAGGAATTGTAATAGATGCAAGTTGGAGCAAAAGTGATATTGATAATTAGTCATGGGATTTGTGGTATCTGATACAAAAAAGAGAAAGGGTTGTTGGTTGTTTTATTCTGATGAAAACATTGTCAAAACTGCTTAATAATTTTCATAATTTTATTTATTTAGTGATTTCAACTCTGTGTTTGGGGTCTTTCTCACTTTTCAGTTGTGGTTATACCCTCTAAGAAGACCTTGTGGAGTTTATTTTAGTCTAATAAACCATTCAACTGTATCACACTTACCATTTGAAGTATGTAACCCTAACCCTGTCTACCATGGATATTATGCAAGTGTATTAATATAGTAGTTTTGATTTTATTCTTAATATCTTGAAAAATTGTATCTCCTTAATTTGATATGCTTTGTAAATAATGTATGTTTGCAGTTTTCTTTGAAATACCTTGCAAGTATTTTTTGTTAACCGTTTTTTTCTTTTGAATTGTCAAAAATGGGTTTCTATCCCCTGGGCCTCCCCTGAAAATGGGTATTTTAGTTCACAGATGGACTTTCCAAATAAGCAAATGCAAATAAATAAACAAAACCAGAATAATGGCACTTTCAATTGAATAAATGACAGCAGGGTTAGTTCCTCTCATCCACAGACATAACCCCATACCTAGCAATTATAATTACTTTGTAAACTGTCTGTACCTCAGATGTCTGACTGAATGAATAAAAATAAAAAAAAATATTAATTGTTCACTAGAACTTTTCATCACTGATACACACATCCACCCACTACTTGGCAACACTTTTTTGACTATGTACATCTCAGATGACAAATTGTATTTAAAAATGTCCACTGCAAAATATTCCAGCTTGCATCATATAAATAGATGACAGTTTAACATGAGAAAATGACACAATGTTCAGTAAATTTTATCCAGAGATAGCCTACAGCCGCAATAATTTTAGTTACATGAACTTCCGAAGATGCATAAAAATCTGTATCATCCTCCCATGCAGCCTATACTATCTAGTAGAGAATGGGCTGCAAGAGCCCTTGGCTGTCTTTTTGGAAAAGATGGTGAGACCTATACTTGACAAAGTTGATTCTGTGTTGAAAGACACCAAAGATTTTTTTATAGGACCTATACCACAAGGTCAATGGTTTAAATAGGACTACTGACCTTGTACTGGTTACCTTGGATGTCACTTCTTTATTCACAGTGATTCCTAACACTGTGGGTATTGCTTATTTAAGGTCTTTTTTAGCAGAATATGTGAATATGTCTAGCAGTAAAACTGAGCTCATCTGTGCCCTTCTCGAACTGGTATGAACAATGCTTTTGTTTGGTCAGGAATATTTTTTGCAGAAGATTGGCGTTACTATGGGCACAGCCTGTGCCAATAGCTACACCAACCTTGTGTTTGCATACTGGGAACAGACTAAGGTCCTTAAAGACAATATATATGTGCAACATGTCATTCACTATAAATGTTTTGTTGATAACATTTGTTTGCTTTGGTAGGGTAGTATTGAACTACTCGAGTTTATTTCTTTTATGCAAAGGTCAAATGACTTTTTAAGCTTCAATAGTAAGATCTCTCTAGAATACATTGCTTTTGTGGATATTACTGTCCATATTAATAGTTTGGGCAAATTTAGTACAAAAATATATAAGAAGTCATGCAAAAAGAATTCAGTGTTGCATAAGAGTAGCATACACCTCAGACATATCCCCAGGAATGTCCTGAGGGGACAGTGTCTTAGGGTCATGCGATTGCACACTGATGAGATCTCATTGGAACATGCTTTGAAGGAATTTAAGATGGATTTTTTAAGACATGGGTACAATGAAACAGAGATAGATGCCTGAATACAGAGATCTAGATCAGAAAGAAGAAGTATAGCTAGACCATATTTCTCTTATTCTATTGCTCCTGTAATGGCCCCTGTTCCTGTATCTGGGTATAATAATAGAACTACTAGATGTGTCCTGATATATTCTAGTGACATTAATATAATCACAGATATCCTTAAAAAGAACTGGGACATTATACGGAGCTGCCCTGACCTTGCTGTCATAGACAATGAATCACGGTTTAGTTTTCCTAATGGGTTTTCTCTAAAAAGACAACTCTGCTATAGAAATAATACAGACTTTACTGACCTGTTTAATTATTCATGTTCTGGCACTTTACCATGTAGGAATTGTAGAGCATGCCATTATATATATTCTGGCCATACTTTTGAGCACCCGATATTGAAGCATACCATAGATTTTTCTTTTTACGCTGACTGTAGAACAATCAATATGATTTACTAAGTGTTTTGCCAGGAATGTTTTGCCTTTTACATTGGTAAAAACAATGGTGTTTCAAAGATATGATTCTTGTACAATTAGGTGAGATCAGGAATGTGAAAGGCACTAACGCACTTGCTGTACATGTCCAGAAGTCAGGGACACACCATACTTTCAAGTATTTTTGTTTTGGAGACTTAAGTTAGGTGTTAGAGGGGGAAATGTTAAGAACATTAGTGAAGCTAGAGAACAAAATTGGATACTTGAATTATGATCCTTTAAACCACCAGGTCTAAATGATTCCATTTCCCTGAAACCTGTCCTTAAAATGTACCCCAGATTTGCTTCAGGGTTTAGAAAAAATGCATATACGTTTATTATTTTTTATTTTTATTATATAGTTTATGTATGGAAGTCTAACAGCTTTAGAGTAGTTTTTGTTTTGTGCTGTTTGCATGAATTTTATGAACTCTATGAATAAGAACATATGTGCTGTATATTGCTGCTGTTTTAAACTACAGCACTGAAGGTTTTTTGTGATGTCATTGTTATGAGACGTGTTCTCTACCAGCGCTTGCTGATGAAGTGGTGAATATCCTTGGTAATTTATTGCATCTTCATTTTTATTTGAGTTTGAATATGTATTAATGAGCTGGGAAGTGATGCTTTTGTCTTTAAGAAACTTTGAAGATTTTTTATTTGTCTGATGAAGCATTAGTTAATTCAGTGCAGAAGCGCTTACTTGTGCAGTGTCGTTGAATAAACGTATTTTTTAAAGTTTGTTTTGTTTTTAGTTGCCGTGTAGGTCGCAATAAGTTGTATCATTTGAAATGTGTTTTTACTTGTGCTTCGACCTACATTGTATATTATACTCAGTGTTTAATATGTGATGCCTGTTATGTAGGCAAAACCAATAGGTCTATTAGGGAGTAGACTTGTGATCATCATTATGCAGTTAACAAAAATGTTATTAATGCATTAGGTAAACATTCCATCACTTGTGTTGGTTTTAAAAAATGCAATTTTTCTGTGGCTAATTAAGTACCCATAAAATTTAATGGCAATGTGGATGATGAATTGGATTTTTATGAGATGAGATGGCAGATTCTGTTAAATGCACATAAACCTCCTGTTCTCAATGGAGCAATTAATTATGTGTGTGTGTGTGTGTGTGTGTGTGTGTGTGTGTGTGCGCGTTTTTTTTTTAAGCAGTCAGAGCTATAACAGATACAAGTAAAGTGGAGCAAGTGTGATTGGATGTTAATAAGTCGGAATTTTTTGATAACTGATAAAAAGGGAAAGGTTTTTGGTTGATTTATGCTAGTGAATATATGTTGAAAGTGCTTAATATAGTTTATAATCAGTTTTATTGATTGATAAAAACTCTGTTGGGTGTTTTTCATTTTTTATAGTTAATTAGTTGCCAGGTAATATTTTAGAGCACATTTGAATTGTTGCGGGTTATTTAAAAGCCTGATGTGGTTTGAACGTTTGTTACATGCCTTGGAGATGCCAACAGAGAATAGCAAGCCACTGTAATTGGGTCTATATAACAATCAAATCTTTAGGTAGTCGAATACCTAAAGCTCAATCACTAAATGTCGAAGTCCCAATACCGCGAATGGCAGTTTCTACACAGGGAAATAATTTGTTTGGCCGTTACACAGATTTTGCCCTTTCTACAATGTAGAGCAATCTTGGTGTCGGTATATTTAGTTAGGGGGTGTACATCGGCAGGTGTGGGGGGGGGTGAATCCCCCCACTTGATTTGTGTTTTTCTTTTTTTTTAGTTGGGACAACAGCATTGTTTCCCTATGTGGAAACTGTCATTCGTGGTTTTGGAACTTCGACATTTAGTGATCGAGCTTTAATTATTTGACTAACTAAAGCTTCAATCATGTAATACAGACCCACCATAATTAACTGTTATTAAATCAAACAATTAAGGTCTGAGGATCTTAGGGATCTATTTGGGACATGCCATAAGATGAGATTTGGCACAAAGTGTGTGTTTAAGTGGATGGTGTAGTATTTTGTGTGCCTTGAGTAACTGGTAGAGGGTAACATGTTGGAAGTTCAAGCCACTTGAAGGTATTGAGTGGTGGGAGTCGTTTGGAAGGTTGCAGGTAAATGTATTAATTATGTTTAGGTATTTTCCAGTTTGTGTTTAGTGGCACTGAGATTTGTGAATATCGTTGAGTTATATAGGAGGGCAGGAAGGAGAAGGGAGCTGGTAGCTACTTTTTTACTAAGATCACTTAGTGGGTACTTTGCTCTGTAAAGTGAGTCTAATTTGCAGTGTGTCTGACGTCAGTGTCAACATGCAGTTCAGATTTTAACTTGTTATCAATGATATCATGAACACAAAATTACTAAGTTATTTTCAATTTGTTTGTTGTTTGAGGTGATAATATTAAGGTTAGTAACATTTTAATATATGTTTTTGAAAAGGGGAAAGGATTAGTTTGGTTTTGTTTGTGTTTAAGAGCAACTGAGATTTATGTAGCCTGTTTCTATAGATGTGAAAGCTTTCTCTGTGATAGTTCCTAAAATGGGAAGATTTGAGGCTGAGCAAACTAAAGCGGAGTCATCAGCATATTGTATTATGGTAGCAAATTTTGACTCCTTGTGCAGGTCATTAATGTATACGCTAAAAAGTGCATGAATATGGAGCCTTAGGGGACTCCTGTAGTGATTGGAAGGAAGAGGGAGTGGGAGTCATTCCATTTTACAGACTAAGTGTAATTATCTAGGTAGCTGATTAACTAGCTAGTTGAGAGGCCTGCAAGACTTAGTCTGACATCAGCTAGTCCTCCAAAGGCTGTGTTGAAGGCTCTTAACAAATCCAGGAAAATGGACATGATATCTAGTAAATGTAGGACAGCTTTAGTGCTATGGTGTGGGTCAAAAGTTGTGTTGAGAAGCAGAAAGTAATTGATTATCAAATATAAAGGCTAGGAGTTGCTGATATATGCATTTCACGTACTTTATAGAGGGGAGGAAGGATTGCTATAGGAAAATAATTTGGCAGTTCAGAGTATATGCCACCTTTAAGTAATGGGATTATGAGGAAAGCTTTTCATAGGACTGGAATTTAGTTTTCTGTAATGGATCTATTAATTAGAATAGATGCAGGGTAGTAGATGGTATCAGCAGTTATACTGAGGTATTCAGCTGGCAGGTTTTATAGGACTAATGTGTATTTGTGTAACATAAGCTAGAACATAGGACTATCACTGCTGTTTGTGTGAACCAGAGTTAAACGACATTGTAAGGCAGTTTAACTCTATCACAGGTAGACATCTGAAGTGTGCACACTTAAAGTAGTTGTAATTGCTGGCCATGTGGGGATATCTGGGGAAAAAGTGCCTGACGTTTCTGTGGTTTGTTCTTGTAAAGCAGTCATTATTCTGGCTTTGCTAGACTAGTATGTATATGTGTGAAATAAAAATTAAATATTTTACTGTGGCTATTTAAGGGAAACAAAGTTGAAATGTATTACATTGTCCATGTCCTCATCACTGTTAGATGCACAAAATGTACACATTCAGTGAAGTAGCTGTAATTGTTGGTATACCTGTGTAGAAAAGTGACTCTTTTGTGCTGCAAGCCAGAAGAGAAATGGTAGCATGGTCAAACAGCTATAGTAATTACCTTACAAAAATAGTACATAAAATGCATCATACAGCATGAAGAGCCATAAGAGTTCTGAGTGCTTCCATACTTCCGACTAACAGTTGTGACAGGTGTAATAGGGGGATTTCATCCTCAGCCTCTGTCCAGGACTTGACATAAGCTGAAATATCACTGTGGCTCTTCTGTATTTATGCATTCATTTGTTCTCAGATGAACACTTGAGGCCTGCACAAATCAAATCAACTGTACTTGTGGTAAGTTTGGGGGTTATAATGTATTAGTATGGTTTTACTCAGGTGTTTATTCATTCAATGGATCATACACAGCTAAGGTACATAAAACAATAAACTGATTAACTTATTGTCACAACTCTGCATTTATTTGCAGGGGTGCAAGGAGTTGTACTTATCTGTCTGGCTACAAAAAGTCAACTATATTATTGTGGATTTACATTTTTCATTATGGACTGTTCCGATTAAGACCATTGCATACAACTTATGGTCAGTATTCATAGTATAGTGATAATCTTGATTGTCTCTCTAAAGAATTGTCATTACAGCAGGAGGAACCAATTATCATACAATATGCAAAATGACAGCTTTGATGCATGTTTCCTTGTGGATGTGCTGTAATGTATGTGGTGGGCAGTCTTTGGAAGTAAGCAGAGGAAATCTGTTAAACAGTAAAATGATTGCCGGTGGGGTGGGAACAATGTACAGTACCTGACAGCAAAAAATTGAAATTACTGTGAGCATCATATTTGACTAATCTACCTAAGTCATGGTTGACATGCAGTGAAATTCTTAGTGTGTTACAAAATTCTTTATTATTATTTTTGTAACATAGCCTCTGATCACAGTACTTATGTGTTACATTCTTGAATGGTCTGTACCTCATGTACCATCTGCCTCTCAGATTGTGGTATGGTTGCCAAAGATAAAAGTGAGAGAAGTGAACAGATAAGATGTTTCTTAGAGGGGCTTTTTGGGACCAATTATCATCAGCTTACTTGTCTTGGCAGCATCCCCGATGCGATCAACATATATGGCTTCTCTTGCAAGTAAGGCACAGCATTCATTAAAATATCAAGATCTTTACTTAACAGAGTCAGGAATTCTGCTTAGAAATCTACTCCATAGTCAGGATGTGACTATGTACTGCTGTGGGCATCCAAAACAACTCGAGTATGGAGAGGTTAGTGACCAAAAAGAATGCACATCACCAGACCACTATAGCTGAAAATGTGATATCACTTCCCAGTTCAACAGATATAAGGGCATTGCCTCATATACACATAGACTGGTTTGAGAGAGAGATACGCGTAAATGCATAGTATCACAGTTGCCTTTTTTTTTTTAATATGGAAACGTATGAGGGACTGTATATGGTGAACTCATTGCTCTACAGTCCAGGACCAGTACTGCATGGTGAGACTGTGTGGCACCACCAGAAGGAGAGGTGGCCAAACCTCCACATTGCAAGCAGCACAGATTGACTCAGCTGTGAGTGCTCTTACAGTATTCTGTGCTGTGTTGAAAAAAGTCCTGACTGTAAGTGTAGAGGTTGCCATAAAATCAGCTGAGTTGTGTGCCCTGACAAAAACCTCTAGTGATTCAGTGTTCTCAGTCTGATTTTTTTCACCTTATTTATGATCCAAAAAAGCAGCAGTCACAGATTGTGATGTGGTTACTAAAAATGTGTTTGGAGTGAACCGGACACTGTTCACTTTTTTTTTTTTTTTTTTTTGTGGGGGGGGGGCAGTCATCATCTATGTACTCCACTTGATCTACCAACTTGTATAGCTGCCTTGCAAGTTTGATACTGCATTTACTAAAATATCAAAATCCTTACTTTGTGAACATGGGCGTGCATCTTGTTCAGAAACTTTCACTTTTGTTTATGCACTGTATATTGTTGTGGGGGTGAGTGTTAGTAGCTGAACAGAATGCATATCACCATATGTGTTTAGGTGGCAATGGCTTGTCAATATCACTCACCCAGTACCAGAGTTCTGTGGTTGTATCTGAGAGTTCAGTTTGTAATGGACATAAGTGTATATCTGAGCATCGTTTGCTTTGATTTCTTGATATGTGAACATGCAAGAGACTGCAGCATGTGAGCACTCCACTCTGCATTCCAGGGGCATTGCTACATGGATAAAGTGCAGATCACTGCTAGTAAGAAAGGCGGATGTACCTCCACAAATAACTGCCATTGACATAACATACACCATTACCCACTTTTGCATTTCCTGCAAATCACAAAGTATTTTTGTTGGACTGGACCTATTGGACTATTAAACAAGACACATGACATGGGCAGTAGTGTATATTGGTGATGGCAGGTTGGCCAAGGGGCACAAGGTCAGATTTGCGTACTAATGATATGTTTTTGTTATTCTGACACTTTCAGCAAACCAGTATAGAAGATCAGAGCAGTAAAATAACAGTAATGGCAATGACGTGCTTTGTTCTGAGGTGTTATAAACCGACTTGCAAGAAGCAGATAATCAGTGCCCTAGACGCATGCTTTCTTGGTGTTAGTGTCATGGGAGATCATTATGAAAATATGAAGTGTTTATGGTATTTGAAACCAAAAATCAAAATTATAGTATAGAACTGTAATGTCATGGGTATATATGCCGTTATGGAAGAGAATGGTCCAAAAACCTTTGGTAAAGTAATCAACAGCACATCTGTCTGAGATGCACTTTATTAATTTTAACAGTGTTATAGGAGGTAGAATTATATCTTATGAACCATTCATTCAACATAATGATGCAAGGTGGAATCTTTAAAATTAGAGGTTATGGTCAGTAACCACAGTGAAAACATGAAGGGAATACACAGGGGTCCAATTACTGAATAGCATTTGTAAAAGGTTATGAAAAATATGAAACTTTTCACATATTTACATTAATAAGGCAAATAATGAAGTGTGATACTGTCAATTTAGGAGACTTAGGGAAGCAGTGGGAACTAGAAAACATATTAAACGTCCTGGGTAAAAAAAAAATCAGATATACAAATTTGATTTACATCGTATTAAACAGAAGCACCAAGCCAAACCAATCCAAAGCAGGCGGCTTTAATGCAGACAAGATGGGCACACAGACAGGATAAACACAAATGCTCTCAAATCTTTGCATTTTCGTAAAAGCTTCATTAGATACATAACCATTCATGTAATTAATGACTATATATTTAGTCACATCATTTTAAGGCATCCAATAGCTGAACAGCACTAATCAAATATTAAAATTCAACTATACAATTGTATTACATTATATCACATTGTAATCATCCTACTATGTACACCACCTTGTTTAATAGCTAAACAGCCATAAAACCATAAATAAAATGTTACTGAAATATTGCTAAAAGCAAATTAAACATTCTAAAATCAGATTAGTTAAAATTCAGTACTAAAATACACTCCATTACATCTTCCATAAAATCCAATAACAATACCACCATCTTGTGGGTAAAGTCAGTAATTACATACTTCACCTTAGAAAATAAGAAAACAGCAAATGGGAAGGAAATGCTGAATACTAAATATAAAAATATATAAAGTTGTAATTGTAAAATGCTGTAAAATAATATGTTGCAACGATGTGACTTCTGTGTAACTAGGAGCTGGGTCTGGCTCAAATGAACAGGGGCTAGCAATACAAGGAAGGTGAATGCTAGCGTTTCAGTAGCGTTTAGAGGGAATGAGATTTCACATATGGATTTTAATACACCCCTGCTATCTTGAGTTCACAAAAGGATGTTTTGGATGATGTAGAGCAACGAGGCTGTAATAATTGGAATGCAAACCTCATAGGTGACTATCCTACACTTACTAATGAGATTAATGATTGGAATATTGTTTCTTGGTTGAATGAGGGAAAATATAGTTTTGGGAAAGAGGAAATTCATAAGTCATCCTCAGTGGACACATTTCTGCACAGTATTGACTTGCTCAAATCACTTATGTTAAAACATAGAACATTTTAAAGGGATGTATTAATATTGGTGTTGTGCCTAAAGGTTTGAGGGTATGGAAATCCCCTAATAATGTCCAGGTGGGTACTGAATTTTACAAAGAATTGATAGGTGTTTTTAATAGAGCTGGAAGTGATATTGTTAGGTCAATAATTAGGAACAATGAGACAAATGGATTGTATTATGAAGCAGATAGATGAAGTTAATCACAAATTTACTAATGACCTATTGTTTACAGTTAATGAGTATAAGGAAAATATTTTTCTTTTAAGGCTTTTGTTGATAAATCTAAAGAGATTTTTCATAGAAAAAGTAGAAAGTTGGAAAGAGATAAAACAGAATATAGTGAAGGAAGCTGTTATCCCAAACCAACAAGTGGTAACAACAGTAAACTAAGGGTTCATGATGGAGTTTATTTTGAAGACAACAGATATTTTAACAATGGTCCTAACCACAATGATAGTGTAAAAGAGCAGCCCAGAAATGGACCCTATCCCCAGGACCCTTTAGACCAACCACCCCTCCAGAGATCAGAGAGGCTGAAGAACAAGGTTTATCCTCAGACCTACAATGGCTTGGGGGGGGGGGGGCAGAAGCAGAGGAAGAGCAAGGGGGAGGGGCACTGTGAGGGTTTTAAAAGATCAACATTTATTGAAAGATGACCTATTTGATGACAATTTGACCAACAATAGGCCAAATTTTTCTTGGGAAGACTATAATATTTTTAATTATAGTGACCTGGAGTTGAATCAAACATTTTTCTTTGTTTTCTAAGGGGTTTACCTATATCCCCAAATGTAAATCTGGCATATCTAAGGTGATTACTGACCTGAAGTTATTTTTGAGGAAAATGAATTTAAAAGTTATGTACGGTCAGAAAGATGAACAAGTAAGCATTGAATTATTAAAAAGGAAGAGTACTTTTAACCCCCCCCCTTTACACCCCCAGATTAATAATTTTAAATTGCTTGTTGAGAATGAACTTAGGAAAGAGGTGTTAAAGAATAAATTTTCTCATAATCTTAGTAAGGAAGAGCATGAACTATTGACACAGATTAGGGGAAATAAATACCTGAGGGTTATGAAATCCGATAAGAGTGAGGGTACTGTACTCATGAGTTCCATTATTTACGAAGCCAAAATGATGGAAATTCTGAATGACCCAAACAAATACATTAGAGTATCCAGAAATGAAATTAACATAGCGCAACAACATATACATTTGATATTGGATGATTTGTTGTTGGAAGGTTTGACTGATTTAGGTGCACACACTTTTTTATATAATGACAGCCCACGGGTGCCATCCATATTTGGAATACCAAAGGTGCACGAGAATATTTGGATCCACCTCTAAGGCCTATTGTTTCAGCTGAGGGCTCTATTACAGCACCTTTGGTCAGATATTTGGATATAAAGTTGAAAGCAATCCCAAGAGACGACGATAATGTTTTGAAAGATTCCTGGGACTTCTTGAGATGTGTAAACAATGATAATGTTTTGAAAGATTCCTGGGACTTCTTGAGATGTGTAAACAATGATAATGTTTTTTAAGATTCCTGGGACTTCTTGAGATGTGTAAACAATGATAATGTTTTGAAAGATTCCTGGGACTTCTTGAGATGTGTAAACAATGATAATGTTTTGAAAGATTCCTGGGACTTCTTGAGATGTGTAAACAATGATTTGTATTATGACTATGTGTTATTTGCAACATTTCACATTGCGGATCTTTTTGGTTGCATACACCATGGTGTGGGGCTGAGATGGTTTGAAGAAGCAATTAGTGAGTTTACAGGCCTGAGTTTCAATGAATTTCATGTGTGCCTAGTTTTGATGGAAATAGTTTTAAAGAACAATTTTGTGTGCTTCGAAGGAGAATGTTTCCAGCAAATTAGTGGTGTAGCTAAGGGAACTAGGTGTGCTCCCATATATGCCAATATTGTGCTGATGGTTTGGGAACGTAAATTTATTCTCAATTTACCATTCAAGGACTAATGGGTGCTTTACAAATGTTTCCTTCATGGCATAGTTATTTTTTGGGTGGACACTGAACCTAGATTTTATGAGTTTATGGATTATGTTGCTAAGACTACTAGTTTTTTGAAATTTACCAGTAAAGTTAGCCATGTGAAATTGGAGTATTTGGATGTGACCATTAGCAAGAGTAATGATGCTTTTAAATCAGAGGTATTTAGGAAGGAAATATACTCAAACTCCTTCCTTCACTTTCATAGTGCTCACCCACTTATACAGTAAGATTATAGGTAAGGAGTTTACCGCAAGAGCTGAGGATTCAAATAATACTAGTTTGCCTAGCAACTTCAACTGTGCGTTTGTAACTGAATTTAATGGGGATGCCTATGTTGTCAAAAATATTTTGGAAAAGCAATGGAACAGGTTTTCTAATTTAACAGACCTTAATGGATTGATCAGCATCCCATTTAAATGTATATTTAGGAAGGGACAGAATTTGAAGGAATTGATGGAACAAACAACTCGTATTGTTTCAAACTGTGGCAAAGTGGGAACATTTAAATGTGGTAGATGTTCACAATAACTTTATATTAAGAATGATGGTAAAGTAAATCTGGAGGCTAGGAATAGATTGATTTATGGTAAAGCCTACAATACACGTGACTCCAAAGGGTTGGTATACTTGGCAAATTGTGTCCACTGTACAGTGTTCTATGTTGGAAAGACAGAAAGGAAGGTAAAACAGAGAATAGATGAACATATTAATGATATGAAAAATAAGAATAGGAGTGCCTTATATTGACACAGTTTAGAATGTCCTAGGGCAACATTTTTATTTTTTGTCTTGGAAGAGTTGGAAGAGGTCCCAGTGGATGTTGGGGGGGGGGGGGTTATGGGAGGCTCGTATTGAGTATAGGGAGTTGTATTGGCAACTTGTCCTAGAGTCCAATAACCCCCCAGGTTTGAATGAAAATATTTCTTTAGCCCCAGTACTTAAAATAAGGTCAGCAAGACTGTAGTGTTTTCAACTCCAGGTTTATTAATGTTGCATAATATAATTTTACATTTTATAATTACAACTTTATATATTTTTGTATTTAGTATTCAGCATTTCCTTCCCATGGATGATTTGTTGTTTTCTTATTTTCTAAGGTGAGGTATGTAATTACTGACTTTACCCACAAGATGGTGGTATTGTTATTGGATTTTATGTAAAATGTAATGGCGTGTATTTTAGTATTGAATTTTAACTAATCTGGTTTTAGAATGTTTAATTTGTTTTAGCAATATTTCAATAACATTTTAGTTATGGTTTTATGGCTGTTTAGCTATTAAACAAGGTGGTGTACATAGTTCATAGGTTCATAGGTTCATACTAGGCTATCTGCCCTAGGGCATTTATAAGCCTAGCTAGAATGTGTTTGGCTTTCGCCACCCATTTTAAATTTATTTTGCTATGCCCTTTTTTGAGGTTAGTATACTGTGCCTCATTCTAACAGTGACACAGAAGTGATACTCGGGGTAAACCTACTATCTCCCATCCACTCATCAAGATTCCTCTTGAAGAGAGTCAATGAGGGACTCTGCCTAACCTGGACTGGGATTTTATTCCAGAGTGAAGGGAGCCTCTGGGTTATGAATCTGTCCCTCCAGCATGTCCTATTTATTTCAGTGCTGAGGTTCAAGTCTCTCGAGAGCGTAGCTCAATGGGATTTGGATTTTCTGAGGTGCAGCATGTCCATTAATTCCGGGTTGGACATGGCTTTATACGTCAGGCACAGATCGCCTCTGAACAGGCAGTATGCCACTGAGTAGAGCTGAAGTTTCTTTAACCGGGCAGCATATGGCATCTGTTTGAGCCCTTTGATCCTCTTGGTGAGGTACTTTTGGGGTCTTTCCAGTTGCTGCAGGTGTCTGGTAAGGTACATCCCAAAAGGGGCATTGTACTCAATTATGGGCCTGATGAGGGATGAGTAGAGGAACGATGACCTCCCCTGATCTAGATGTGAATCCCTTCATGATTAGGTGGGCTATATAAAATGTTTTTCTAACCACTTTGGCCACGTGGTTGTCAAATGAGAGATTGCTATCAACTTGGGTCCCCAGGTCCCTAATTACTTCTTCTGTACTTAATGGATTACCACCTATGTGGTAATTTGTGGACACTTTGTTTTTGCCAAAGGGGATGACTATACACTTTTTGGCATTTAGCTTGAGGCCATGGCTCTGGCACCAGTTGTCTGTTTCTATGAGGCCCTTTTGGAGGATGCTTGTGTCGGCTGCAGAGTCGATTATGGCGGGCCAGTTTGCAGTCATCTGCGAACTTGGTCAGCCACAGTCCTTCCGTGTTGGCCTGTACCTCCGAGAAATATATACCGAACAAGAGAGGTCCCAGGACTGAGCCTTGTGGGACACCACTTGTAACTGGTTTGGAGTCTGACATGGCTCCAGCAATTCTAACCATGTGGGTTCTGTCCTTGAGCCAGTTTGCAATCCATCTAGTGACATAGGGGTTTATATTTAAGCTGGTGAGCTTATCTATAATGCCCGAGTGGAGTATTGTATCGAAGGCTTTTGCGAGGTCCAGGTAGGCTGCGTGGACCACCTTCCCCTCGTCAATGGCCTTGGTGACTGTTTCAAAGAAATCAACCAGGTTTAAGAGGCAGGATCTGCCCTTAACAAAGCCGAACTGGGTAGAATCCAGTGTTTGTAGGTCCCCAATATCTTTATTTATGAGGTCCATGCTGATCCTTTCCATAGCTTTGCAGACCAAGCTAGTCAGGCTTATGGGGCTATAGTTTCCAGGATCCATTGAGGCACCACCTTTATGGAGAGGGACCACTGTTGCTGTACGCCACTCTTTGGGCACATATCCTGTAGTAAGGCTGAGATTGAACAGTAGTTTTATGTTTGGGTTTAGCTCTTCTTGGAGTTCATGTAGGACGCAGCCCGGGACACCATCTGGTCCCATTGATGCTGTGTTTTTTGCTTTGGAGAGGGCAGCTCTTACCTAAGCATCTGAGATGTCAGAGGGGCAACACTCTGCTGGGATAGATATTTGCCCTTTTGGTGGGGAGGGGGGGGGAGAAGTTTGCACTGAACCTGTCAGCTAGGATGTTGGCAACGTCTGTGGGTTCGGTGTATTTTTTGTCATTTTGGACTAATTCTGAGCATATCTGGGAATTACCACCCAGGTTCCTAACATAACTAAAGAAAGCCTTGTGATTATCCTTAGTGTCCTGTGCAATTTTTCTCTTGAAGCTGGCCTTAGACAATTTTATGTGTGCCCGTAGTTTTTTGCTAATACTGATCAGTGATGCCTTCCCTTTTTGGGATTTTGCTCTATCATTTAGTAGCTTCCTCCTTCTATTGTATAGTTTGTTTATGGCTGGGGTCCACGTCTGCCTTTGGAGGATTGGGTCTTGGTTTTATTTGGGATCGCATGATCCATGCATTCCTGAAGGTGTTCATAGAATGCGTTTATAAAGGATTCTGCAGTCTGGGCTGTATTTTCCAACAGGCCCGGGGGCTTTGAAGGATTCCACCTCAGTTTTGAGGAGTGTGAAATTTGCTTTAGAGAAGTTTTTCACTGTGGTTTTCTAGGCAGGGGGTGGGGTCGGGATGTGAATATCCAGTGAGATTAGTTTATTGTCTGATCTTACCAGTGAGGGATACACTTCTGGTCTCGAGCATAGAGTCCCCATGTTGGTGATGATCAGGTCCAGTATGTTTTCCCCTCTTGTGGGAGTGGTAACAAGTTGTTCCATAGCATTTGAGTTTATAAATTGTAGGAACCTTAGGGCTAGGGTGTTGGAGCTAGAGTAATGCTCCCAGTCTATGTTTGGGTAGTTGAAGTTGCCCAATATAATGGTGTTTGGAGAGACCTTCATATTTTCCAGTGTTCTCAGGAAGGCCAAGTGGGGTTCCTGGGTTTGGGAGGGTGGTCTGTAGCAGGCTATAAACTGGCAGGCAGTTTTACCCACTGTTAGTTGCACATGGATAGTCTCTGATGCTTCGTGCTTTGCCACCAACCTGGAGGTGTGGGTATCTTTGATGAATATTGATACTCCCCCTCCTTTTGTGGTTTGGTTCAAGTTTTGGGGCCGAAAAGCATGGTATGAGGTATAACCTGGTAGTGCTGGGGTGCTCTCGGGAGCCTTGAACCAGGTTTCTGTTACTGCACAGATATCGATGTTCTCCATGCTAAGGAGAGTTTCGAGTGTGTGCATCTTGAGGTTTAGACTTCTGACGTTGAGTAGCATTACTCTTAGTTTCTTATCCCTTGTGATACCTATGGAGGTGGGTTTGTCTTTTGAGCCTTGCCTAAAAAAGGCACTATGGGGGTAGCAAGAGCCTTTGCCAATATCCGAAAGCCCAGGGGTGACAGGTGCAAGCCGTCCCTAGCGAAGCATCGTGGCTTGTCGAGCATATCATCCCAAGCTGACAGGCATTGGATCCCCTTTGAATGACACCAGTACTTAAGCCAATTTTTGAAATTGATCATCTTGTCTTCATATTGTGGCATCATACTTGGTGAGGGTAAGATGCTACTCAAGGTCAGGGTCATACTGGCCTGGGCTACATGCTCAGAGAGCTCCTTTATGTCTCTTTTCATGTAGTCCAGGGAGGTACGTCTCAGGTTATTCACACCAGCATGGACAATGACTGAGTCATATTTGTACTTGCCTTGGAGTGACCTGAGTGCTTGTGTTATGTGGCAGATCCTAGCGCCCGACAGGCTGCTCACCGTGACCCTCTCCTTGTTCAGCCTGGTGAGCGGGACGTCAGTGTGCCTGACGATAGAGTCACCTATTACAAGTGTATCAGGTGTGTTGTTTAGTCTGAAGGGCTGTGACTGTTTGGCACACTGGCTTTGTGAGATATGTGTTGCACGTGTTTTGTTTTGGGGTAGCGGCTGCTTGGGTGTCTGCTTTGGAGGTCTCTGCTGCTTCGGCAGATCTTTATTTAGACTCTCCGAGTATGTTTTTGTGTGATTATGTGTTTGGTTTGCTGTAGTGGTAGGTCTATGTGAGACTGGAATTGTAGTGAGTGTGGTTTCCTTCTCCTCCTGACTGGTTATGCCAGTACTGAGTTGAGAGAGCTTAGCCTCCAGTTTGGCTATATGGTTGCATCTCTCACATGTGTTGGAATTTGTTGGGAGGAGGAGAGGGTTGTCTGTGTACATGAGGCAGTTGTAACATTGCCTGAAGATTCCCAGATTCACCAGCTGGACCGGAGAGGAGATTGACAACTGACCTTTGGACATGCTAGAATAATATTGGGAATTCATTAATAATTGAAAACCAGGGCCACTGGGGAGTGAGGGTGTAGTGCTTTTAATTTTTAGTGCTGACTTATATAATTGCTTTAGTGAGCAAGTGCCAGGTAACTTAAATAAAAAAACGACAAACAGTAACTTTCTTTCAAGTGAAACAAGGAAATAAGTACAGTAAGCAATAAAGATATCACTAGTGATCCACAGAAGCGCTGATAAGCCGCGTATTAGGTGGAATTAGCATTCCAGGGAAATAACAAGAAAACAAACAACAAGCATATAAACAAAGCTAGATTCAGCAGGCCTGGATCTAGTCTATGCTACAGCAAACAAGGTGTACCAATTTCAGTAAGATACAGTTCAAATATTCAGGCACTATAAACCTTTAACCAGAAATTCCCAGCTCAGAAGGGCAGAGTCCAGCCTCTTCTCCCACAAGAGTGCAGACCACAAACCTTCTTAATGTAAAATAACTGGCCTGAAGCCCAAGTGCTTAAACCAGAACTAATACACTTTAAGAATAACAGACACTGGGCTCTCAGTCAGCAGTTCCCAACTTAGAAGGATGAAAGCTACCTGTCCTGCCACCACAGTGCATGCCACAAACCTTCCTAATGTAAAACAACTGGTCTGAAGCCCAAGTGCTTAATCCAAAAGACTTAGAATGATAGCTACACTTTAATCAAGTTACTACCAAGCAGTAATAAATACAATTGAATACTTTAGAGAAAGCCTGGATTAGTGCTCAAGTTACACAAACAAAGCTAGATCCAGCAGGCCCGAATCCAGTCTATGCCACAGCAAACAAGGCACCAACTTCAGTAAGAAGCAGTTCAGATATGCATGCACTATAAGCCTTCAACCAGAAATTCCTATCTCAGAAGGGCAGAGTCCAGCCTCTCCTCCCACAAGAGTGCAGACCACGTACCCTCTTAATGTAAAATAACTGGCCTGAAAGCCCAAGTGCTTAAACCAGAATTAATACACTTTTAGAATAACAGACACTGAGCCCTCAATCAGCAGTTCCCAACCTAGAAGGATGTAAGCTACCTGTTCTGCCACTACAGTGCAGACCACAAACCCTCTCAGTGCAAAACAACTGGTCCGAAGCCCAAGTGTTTAAACCAAAAGGCTTAGAATGAGTTACACCAAGCAGTAATAAATACAATTGAGTACTTTTAAGATGATGCAAAAGTAAAAAAGTAGGTAGAAACACAAGCACAGTAAAAGCAGATGAAATTTTTTTTTTTTTTTTTTTCTGAACAAGTGCTGAGATCAAAGAAACAGATTTGAGTGCTGAAACTAGAAAACTGGCTAGTTATAAGAAAAAAAAACTAAGCTAGAAGGCTTCCCTCCAACACAGAAGGGCTTGGGGGCTCAGAAGCCTACAAATAGTCTATAGTAGGATGATTACAATGTGATATAATGTAATACAATTGTATAGTTGAATTTTAATATTTGATTAGTGCTATTCAGCTATTGGATACCTTAAAATGATGTGACTAAATATATATTCATTAATTACTTGAATGGGTTTGCAACTAATGAAGCTTTTATGAAAATGCAAAGATTTGAGAGCATATATGTGTTTATCCTGTCTGTGTGCTTATCGTGTGTACATTAAAGCCTCCTGCTTTGGATCAGTTTGGTGCTTCTGTTTACTGGTGATATTTTTACCAAGTTTTTTTTCTCCTTTTGGTTCGATTACATCGTATTAATATTAACATTATTTTAATATTCAGACTAATATCTGTGGGACAGTATGTCTTGTTATGAATCAACCTGGGATGTGCAAGAGCAGCAGTGAGTGTAAGAAAAAAATATACTAAACACTCATGAAAAAAAGTGGTCAAACATATTTATTTGATGTACACTGTCATCCAAATATTCAGACTAGTATCTGTTGAACAGTATATTGTATATTAGAAAGCAAAATGCCATACCTACACAATTATAAGTAATGGTAGGTATTCCCTCTGAAAGTTTCCCTATAGGATGTAAGAAATGTAAGTTACCGCAGATGGTATGTAGATGATTTACACAAGATCATAAAATTATTAAATATCCCCCATATATTATAGGTTCATACTAGGCTATCTGCCCTAGGGCATTTATAAGCCTAACCAGAGTGTGTTTGGCTTTCGCCACCCATTTTAAATTAATTTTGCTATGCCCTTTTTCGAGGTTAGTATACTGTGCCTCTGTCTAACAGTGACACAGAAGTGATACCCGGGGTAAACCTATGATCTCCCATCCACTCATCAAGATTCCTCTTGAAGAGAGAGTCAATGAGGGACTCTGCCTAACCTGGACTGGGATTTTATTCCAGAGTGAAGGGAGCCTCTGGGTTATGAATCTGTCCCTCCAGCATGTCCTATTTATTTCAGTGCTGAGGTTCAAGTCTCTCGAGTGCGTAGCTCGATGGGATTTGGATTTTCTGAGGTGCAGCATGTCCATTAATTCCGGGTTGGACATGGCTTTATACGTCAGGCACAGATCGCCTCTGAACAGGCGGTATGCCACTGAGTAGAGCTGGAGTTTCTTTAACCGGGCAGCATATGGCATCTGTTTGAGCCCTTTGATCCTCTTGGTGAGGTACTTTTGGGGTCTTTCCAGTTGCTGCAGGTGTCTGGTAAGGTACATCCCAAAAGGGGCATTGTACTCAATTATGGGCCTGATGAGGGATGAGTAAAGAGGCACGATGACCTCCCCTGAACGAGATGTGAATCCCTTCATGATTAGGTGGGCTATATAAAATGTTCTTCTAACCACTTTGGCCACGTGGTTGTCAAATGAGAGATTGCTATCAACTTGGGTCCCCAGGTCCCTAATTACTTCTTCTGTACTTAATGGATTACCACCTATGTGGTAATTTGTGGGTACTTTGTTTTTGCCAAAGGGGATGACTATACACTTTTTGGCATTTAGCTTGAGGCCATGGCTCTGGCACCAGTTGTCTGTTTCTATGAGGCCCTTTTGGAGGATGCTTGTGTCAGCTGGAGAGTCAGTTATGGTGCCCAGTTTGCAGTCATCTGCGAATTTGGTCAGCCACAGTCCTTCCGTGTTGGCCTGTACCTCTGAGAAATATATACCAAACAAGAGAGGTCCCAGGACTGAGCCTTGTGGGACACCACTTGTAACTGGTTTGGAGTCTGACATGGCTCCAGCATTTCTAACCATGTGGGTTCTGTCCTTGAGCCAGTTTGCAACCCATCTAGTGACATAGGGGTTTATATTTAAGCTGGTGAGCTTATCTATAATGCCCGAGTGGGGTATTGTATCGAAGGCTTTTGTGAGGTCCAGGTAGGCTGTGTGGACCACTTTCCCCTCGTCAATGGCCTTGGTGACCGTTTCAAAGAAATCAACCAGGTTTAAGAGGCAGGATCTGCCCTTAACAAAGCCAAACTGGGTAGGATCCAGTGTCTGTAGGTCCCCAATATCTTTATTTATGAGGTCCATGATGATCATTTCCATAGCTTTGCAGACCAAGCTAGTCAGGCTTATGGGGCGATAGTTTCCAGGATCTGTTGAGGCACCACCTTTGTGGAGAGGGACCACTGTTGCTGTGCACCACTCTTTGGGTACATATCCTGTAGTAAGGCTGAGATTGAACAGTAGTTTTATGTTATTAAATCAGAAATGAACTTTGACACTGTGTTGCAGGGAACTAAGCATTGTTAGGAGAAATGTCAAGGCATTTTTTTTCTAGACTGAAGCAAGGTACAGAGGTGAAATCTTCTAGATGAGGCCTAGTTTCAAATAGTCTTTTAATCATATTTTGAATATGTGGGTTAAAGTTTATTTTATAAGACCACGTAGTCATTTAGTGGGACACTACTTCTAGTGTACTGTTTTATCTAGATGTTACTTTAAACATTTGTTTCCTTAGAGTAGGATTTGGGAGTGAACAGTAGAACTTTGTTTTCATTTGGGTTAGGACAAGGTGAGGTTGATAGATAAAAGCTTACACTGATGAACAGAAGTGCAATTTAACAGGTTCATAGGTGTGTACTAGGCTAATGGCCCTGAAGCCTTTACAAGCCTAGTCCATAGGATTACCCTGGCATCGTGCCACCCAACCTTAGTTCCCAGTGTCTGTTGAGTAAAGCCACTGGAGTGATTCCCTGGGATGAATTTTCTATTTCCCATCCACTCATCAAGATTTCTCTTGAAGAGAGCCAGTGAGGTGTTCTGCTTGACATGTATGGGAAGTCTATTCCATAGCATGGGCAGTCTCTGGGTTATGAACCTGTCCCTCCAGCATGTTCTATTGATTGTGGTTATGAGGTTGCGGTCTCTGGAGCATGTGGTGTGGGGGGATTGGGATTACTTTAGATGTATCATTTCTAGCAGAGCTGGGTCAGACATGGCTTTGTAAATCAAGCAGAGATCACCTCTAAGTAGGTGATATGAGACAAAGAATAGTCGGTGTTTTTTGAGTCTGTCCATATAGCACAAGTGTTTAAGGCCTAGGATCCTCTTAGTACAGTACTTTTGTGGCTTCTCCAGTTGTTGCAGGTGTTTAGTCAGGTACATACCAAATGGGGCATTGTACTCAATGATTGGCCTAATGTGGGAAGAGTAGAGGGAGACAATGACGTCTTTCTTCCTGGATGCAAAACCATTAGTAATGAGATGTGCCACATAGAAGGACTTTCTGACCACAGTGGCAATGTGGTGGTCAAAAGAGAGGTTGCGGTCAACTTGTGTTCCCAGATCTCTTAGAACACATTCTGTGTTCAGTGGACTACCATCAATGTAGTAATTCATGGGAACTGGGTTTTTCCCAAAGGGGATGATGACATTTTTTGCCATTGATCTTAACGCCATGGTTCTGACAGCAGTCGATCTCAGTGATGCCTTTCTGTAGGATATCAACATCACTCTGGGAGTTAATAATAGCTCCCAACTTGCAATTGTCAGTGAACTTTGCCAGCCAGAGTCCCTTCGTGTTGGCCTGGACTTGAGAGAAGTAGATACCAAACAGGAGAGGACCTAGGACCGAACCATGTGGGACTCCTCTCATGACTAGTCGGCAGTCTGACTTTGAGTCAGCTACTTTCACACTGTGGGTTCTACCTGTGAGCCAGTTTGCAACCCACCTAGTGATATAGGGGTTGATGCCTAGCATAGTGAGTTTTTCTATGATTCCTGAGTGGGGAATGGTATCAAAGGCCTTGGCCATATCAAGGTAGGCTGTATGAACCCACCTTGCCTTCATCCACAGCTCTGGTAACTGACTGTGCACCACTCTTGGTCAAAGAAGTTGACCAAGTTGAGCAGGCATGATCTACTCATCACAAAACCAAACTGTGTGGGATCCAGAGTTTGGAGATTCCCTATATCCTTGTTTATTAGGTCCATGATGAATCATTCCATAGTTTTGTATATCAGACTCATCAGGCTAATGGAGCGATAGTTCCCAGGGTCTGTAGTTGCTCCTCCTTTGTGGAGAGGGATGACTCTAGCAGTGTGCCATTTGGTAGGGACAAAGCCTGAGGTGAGGCTGTGATTGAACAGGGTGCACAAGTGAGGTGTCAGTTCATTCTATTTCATGTAGAACACAGCCATGGATATCATCAGGTCCCACAGCAGCTGTATTCTTGGCCTTGGACAGTGCTGTTTTAACCTGTGCAGCAGTAATACTGGGGTACCTGGCAATCTACTGGTATTGTGACTGGTCCCTTGGGGGGGGGGGTTAAAGTTGACACTGAATCTGTTGGCCAGTATATTGGCAATATCTCTTGGCTCGGTGTAGGAGGTACCATTGTGCAGTATCTCAGAGAAAATCTGGGTATTGCCGTGGAGATTCTTTACATAACTAGAGAAGGCCTTGTGGTTGTCTTTAATGTAAGCATTTTAGGGCAGAGCACATTAGAATAGAGTCATCATAAGTGTCCCTTGAGTGATGGCAGTATGAAATTTGTTTTCAAATATATTAAACAGAGGACCTAGAATTGAGCCATGAGATGCTCTGATGAGAATATCTAAGGAGGAGGAAGGCTTGTTCATTCCTTTAACACATTATGATCTGTCTCATAGATAGTGTTTAAACCAGGAAAGAGTATGAGCAGACAGGCCAGGAACAGATAATTTGTATAGTAGTTTTAGTGGATACAAAAATGAATGCTTATGACAGTCTAGAAAAATGAAGGAGACAAAACCAAGCTGTGTGGGATCCAGAGTTTGTAGATTCCCTATATCCTTGTTTCTTAGGTCCACGATGATACATTCCATAGCTTTGTATATCAGACTCGTCAGGCTAATGGGGCAATAGTTCCCAGGGTTTGTAGTCGCTCCTCCTTTGTAGAGAGGGATGACTCTAGCAGTGTTTGTTTCTAAAGTTATTGATTGTATTGTAGAGGCTTTGAAGAAGGGATTGGAAGGGTAATATATGACATTATTAAGGAAAAGGTATGGATAGGAGCTATGACTGGGCTAGGGATAATCTGGGAAAGGGAAACAACCACATTTTATAGATGGTGTTTAAGATGAAATAAGGAGGATGAGTTAGGCAGTGCAGACATTAATATCTCCTGTTCAGTTTTAAGCTACTATTAGGTGGCTTCTAACAATACAAGAGCTATAAAAGTAAGTAAAGAAAGGAGATGATAAATGCTGGAAATACAGAAAGAGCAATGCACAATTAATGCATATATTCTGAGCAAAGAAATGGGTGAGAAGTATTTGAAATTAAATAGTGTCAATGAATGGAATGGAATGTATCAAAGTAAGGGAGAAGAGACACGGGATTTCTGTCTCCTGAGCTTACAAAAATTTGAAAAAGAGTATTGTAGAAGGAAAAAAGATACAATCTGTTTTGCAGAAGGCGAGATTTAAAGCTGTCTAACTAGTAACAGGAATGGTAAAAGGAAAGGAGAGAAGGAAAAAGATGGAAGAGAGGGGAACACAAAGGCAGCGAGGAGGGTAAAGGTGCAGTACCACTCGGATGGGTTGGGAGAAAGCAAGGACAAGATGAAAACCAGTTTTCACACATTACGGAGTTAGTGAAGAGAGATAACTAAAATAGAGAAGGTGTGCTGCATATGGCTTTCACCAAAAAACAGCTTTGCACACCATCATTATTCATAGTGAAGCAAACTGTTTTTCCCTGCTCTTACCTGATGAAGCTATAACGAAAAGTCATTTGTACATCACATGATGCTCAAAACTGCTTTTAGATTTTTGGACTTTTATTACTTGGCATCAAACTTTATCTCAACAGTCCATTGCTGTGAATTTTCCTGTAGTATATGATATGCCATACATACAGGCACAAGTCAGCAATAGAGATCAAAGTAACCATCACATATGTCTCGTATGTTATCCACATAAAATATGGAGGTTATAACATTAGTGTGTGTGTTTTTTCTTTTATTAAAATTAGTTTAGACAAAGCAATAATATCACTGTGTGTGTTCTTTTCATTTATAAATTAATACTTAAATTATTGTACATACCTGATCTGTACGTCATCTATTTTTCTCCATCCAGGTTATGTTGTTAGAGACGTGTCATCATTCTGTTGTTGTCATCATATCTGAAATTATAAGCATGCATTTAAAAATGTCATTTACAGAAGACACAGTAAAATTCAATATCAAAAAAGTTATACAACATAATTTAAATTCATATGTCTGTTGAATTCATAAATAGATTTAAATAAGAATTTTAGACTGGGTGGAGGCCTCACATTATTTCATTGTGTCCTTGATTTTAAGGTAGTTTATGCTGAAAAAAATGGTGGCTACAGTCTAGGAGTGGCATTCATAGTCCCAAGGTTCACACTTGCATAGCCACTATCAGCAAAGACCGCCATTATGTCTATATGCAAATACACTAAGCACTAGTTATTGTCATTGAATAAGTCAACAAGAAGGCATTTTAAAAATCATGCCACTTGCTGAAAAAGCATAAAGTAGATGACGTCAATCAGTAAGTATGTGTGAAGTACTATTTAAAAAACATAGGCTTTGTATGAATTCATACATATTCAGATATTGAGAACAAATGTAGCTATGCGCAGGCACTCTTGAAAGACAATGCAGGTGGTGGGAAGTGCAGTTTTTATTAATATTTTTAAAAATAAGGAGAGGTTATTATATTTAGTATTGGGGTATCCTTGTGTGTATACCCTGTTCTTTGCTTTAACAATGGAAAATGGGAGACAGGTAAGATTGAAAATGGGAAGACAAAGAGGGGAACACAGAAGGAAAACATCAAGAGGGTTGTTCTGGAGGAAGTGGGAGAAGATGATTTTGTTGGAGAATATACCCCCCTTTCTCATATAAGAGGGTATTTTGGGTGGGAGGTAGGAAAGAGTGTGGGAGACAGGACAAAGGAAGTGGGTGATGAGTCCAGGCCACAAACAACTTCCCCATCCACAGGATCTCAAACAACTGTTGTTACAGTGAAAGACCCTGATGTTTTGGGCAAAGATCTCTGGTGGCACTGGAGTCAGCACCAAATGGGCCAGTGAGTTTTCAGGCCACTGAAGAGAATCCTGGACAGGCTGAAGGCATCTTTCCATTACCTTCTTCACCATGTCCTCAACCAAGTCCCAAAGGCCATGGTCAATGAAACTTACTAGGCTGCTGCACGCCAGCATGCCTACAGAACCAGTACCACCACATCAATCCTGTGATGATGTCCCTAACAAGTAGGGATTGAATGTTCCCTGACCTCAGAAGCAAGCAGCTGGGCTCATTCTAAGGATTCTGGCTTGGTACAAAAAATGAACAAAATGGGAGAGATAGAAAATAAGGACAAAGGAATGTATAATTAAAATAAAAAAAGAGACAAAAAGGAGAGAGACAAAGAAGAAATGCAGACATTCATCATTCCACTCCTTATTAGCACTTAATTATTTTTATTAACACAAAAAAAAGAGAAAGTTTGGTACTCCACAACAATCGAAGACGACCAAAATGGAAAGTAAAAGGTAAAAACCAATGTTCCTTTATTGTAGAATTAGTGAGCACTTTCACGTTTGTATAAACGTTTCATCAGACTTTCTGAGTAACATTGAACATAAACATTATTTAAATATCTTAACTGATATGTAACCAGCCAATAAAATTCTTTCAATCACATCTTTAAACATTCTTAAAGTGCCTGTGCTCATAGTTCATACTATATGCTCTATCACATAAATTTACAAATACATTAAACAAGATACATATACAAAAATAATATCTAGCAAGTATGTATATATGAACATATTAAAACTAATCTAAGAAAAGAGTTATTTAAAACTAAAAATGTTACTGCTACCTACCATCTTAAAATGCCCATGGTTTTTACCTTTTACTTTCCATTTTGGTTAGCTTCGATTGTCGTGGAGTACCAAACTTTCTCTTTTTTTGTGTGCTATTGTTTTATTTGGATGGTACCTTACCCCTTTGGTGTTTCTTCGTTTACACATTATTTTTATTGAATCTTTATTCAAGTAAAGCAAAATGTCTGGGGAAATACTTAGAGATACATGTGATATTGCTATCAAGTGGCAGTGATTTTGCATTTACAGTCCACTGATACTAATCTGATATGATGGTTTAACATAACAAATAGTAATGCACTTGATATTAATGCTTGATATGGATTTGGCTGCAAAGTGTAGTTCTTCAATTTTCTTTATGTATAAATACTCTTGCAGTTATAAGAATCAGCTAAAGGCAAAAAACAGCTTTTATTATAACAATATTTTAAATGGAAATATGCTTTTTTATTCATATTTATGAGCACCCTCAGTCAGTCTTGCTAGTCTCCTATTCTGTTGATCTGAGTTGTATTCTATTTAAACAATACCCTACAACTGGTTGTGGGCAAATTCAACATTACCCACGCGCAGGAGTCTGTTATTGCTATTATACAATCACATTATTTAAGGAAGAAATCCCTCGCCTTTCTTAAATAATATCTTTGTACATACCACTTCAGTATTATTTCTCGTTGTTTCCTGTTCTTCCACATTTTCTGATGTACTGCGCATGTGTATGGGACTTACAGTATCAGTGCTGTTCAAGAGAAGCAACAGAGAAAAGAGAATCTCCGTTGCTGTTTTTTTTTTTTTTTTTCCCTCCATGTAAGTCTTAATGTAAGAAACATGGTCACAGCCCAAGATAAAGCTGATGGGGAAACAGAGGTTCAAAGACAGGAACAGATTTTATTGCTGTTAGAAAGTTACCGGACTGAAAGGTTTTGTGATGGCATGCATTTTCTGAAGGATATGCAGCATAAATCTCAAATGTCTGTCATTTAATGACTTCAAACCCAAGTGGCTTGCCAGAAAACTACATTTTTATAAGGGAAAGAAGAAAACTATGAGGCAAATTCTGGAAATTCTTCAAAAATCTGGACAGTTGAGAGGTATGAGAGTCTGCAGAGATTTAAAAAGGGACAGACAAGAAATAAAAGGGAAATAATGTACATTTCTGTTTCTTTAGTTTTGCAGAATGTATCTGATTTTTCTTGTATTTTTCTCTGTCTTCAATAGCATATGAAAATAGAAAAGTCTGGCCTGTCAATGGTACTTTAGCAGGACATTTTTCCTTAGTATATATTCAATTTACGATGGTCACACACTAGTCGGGCAGTCCAATCAATGTACACAATTTTTAATATAATTGAGGAGTCATAGTATAATTCATCTTCGGCTGCATAGAGAACACAATGGCATGGTTGTTTACCTGTCTCTCTTTTCCTTAATATTTCTGACATGACTACTACTACTACTCTGCAAGGCATTGCAGTTACTGTTGCACTTGCTGAGTATATGCGCTTATCTCTTATTAACATCTATTTTTATTTCTGAAACATATTGTCATTTATTAACCATGGAAAGTGTAACACACACAGAAATGTTATACATACATTACTCCCAATGCACCTCTGCTAATATTTCCTTTAATGCAAGATACAATAGTAGGAGTGCACCTTCCTTCAAACTGTCACACATTTATTTTTGCACAGAGTTTGTCCGGAGGAGCGGTGTTATCTGGAATCTTACCATACACTTTCAGTGTAATTTTATTTTCCAGCATGTTTTGCATAATTAAGTGCAGTTTTAAGTAACATACTGTGAATTTTCTTTAGGTAACAGTTTTCTCTTATCCTCAAAGGCAGAAACTGTACACACACAAAAATATAAATTGAAAAGAAGTTTTAATATCCTTCAAGATCAACTTTCATTACACAAACATTTATTATTACAGATGAAGGCAGTACAGATAGTTCATGGCAATATGTAGTTTGATAATTTGCTGATTAATAAGTGTAAGAACAAATGGGGGTTATGTAGAAATATATACTGAACTAATATAATTGGTCATCTCTCATTAAACTATAGACTGCTCAGTCACTCGATATTTTATCCACCACTGCCCTCCCTCAACTTCTACTCTGTCTGAGGTGTAGTGACTGACTTGAATTCAGCCATCATGTGCTTGCAGTTAATATTGTATAAGAAATTACTGTCTTGTACAGTTGTCATACTAATAAATATCTTTTGGCTTATACAAACAAAATCCTTTTTTCAAAAAAAATGTCTGCATGTAGCACAAGTAATAATTAAAGGTAATACCTAGTATACATGAAAGTGAGGAAATTCAAATGTTTTGTTTGTGTACAAATACATTTATATACTTGAAAAATAATAGCAACTAGAGTCATACAGATGTACATCTGTATTTGACAGACTCTGTGTATAGATTTATGTATATATTATACACACATGCATGCTTATGTATACTTCTTTACTCATATATATACATATGTATTTATATTACATAAGCATTCCATCTTTGTACACAGATACATTTCTGTGAACACATATGTTTGTTCTTTCTCATGCATTATAACATATAGATACATATTTGCAGTTACACATACATTTCTTCTAGCATATACCTTCATTTTTGCAACATTTTTATAGTTTATGTTTAAAATCTAGATTTGATATGATTTAATAAAATATGTACTATAGAACTCTGGTCTTCTCACTGTTACCTGATCTACCCAGTCAGCCAAATGGACAGGCCTATGCTTCTGTACATCATCATACCTGTGTCAGCACAGACAGCCAGATTGGGGGATTCTTGTCAGGGTTGACAGTGCTCACACAACTCTGGCCAGATGTCAGTCTGCTTCCAGTGCAAGCCTTATACACAGGATTTGATCTTATTCAGGTACAAATCCATAAGGTGGTAGAGCATAATCTTGTCTCTTTGCCAGACCAGGCTAGTGTTTTCTCAGGTGTTGCCACCATTCAAAGTGCCAGTACCAGAATAAGGTGTGCATGTTCATGGCTATGACACACATATTTGGAACCCCACCCTGTAGGGTGTAACATTACCGAAAAAATTACCCTGTAGGGGACATTACTATTGGAATTGATATCACTGGCAAGTTCAGTTTAGCAAAATTGTTTTGTCTCTCACTTTTTTTGAAGGAATACTTTCACGTTTCCTTTTTAAGGTTATACAATTCAGTCATTTTTAATTTACTTACATCTATTTCTGCTTATATGATTAACATTTGTCATTTTCATATGAGTAGTAAACCTAGTAGTATGAACAAAAAATGTAGAATACAGCACTGCAAGCCAATAAAAAGCAGATGGCAAAGAGTAGTGTAGCATCTTGCTTCTGTTTGGGATAGCACAATCCATGCACTTATGTAAGTGCTTATAAAGTGCAATTGTGTAGGATTCAGTAGTCATAACTGTATTGTCTATCTGCATAGATGTCATGAAGTTCACCATTTCTGTCTTAAGAAGCATGAAGTTGGCTTTGGAGAAATTTTTTACCATGGTTTCCTTAATGGGGGAGGGGGCAGGATCAGGAGCGGCCCTAGGTCAACTGGCGCCCTAGGCAAAAGGGCTCCACGGTGCCCCCCAACACATTACCTGGTGCCCCTATCCTGGTCTACCTACACCAGATAAATACTGGAAAAGTGCCCCTGCTAGACCGATGCCCTAGGCGGCTGCCTAGTTGGCCTATGCCTAAGGCCGGCCATGGGCAGGATGTGGATATCTAGGGTAATTAGCTTATGGTCAGATCGGACCAATGAGGTGTTGACTTCAGGTGTGAAACACCGGTCACTCATGTTGGTAATGACTAGATCTAGGATATTGTTACCCCTGGAAGGGGTGTGGATAAGTTGATCCAGGTCATTGGAGTTTATGAATTCCAGAAGGCGTTGAGCGAAGGAGTTGGTACACGAGTAGTTTTCCCAGTAGTTGAAATGGCCCATTATTAGGGTGTTTGGTTGAATCCTAATATTTTCCAGTACATCAAGAAAAGAGGAGTGGGAATCCTGGGGCATGGAGGGTGATCTGTAGCAAGCTAAAATTTGGATTGCAGTTTTGCCCAGAGTTAGTTGCACTTGGATAACCTTGGCTGTATTATGCTGAGCAACTAGCCTGGAGGTGTGAATATCCTTAATGAATATAGACACACCTCTGCCTTTGGTGTTCCAGTCCAGATTACATGGCCGAAAAGTGTGGTATGAGTTTTAGCCTGGTAGTGCAGGGGTGCTCTCTGGAGCCCTGAACCAGGTTTCAGTCACTGCACAGATATCGATGTTCTCCATTTTAAGGAGTGCCTCGCGTTAGTGCATTTTGAGATTTAGACTTCTAGCATTGAGTAGCATCATCCTCAGTTTTTGCTTGCCTGTTCCTGTTACGGTGGTGAATTTGTCATTTGAACCTTGCCTAAAAAAGGTACTATAGGGGCGGCAAGAACCTTTAAGCATGTGCTTTTCAATATTGCATCATTGTAAATCAATCATTTATTTGATTTTTTGTTTACTTTAATACATAAAGACTTGGCGTTGTTTATTTAATTATGAATTTATAGTAAGTATTGCACGAGTTGCGATAACATATAACAGTATGCAGGATGGCTATTGATTATACTTCATGAGATCTGACAGTTGATGTGTGTTGGGGACTGCTACAGACTCTACCACCACAGCAAGTGTGTCCACAAGTATGTACACAAGGTGTACTTAGATGAATTAGTGCGTTATGAGCTCACGTATTACTGCAGTTCATACAGATGAGCATAAACAAGCTCAATTTGCATAGCACAGGGGTAAATTACCCTGAACTTATATGAATAAGCTTAAGATCACCATATTAGTTTGCAATCTGTCAAGATAGGTGGAAAATGCATTACGAAATTGCAAATGATTTCAAAATTAGTTCAAAACTGTTGATACTAAGTTTTGATAACTTTTTTTACTTTATGTACTTTACAGATCTGACCGTGAGATGCAAGTCATTCATGTATTTATTCAGGACATGAGCGGCACTTACAAATGGGAATTCATGACAGCTGCATTGAAATTGTGTGGGGAATAATTGCAATATGAAAGGTATTTTGAAAATTATTTTTGGAACCATTTACTGATTAAAACTTTTGATAAAAATACATAATTTGAATTGTTTGAAGTAATGCATTTTCTCCAGTGTATTTTTGTGTCGGGATACATGATGCTTTAATGGGGGATTTCTTTCAGTCATAAATAAGAAATGGCAGTATAAATACATAAAAATGGTGGGGGAAGGGTAACTTTCAATTAGCAATAACATAACATGATAGTGTAATGCTAAGTGCTTGCAATACTACTATGAATTTGTTGATGATGTTAAACAGATTACCACTAGCTGGATGGATTTGGACTTGCAGTATGCATATATAAATGAGTGTTGTATCACCATATATGTTTTTGTACTCGTCTTTGATTCATTTGTGACAAAAACAGGATTGCTTAAATTGCTGTGTTTTATGGCTGATGGATGGATCAAAAGCATCAGACTGACTCTGACTCTAAAGTTCCTAAACACCCTGGAATCTATCAAGGTCCAGCCCAACACTGTCTTACTGGGAAAAACTACTCAAGCACCAATACACTGGCCCAACGCTTCCTGGAATTCATCAGTTCCAAATGCCCTGTACTAGCTCATTCTGACCCCCACTAGAGGAAGCAACATCCTTGACCTGGTTATTACTAACATGGGCGACTATTGCTCTACACCAACAGTCAATTCCTCCCTCGTCAGATCCAAATATAAACTAATCATCATAGAAATCCACATCTCACCCACACACCCCCCGCAAGATAACCACCTAGAAAAACTTCTCCAAAGCAGACTTTGGACTCCTAAAAACAGAGGTGGCTAACTTCATAGCACCCATGCCAATGGAAAATAGCTGCATGACTGCAGAATCATACACCAATGCACTGTACCAACATGTACATAAATGCATGGAACTAGCCATACCCAACAGAACCAAGACGCTCTCCTCCAAAAAAAGGAAGCCAATCTGGTGGTCTCGTGCAATTAATAAACTCTACAACAGAAGGAAGAAACTGTTGCAGAAAAAAGTGAAGTCCCAAGACTGGAAAAACTCCCATATTAGCCTCAACAAAAAATTGAGACCCCTTATTAAATCCTCTAAAGCCAGCTATGAAGGCAGAAATGCAGTAGACACGAAAAACAATCACAAAGATTCAGTGCCAACTAAAGCTGCATTGTCCAAGGCCACAAATACAGCTTTCATGGGACCCAATATCATCCCTGGCTGTGTTCTACATGAACTACAAAGTGAACTAGTACCACATCTGTGTGCTCTGTTCAGTCACAGCCTCAAGTCAGGCTTTGTCCCTACCGAATGGCGCACTGCTACAGTCATCCCTCTCCATAAAGGGGGAGTGACCACAGACCCTGGGAATTATCATTAGCCTGATGAGTCTGATATGTAAAGCTATGGAGCGCATCATCATGGACCTGATTAACAAAGATATAGGGAATCTCTAAACTCTAGACCCCATGCAATTTTGCTTTGTGAAAGGGAGATCATGCCTGCTCAACCTGGTTGACTTCTTTGAGTCAGTCACCATGGCTGTGGATGAAGGTAAGGCAGTGCATACAGTCTACCGCAATCTGGCCAAGGTCTTTGATACCATTCCTCACTCTGGAATTACTGATAAACTCACCAAACTAGGCATCAACCCCTATATCACTAGGTGGGTTGCAAATTGGATCACAGATAGAACACAGTGTGTGAAAGTAGTGGACTCCAAGTCAGACTGCTGACCAGTCAAGAGTGGAGTCCCACAGGGATCAGTCCTGGCTCCTCTTCTGCTCAGCATGTTCTACTTAGAAGTCCAGGCCAACACAAAGGGACTCTGGCTGACCAAGTTCACAGATGACTGCAAGCTGGGAGCCATTATTAACTCCTCAAGTGATGCAGACATCCTACAGAAAGGCCTCACTGAGACCAATGACTGGTGTCAAAACCATGGCCTTAAGCTTAATGCCAAAAAATGTCTCATTATCCCCTTTTAGTAAAACTCAGCTCCCACTAATTACCACATCGATGTGAGCCCACTGAAGGCATCATGAGAGATCTGGGGATGTATGTTGACAGCAACCTCTCCTTCAACCACCACATTGCCACTGTGGTGAGAAAAATCCTTCTATGTGGCACATCTCATTACCAAGGGTTTTGCATCCAGGAAGAGAGAGGTCATCTTCTCTCTCTACTCTTCCCTCATTAGCCCAATCAGAATACATGCATTTAATCGATCGTCAATATTCCGATGTACCAAATGTTGAGAGCAGTGAACCCAGTTCACACAAGGTCGAATTTTCAAAAACCAAATCCAGGAACACCGAAATCTAGCTAGAAATCAGCATTGTAGCGTTCGACATTAGTAATGCGAATGTGGCGTAATTCGCACACTGTGATAGACGAGCGTCCATCCTTGTACACAACACTGAGGTGTCATTATGTGCATAGTATCTAGTGGGGAATTAAAAAAACAGAAGGTATGTATCTGCTATTTATCGCAGATTCTGAGCCAAAATTTAGGTACAACCAGGCAGGACTGTAACCCAAATATCCATTTGCTTACAGATGGCTGAGGAGGATAGTGTGGGTCATAACCCCTGTGTGTTAGGAAATACGTACACCACCGAGAAGAGCTAGAAGGGAAGGAGATACTGCTTATAGAGGGCTACCAATACTACCATGAGAAATGTGTTGGTGTGAAGCACTACTGGTTCTGTATACATAAGGGAAGAGAAGTGCAAGGGTTGATGCATTACTGAATGTGGAGGTAATGGACATGTGCTGTGTAAGAGTAGCGCACACTTCCATGGACCTGACCCACTACAGTCTGAAGTGTGTCATGTTCATGATAGGATAAGGAAAAGGGCACATAATTCTGTAGAGGACCCATGCAAGATAGTATCCGAGGTACTGGCGAGTACCTCAACAGCAGTGTTTAATGAATTGCCTAACAGTAAGGCACTGAAGGAAAGTGTAACACAGATTAGACACAGGAAGAAGGTTGCCATGTTCCAGGATCTGCAGTCCTTGCAGGACCTGCATAGCAATATTCTACCCCTGAAGAACGGAAGCTTTCTAGTGGAACATGGGGGTGAAAGTGTGCAGGGTGTCGAGATAGTAGTACTAACAATGCTAGATAATCTAAGACTATTGTGTGCATCTGAGTTCCTTCTGGCGGACGGTACCTTCCCTATTACTACCAAGGAATGCAGGCAGGTATATAACATCCATGTCCCACTGGACCTGTTAGTCTCAACGAAGGCAGTTCCTTTGGTGTACGGCATCCTGCCATGCAAGAGTGAAGAGTGCTATAACCAACTATGGGCGATGGTGTTGGGTTTATTGTGGGAAACATGGGCTGCAACTGAGGCCAAATATGGTGATGTTGGACTTTGACAGGGGTGCTGTCAATGCAATCCAGGTGTCATTACGAGATACTGTCACTAAGGGCTGTTGGATCCACGTCTGCCAAATCATCTGGAGGCAGATACAGGGGGTACACTTGGTTAAGGAATTCGGAACCGATCCAGCATTTGCTAGTTTATGTAAGCAGTAACCTGCCCTTGCATTCATCAATCCTGCATACGTCAGTGAGACATTTGCAGATATACTGAGAGGGAGTTCCCTGAGTTTGGCCAGCAAGTGTGAGTGTTTTTCAAGGAAAACTATCTGATAGGTCAACCAAGACGATATGGTATAAGGGGTTTAATAGTGGAAAGGCATCCACCCCTGTTTGAGGTTGCATTCTGGAACCTGTATGACACAACTGGTTTGGGCTATCCTCGCACACAGAATGCTGTGGAAGGGTGGCATAGGTGGTTAAGAAGTCTAATGGGTAAACAACGGGTGTTTCTGTTGGATGTGCTACATGCTTGCCAACTGGAACAAAACCATGTGGAGGATCTAAAATCCAGGTGCATGTCAGGGTTACCTAGTACCCCTAAGCGGCATAGATTGGACATAAAGGAGCGTGCATTCCAAAACCTTTTGGAGAAACATGATGAAATGACACCACGGGGATTTATCAGTTTACTGGCACAGCATTGCTCCTTCTGATACACAGTGTGTAGGGGACATCTTTTCAGTGGTTATATGTTCTGTCACAGAGCATGAGTTTATGTATATTCTTCAAATTTATAGTGAGTGTTTCGGTAAATGTGTTCATTGCACAGCCATGATTGCATAGGTGTAAAATAAAAAAAAAAGAGCTGGCAAGATGTGTTTGTTACAGTAGTGATGGACAGCAGATGCACACCATTTTTAACACAGTACTTTCTGGAGTATCCGCAAAGGATGTCCTTCTGTGAATATCCATGTCCTGTATCGTGCAGCCGCGAGAATCTCTCATGTAGAATTCGACATTTGAGTGCACAATTCAGCATTCTGTTATTTCGAACATGTATTTTTCAGCCATTCCATTTGGAATATATAACATGTGGCTAATGTTTGTTCACTTAAATGCATGTATTCCAGCCAAGTCATCGAGTATAATGCCCCATTTTGCATGTACCTCACTAGACATCTGCAACAGCTAGTGAGGCTGCAGAAGTACCTCACAAAGAGGATCCTAGGCATTAAACACATGTCCTACAAGGAAAGACTCAAAAGACTCCAGCTATTCTCTGTCTCATATCGCCTACTTAGAGGCAATCTCTGCTTGACTTACAAAGCCATGTCTGACCCAGCTCTGTTAGAAATGCTACATCTAAAGAAATCCCAATCCCTCTGCACCACATGCTCCAGAGACCTCAACCTCATTACCACAATCAACAGAACATGATGGAGGGACAGGTTTCTCACCCAGAGACTGCCCGTGCTATGGAATAGACTTCCCATACATGTCAAGCAGAGCACCTCGCTGTCCATCTTCAAGAGTAATCTTAACGAGTGGATGGGTAACAGAAAGTTCACCCCGGGGATCACTCCAGTGGCTCTACAGTGGGAACTAATGTCGGGTGGCACAATGCAGGCCATTTCTATGGGCTAGGCTTGTAAAGGCTCCAAGGCCATTAGCCTAGTACACACCTATGACTTTTGCATGTTGTTTTAGGTAAATGAATGATACAGTTGCAGGGATCAAGACAGAGAAAGGACAACTTTAGCCATGAAGACAGCTACATCTTCATGGCAACCCTTAGGACATATGGCAAACACCTTTTTGGAAAATGGGGACCCAAACAAGCTGGGAGGGCAAAGATATAAGACCAAGTAGTTTTGGATATAAATGCAGTTGGTAGAAGGAAATACACATTAACACAGTGCAAGGAGGTGGCCGATGATATGACAGGACATGCAAGTATCAAAGATAAGGCATAATGGAATTGCACATAGCTATACTGGGGGCCTCCAACAATTATTCCTTATAACACCTGATGAGGAGTAGCTCCTCTCCATTCATGGGGATGATTATGAGACAGATGACAAAAACATTGGAATAATTAGAGGTGGAGTAGACACTGGCCATTACCTACATGTGGAGTATCAAACATCTGCTCAGGAAGGTTAGTTTTACAACAGTGATAGATAGATAGATAGATAGATAGATAGATAGATAGATAGATAGATAGATAGATAGATAGATAGATAGATAGAGATATATATACAATAGATGGATGCAGTGCAATGCAATAATTAAATGTAACGCATGACTCAATCCGCTCCCCTACCCACCCCAATTTCCACCCACTCGCATATAATTTCCTTTATACTCATCTCCTTTCCACAATCCCCTCCTCCACTTCCCACCCATTCCTGTTTTTGCCATACCCCACTCCTTTATACCACTCTCCTCTCCCTCTGATGATGCTTGACACCAACCACTTCTCTCTCCCTTCTGTATACTGACCCCCCCTCCTAGTTACCTATCCCTACCTTTCCTACAACCTTTCTTTCCTTTAGGCTCAACTTATTACCTCCCTCTTTACTACTGACCCTCCTCACTGACATGTCTTTTTCAATCTAAGTCTTTCTTCTAGTATCTCCCCTCCTCCTCCTATATACTCTTACCTCATCTAATGTTCACCTAACTCCAACTTACTTTCATCCTGCAAATATTAATGCCAATGTCTTCACAATCCTCTGCAATTTTTCCGTATCTGTTCATCTATCTTTCCTCTAAATACCATCCTCCCTAGAATCAAAATGCCTCCTTTCCCTACCACCTCTTTAGAAAATAAAATAAAGCACCTACTATACAAACTACATTCCCTCCCAAAGTCTCTTCTACTGTCAAGTGACATTCACCCAAACCCTCCCCCTCCCCCAGTCAATAAAGTTAACTCCCCTAACCAACCCTACACTACTCCTCCAAAAAAGCAAGTATCTTTTTACTCCATGAATCTTAGAAGTATTCTAAAAAAATAGTGAATTTCATGCCTGGATGGCTAACCACTGACTAAAACCTGCCTGAAGCCACAAAACCATGATGGTGATATCCTCCTCCTGGATATAATATTCTCAGACTAGATAGGCAAAAGAAAGAAGGGGGTGAAGTGACCACTGTATACTCAAACCATCTTACTCCTTCAAGTCTAAACCAACCCTCTCCCTCCTTACCTGCTGAATTCCTGACAGCTAACTTTAAACTTAGCAATTACACCACTATCACAGTCGTAGCTATCTACATTCCCCCCGGAGATAACATTACCCTTCTGGAAAACATTCTCTTACCTTTCTCAAAACATCCACAATGAAACTATTCTTCTTGGGGATGTAAAGATAAACTGACTAACTCTTCGGTCCCCAAACACTACTTCATGCATCAATTTACATGGCTTTGTACAACTTATCTCAACCCCCCACCCATGCAAACAGATCACATACTCCCAGCTCTCTCATCAGTTGGATTTTAGTCACAGATTCCCGCAAATACCATAACCCTGAGACCCCACTCAACTCCCTAAGTGATCACTCCACTGTGAAAGTTCTTTGATACACTCCTCAACTCACTAGATCTCACAGATACTTAATCTGTCGCAAACTATCCAGTTTCTGTCCTGAGACATTTAATGCCCTCCTCTCCAAGATAAACTGGACACATGTAACCTATCTCCCCCTTGATGAAGCTGTTCACTCTTTTAACTCTACTTTCCTTAACATCTTTAACTCTCTTGCTCCACCCCGCACTGTTTGTATCAAATCCAATATATCCCCCTGGCTTACCAATGCCACCTGCACCCTAATGAAAACTAGAGACAGGGCATGGAAAATGTGGGTAAAAACTAAGCTCCCTTCCCATTTGCAAAAATATAAAAAACTAAGAAATCAGGCAAGAACATATCCTCAAAGACAAAAACTTCAACTTTAAACCCTCCAACTGTCCAAAAAACAGATCCCAAGAAATTTTGGAACTCTATAAACCAAATCCTGCACCCTGGTAACCCTTCTTCTCCTAACACCTGCCCAAACAACTCACAAGAAGAAACGGCTACCTCATTCAATTCCTATTTCATTGAATCCATATCCAAGTTGATAAATTCTTTACCCTCTACTACCAATACAACTATCATTCCCAAATCCTCTCCTAATCTCAACTTCTCTACCACTTTCTCTCCACAACTGTACCCACTAACTATATAAAATCCTTGCTCTGTAAACAAACCCTGCTCTGCTTCTGCTGACAACCTGCCTCCCTATTTCCTACAAATTGCTGCTGAATCCCTTGCCCTCCCTGTATCAATCCTAATAAGTCACCCCATCTCAGAATCTAAGGTGCCATCTATCTGGACAGAATTCTACACCATACCCATTCACAAAGGAGGTAACTCTACTGACATTTCTAACTTCAGACCCATCGGGATCCCCTTACCACTCTCAAAAATACTGGAAAAATTGCATACACAAGCAAATAATTAAATATCTTCTACAGGAAAACATGCTCACTCCTACACAGCATGGCTTTCACCCTAAACATAGCACTACAACTGCCCTTATATCTTTCATTAATACTATTTCTCTAGCCAGAGACAATAATAAGCTGGTCTCCTGCCTATTCCTCAACCTGTCAAAAAACTTTGATATGGTATTTCATCCTTGTTCTGATGAACAAACTAGCTAACCTAAACTTCTCTGCCTCTACTAATACCTGGTTTTCCAGCTATCTCGCTGACCATCTGCAATCAGTGAGATGTCTCCCCTCCTCTTCCTGTCAAAATGGGCACTATCCTTGGCCCACTACTATTCAATATATTCACTAATCTACTCTACACCTCCTGTCAATAGTCATCCCTTGTATAATACGCAGATGATTCCACTGTCATCACCATCACATATTCTCCCTCAGACCTTATCTCTGCAACTCAAGCATCTTTTAACTCAGTAAAATCCTGGCTCTGTGACAACCAGCTAATTCTTAACCCTAAAAAGACAAAACTCTTACTTCTTCTTCTTTCTGCTTTTCCCGGTTAGGGGTCGCTACAGTAGATCACATGTCTGCTCATGATTGGCAGTGGAGTTTTACGGTGTCGAGTTGCCACCCCGGTGCCCAACCTTCCACAGAAGGCACACACATGCACGCACACACTCATGCCTAGGGCCAATTTAGAGTGTTCAATCCACCTACTGCATGTCTTTGGGATGTGGGAGGAAACCGGAGCACCCGGGGGAAACCCACGTGACCACAGGGAGGGCACGCAGACTCTGCATATAAGGCACCCCAGCCGAGAATCGAACCAGAGAACCCCTTGCTGTGAGTTGACAATGCTAACCGTTGCACCACCTTGGCCACCCTAAAAAAGACAAAACTCTTACTATTTCTCCCAAAGATCTTCACCCACCTTAAATCTACATTTTCTGTACTGTCGCTCTATAACACCCCCATTAATGTTGACCCTGGTACAAAACTACTAGCAGTAACGATAGATGACCAACTCAAGTTTGATCTACATGTAAACAACTGCATCAAAAAGACACACCAAAAACTTGGCCTTCTTTATCGTAACAAAAAGTTTCTAACCAACAAAGCAAAAATAACCCTCTCTCATGCTTACTTCCTACCTAGCCTCCAATATAGCTGCCAAATTCTTACCAATCTAAACTCCACACTACTAACTAAACTAGAGTCTACTTAAAACAATGTTGCCAGATTCGCTGCTCAACAAACTCAAATCGCATCATTGTCTTTCACTGAGATACCTAAACTGTCTGGAATTACCTCACCAGCTTCTACACTCTCGACTACAAATAATTCCCTCTATACTATACCTGAAATCCTTCAGCCCTAGCCTACCTTCCCTCATCGCTCAATATTCCCCAACTAGATCCCTATGTAGCTCTGACCTTATTCTACTACAAATACACAAACCTAAGACTAAAATCAGCTGCGACCTCTACAGCTGCAATCCTTCCATATCATGGAACAAATTATCTCTAGAAATCCGGTCCGTCAAACATCCAAATCCGTTCAAACCTGCCACTAGAGAGTACCTCCAAACTCACTGGTCCTGCCACTGCACTCATCCTCCTTGATTTAGCCGCTTAATTCACATGTAATCACCAAAACTACAAACCTTTTTAATCTTGTAAACCTCTTCAAAGCATCACCCTTCTCCATCTCTTATTTCCATTTGTAATGCCACATATCTCATGAAATAACTACATACACTACGTATTTTTTCACTGTTTATTGAAAATGTTTGCATTGAATAATTTTTCTTATTTATGCTTATTATGTTTTTTTCCACTATTATTTTTCTGATAAAAGGTATTTCATTGTATGGATATATTGTAACCCGCTGACATTGTTAACACTAACATTGTAAAACTATCAAACATTAATACCAAAAGGACTAAATGTTGACTGTTGTTGGAAGAGTGTGATATGAACATGTTTTTTTAATTTGAATTAGATTCCTAATTGTTTAATGAATTCTTAATTGTATAATGAGTTAATGGGTGTGTGTATAAATATTGAATGGAAGTGTATTGTTAGTTACTCCTTGAAGGCTTTGTAAAGCCGAGGCACTAGAGATTCTATAGAGAATAAACTGTTTTTTGGTGAACTGGCTGTTGTTTTATCTGAACATTTGTGCAGAGAGGTTTGTTCGAGCTGAAGAGCTGGTGTTGTAAGAAATATTTGGATTTCCTATCGTTTCGTTATTTCCATGGCCAGTGATCCAGGGGTGAATATACCTAGAATTTTCAGGGAGGAGAATGCAACTACCTCCCAGCGCTCCATAGAGGGCTTCCTTAATCGGAATATGGAACAGAATATGAACCGGACAGAAGGAAATGCGGATGTTAATTCAGGAAACCCGGTTTGGGAACGTTTTTTTGCTGAAACCCGAAGCAAGAGAGACATTAATCCATTTGCTCATGTCGGTAAGAGATCTACAGAATATCCTGGTGAAGTAAAAGCCTTATTATCTAAGCTAAGAAATTTAATGGACAAAGAGATGCTTACGTACTACAATTATACCAGTTTGCAAAGGTACGTTGATTTAAATATTGTGCCTAGAGGCTTACGAGCTATTAAATTTCCATCGGAACCATTTGTTTTTACATGTGCAACAGATAAAGCTTTCATGAGCAGATGGGAGAAAGCGGCACATCAATGTTCCATAGAATGGCTGAAAATACTAATAGAGCGGGACATTCTTAAACTATCAAACATCAAAAAAGATATCAACTTATTGTGTATGAATTTAACAGCTACATTAGATAAAACTAAGTTTGAATCTTGTTTGATAGAGATTCAAGAAAAAGTTCATATTCTTGAAAATAAATGTATTGAACAGAAAATACATAAAATTACGAGAGATCTGAGAGATTTTGAGAATGGTACTGCCTTTTTTGGTGGAACCAATCAGAGACCACATTACAATCGTAATCTTTCGAATGTGAACGTTAACCAGCAAGGTAGAACTGATAGTTCAACTAGGAATAATGATAAACAACATAATAAAGTGCCAAGATACAGTGAAAAGGAACAAGACTTTCCTCCCTTATCACCACCAGCTGACGATTGCTTTCTGCCAGAACATTTTGGTGGATACAGACAAGCGGGGAGGCAACAGCAGCAAAAAAGAACATACACAGAACAAGAGACATATAGGGGAGGGCCGTTTCGCCCATGGCGCGAAAATAAAAGGACAAAATGGTACTAATTATAATATTTATGATAAAGTTGTGAATTTATCTGGTTGTTTTATCAATGAAGAAATTTATGCAGTGTTAAATCATGGCTTAAAGTTTGTTCCGACAGTTCTTCCGAAAAAATATGAATATAAAATTGATATCTTTAAATTCATACGTAAATTACATTTATGGTATTATTTCAATCATATTGTAGAAAAGAATGTAGAATATGAACAGTTTGAAATAAATAGTTTAGATAACAATATATTGGAATGTAGTCAGGATTCTATGGACGATTCATTTTCTTCATGTGTTAGTGAATTTAATGCTTATTGCACAATAGATACATCAAAAATAAAAATGGATAAAAAGTTTGTGCCAACTTTTGTCCATGAAGGCATTAAGAGTTTTTCTACCATGATAGGTTTTGAAATTGATGAAATCATTAATAGTGTGAATATTTCAAATGTGAATTTTAATTTAACAAAAAAAGAATGGATTGAGTTAATGAAATTTTCAAAACAGAATGAATTGATAGTAAAGCCTTCAGACAAAGGCAATAAAATTGTTATTATGCACTACATGCAATATTTTAAAATGTGTATGAATTTGTTAGCAGATACATCAGTTTATTGTGAGAGTTCCTTAACAGAAGTAACAACAGCTAAAGAAAGTTATTTAGAATTAATTAACAAAGGCCTAAGACTGGGCTACTGGAATGAAAATGATGTAGAATATAAGTTGAATATAATAGAATGTAGTCCTGCACAATTTTACTGTTTACCAAAATTACACAAGGATATGAATAATCCCCCAGGGAGACCGATTGTTTCGGCAAGAAATTATTTTTTACACAATTTAGGGCTAATTTTACATCAAGTGTTACTAAAGGAAGCTATTAAACTGCCATCTTACATAAAAGATTCTTTTGATTTTCTGAATAAAATAAAAAATGTTGTTTGGTGTGAAGACATGTATTGGCTAACACTGGATGTTAGTAGTTTATATAAGAATATTAAAAATATACATGGTATAGAGGCATTATTTAAATCAATGGGAGATTATCCATTAACACAGTATGTGTTGGAATTAGTAAAATTTTGTTTGGAAAATAATTATTTTAACTTTAATAACAGAACCTATCACCAAATACAAGGTACAGCCATGGGTGCAGCATTTGCACCCATGTATGCTAATACTTTTATGGGTCTAATGGAATTTGAGTGTATTTATACACATTCTTTTGTAAAAAAATGTTATACACTATTTTAGGTTTATAGATGACTTGATTTTTTTGTGCAAAGGAGGTAAAAATGATAGTGAAGATTTTATACAAGACATACAAAAGAATAGGTTTAATATTCAATTTGATGGAATACAGTGTGGAGATAGTGTCTCCTTCCTAGACATTAATTTAAAGGGGATTGCAGGAGAGCATATAGTCACTGGAATACATAGAAAATTTAATTGTATTAATCAATTTTTGATGGGCACTAGTTGCCATCCGAATCATGTAATAGAAGCTATACCATACAGTGAATTATTAAGTATCTCCAGAATATGTAATAATGATGAAGAATTTTTAAAGGAAGTTAATAACACCACAAAAATGTTTATGAATAGAAGATATAACATGCAAGTGGTAATGAAAAGTAGGGATGAAATATTTTGTAAAAGATATAATAATAGACTCCAAGTAAAAAAGAAAAGTGATATGATGTATAGTAAAGAACATGGAGATATGGATAGTATTTTTATGGTGTCCACATACAATATCTGTAGTGATGATATTAAGAGATGAATATTATATTTTTGGAGATTCCTACAGAATTATAAAGAATTAAGTGAGATGACTAATAAAAAAATAATATTTAGTTATCGAAGAGGGAGGAACATAAGAGACATAGTAGTACATACTAAATTTGAATTACCCATTCAAGATGTAGGTAGAACAATAAGAAATATAGGTACCACACCCTGTGGGAAATGTAAAGTTTGTGCTCATGTGGACAGTGATTTTCCCTATATAAATGGAATAAGCTTCAAATCTACAGGTTCTTTTAGTTGTGTTACTAAACAAGTCATTTATATTATAAAATGTGGGTGCACAAAATTTTATATAGGACAGACGAAAAGAATGTTTAAAGTTAGAATCATGGAGCATCTGAGAGATATCAGGAACAACAAGTTAGAGAGCCCTTTGGCTCAACATTTTGTGAAATATCATAACTCGGATGTTACTAGTTTTAGGGTGTCTATTTTAGAAAAGATTATTAGAAATGAAGCTAGTGAGGAAAAAATAAAAAACTTACTTTTAAAGAAAGAATTAACTTTCATTTTAAAATATCAAACATTAATACCAAAAGGACTAAATGTTGACTGTTGTTGGAAGAGTGTGATATGAACATGTTTTTTTAATTTGAATTAGATTCCTAATTGTTTAATGAATTCTTAATTGTATAATGAGTTAATGGGTGTGTGTATAAATATTGAATGGAAGTGTATTGTTAGTTACTCCTTGAAGGCTTTGTAAAGCCGAGGTGCTAGAGATTCTATAGAGAATAAACTGTTTTTTGGTGAACTGGCTGTTGTTTTATCAGTACCTCCAAACTCACTGGTCCTGCCACTGCACTCATCCTCCTTGATTTAGCCGCTTAATTCACATGTAATCACCAAAACTACAAACCTTTTTAATCTTGTAAACCTCTTCAAAGTATCACCCTTCTCCATCTCTTATTTCCATTTGTAATGCCACATATCTCATGAAATAACTACATACACTACGTATTTTTTCACTGTTTATTGAAAATGTTTGCATCGAATAATTTTTCTTATTTATGCTTATCATGTTTTTTTCCACTATTATTTTTCTGATAAAAGGTATTTCATTGTATGGATATATTGTAACCCGCTGACATTGTTAACACTAACATTGTAAAACTGTGGAGCTTTTCTCCCCAGGCCTCTGCTGAAAAAGTGCTACATAGCACAGTCAGACTAACCCAGTCAACAAATGTAAAATAAATAATTAAATAAATAAATAAATAAATAATGACAATTACTCCTATTAACACAGAAGAACCCAGAACAAAAGGGTATTGATGAACACAGTGTGCATGGTAAGTGTCCTCCACAATTCATTAAACAGCATACAGTAGTGTAATCCACCATATGAGTAACAATATTTTCAATTAATTCTTTACAGGGTCAGCAGCAGAAACCAACAATTTCACTATACCAATAAATGTAGGGGATATCAGCCGTAGAATACCTGATGATGAAGGCAACTTGAGGAAGGTGGCACATAGTTTCCAACTTTAATGACAGGATCTCACGCTCAACAAGATACTAGTAACTCTGCAGGAAGAGACACTGGATCACAAAGTCAAGCACACAGTGACATTACACTATAAGCTGCACATGGAGAAAATCCATGCATATCTACATCAGTATCTCCAAACCACAGGAACACCTTATGGATGATGGCAGAAATTCAGATGTAGCAGTGTCCACAGTGACACCTTCACAAAGGGATTCCATACACAGACATCTGTCACAGCTATCCAAGAGAACATGTAAAGCAATGGCTGCCCAGCAGCAAATGTGCTTTGACATTAAGGCTCAGTGCACTGGCACAGAGAGTTAGCTTCAAATGGTTTGGAGTTAAAAGTATATGTGATAATTTCAAACACTACATAGAAATGGCAGACAACAGGGATAATGCCATGATCACATTGACCCATACTGTGGTTGCACACCAACCAGCAGAGGTCACCTCCATTTAACTCTGGTGAGAACTCAACAGAATCCAATAGGAGTCAGTATTGGCAGAGAAAGAGGATGGGGTACTGTCCATACTTGTGGGAGCATATCACTTCATTCTGTAAGTGCTTTGCAAGAAAGTGGTGCTACTACTGGGAAAGAACCAACACAACAAAATTCATGCAGGCCAAGTCAACATTCTTCAGCACTTAGTGCAACCTCTCATTTGAGGTACCCATCAAACAGTATTGTGAGATCAGTGTCTGTAGGATCACGTGTGTCAAATAGCTATTGACATCACAGCAAGTCACAGTCCAGCTCATATGACAGCCCCTCCTCAAGATCTCACGTGGCTTCCCCTATGCTATCATTAAAAGATGTTGTGTATGACACATTTCATCTGGACCTGCTGTGTTTGAAGCTACACCATTCATGCATTTACAATTATACAGCTTACACAGAGATGTTGGTGTTTAACTGTAAAATGAATTGGTTGTTAATAAAAACAATTTAAAAATGCAGAATATATGAGTGCAGACTGTAATACATTACTAAGGCAAGCATCTGCATGTATTTCAGTTCAATAATGATATTGTTTAGAAGTAAACAAAAATGAGAAGTAAGATGTACGTCATAACATTCAAATTGCACTTATTAAACCAATAAGGGCCTATTGTTATCATGACTTTCAATTCAGCAAAGTTACAGGTGAGAAATAACCATAGAATGCAGGTTAAAAAAAAGAATAAAATAGGGTTGCTTGATTATCCTCCCATATGAACTAGCACTGGTGCCAATTCACCCTCAGCACTGCACAAATTATGACCCTCTGAGGACACAACTTCTTGTGTATGAGAAAATTAAACAATCTAATGTACAGTAATTTAAGAAATAACTGATAAGTCAATTCAAATAAATAATAAACTCGGGCAAAACTGCATAATACTAAAAAAGCTTGTGAAGCATGTTACATTAAACTACAAACTATGAACTTGTGTTAAATAATGAATTAACACTTTTTTTCAGTTTACAATCTCATGATAATCAGTATGTGCATGCTGAAGTTCACCACCTAAGCAAAATGTCTTGTAAAAATCAACTAAAAATTGTATAACATTCCTTACATCATACCTTACGATATCACTGAATAGGTGTCAGTGAGCAGCCAGACATGGCTTTTACCATCAGTAATACGAGTACCTGAGCTGAAATTAAAAAAAAAAAATCAACAAACAACAGATTGAATGTCTGATGAGCTGTGACAGCAGACAATGCACCACACAGCACAGCTCAAACATTTTTTTTTTTGCAAGAAGGGAAACCTGAATATCATGGTCCATTCTTCTGAACTAGACACTACTTTTTCATCTGAATTGACATATGCTGTGTATGAATATGCTGAATGGGCTCCCTTACTACTGCAGCTGGTGGGTTATCATTAGCCATAGTAGTACTGGGACTGGGAGCTGCAGTGACAGCATGGTCACTTCTCCAACAGACTGGTGCATGATCATATTATGCAGAATGCAATAGACAGTAAACACCCTGCATACAGTTTGCTGGAGGTTGTACTGAAGGGCACCCCAGATTCATCCAGGCATCTAAATCTGCTGTAACATTTCAAACACACATTCAATGCCAATGCATGCCTGGAACAGAATGGCATTGTATCTCCATTTGGATTTCTCACTGGTATCACGAGCTACTGGATATCCAGCATCACCTGAAAAAAGAAAAGATAAAAAGGGGGAGACAAAACAACAAAGAAGGGGTTTAGTATTGGGCATTACATTCTACAATGAATACTTAAATCTTATGTTATAAAATATATATATTACATATAAATTATATTAATTATAATTATTAATAATTATATATATATATATATATATATATATATATATATATATATATATATACATACACATACATTGATATATATATATCCCGCTTACCATCAACAAGACGACCCACTGGGCATCCAACCATGCATGCAGGAAGAGAAGGTAGATTGTGCTAGTTTGTCAGATATGGGAGTTGGGTGCACTTACAAGATGTTGGTGATGTACCCCCATGCAACACAAACTACTTGGCAATAAATAGAACGTTAGCACTCCCTATTGTGGTACCGCTGCACCAGAGGACTGGATGCGGCCTTAATGGCAATATGGGTAAAATCTGTTGCACTAAGTACCTCAGGATTATGTGCCATCCCTTAAAAGACACACAGTCTGGGTCAGTCCTGAGGTTACACGTGGAAATAGATGTACTGATCCACATGTATCAATAGTATAACCAGGAACTGCTGAAGTATCCTCGAGGCAGAAGCCTGTGAAATGCCAAAAGTGTCCCAAGTCCAACTCTGGAAGGTTCCTGTGTCAAGTAAACTTGAAACTTAAAACTTAAATAGACTTCCAAACCATGTCATGTGATTATTACGGAGGGGTATTTAAATGTTTCTGTTATTCTGACTTACTATTCTAAAGTTTTTTAGTATAAGCAGACAAAAGCGCTTAATAAAATGGGGGGGGGGGTTAGTATTTTAGTTTACTCTGTATTGCCATTGTCTTTTGGTACAAGGTGTTCTTATTGTGATTATTTTTTACTTCAGTTCTGAGTTTTTGTGTTATTGCTTTTAGTCTTTATCAATTCCAGTTTGATACTGGCTTACGAGTGGGCTATTTATATGGAGAAAGTTACAAATAATTTGGGTTTGCTTATGCAGCTGGTCCAACAGCTCTCACTGCAAGCTAATGAACTGTCTAACATCCATAGGAACATCAAGGCTAGAATAGTATTATTACCCCCTTCTATACCACATAGACAAGTGTCACGGACTTTGCCTACTCTTAATTCCAGCACTTTAGCTGGTAGGAATGAGGCTCAAACTGATTTGGTTTCTTTTGATGCACCACCTAAAGTAGCTACTTGATACAACAGCCTTTAGGTTTTCAGAACAGCTCTAATGGTGAATTCAGGACTATGTAACAGTCAATGAAGGAGCTTGAAAAGAAGCCACTTAAATGCAGGAAGCTCCAAATTGAGAATGACTATTTTTATGAGAGTCTGAAAGTCAAAAGAATTCCAAAAGGCCTAAGGTGCTAGAAATTCCCTACCGGCTTGATCCCTAATTTAGCACTTCATAAAGACTTACTTGAATTATTTGACTGGCAGGGCAGTGAATTACTAGAACTTTTAATGAAACATAACCAACTTGCCATTGATTCTTTAACTAAAGAAACTACTTAACTTGAAAATATTATTAGTAATGATTTGCGCTTTGAAAATTCTTTAGAGCAGTACAAGAAGATTTTTACAGACATGGATAAAATTACTTATGATATTAGGTCCAGGAAGGAGGAAAGGTTTGAGATGGATAGGCTTGCATATGAGTGAGGTGAAGCCTATCCCACACCATTGGGTAAAAGTGAAGTTCAATCTAATTATGAGCCTATCATAAGTTCTGAAGTTGTTTCTGAAGATTCCAGTGAGCCTTGCTCCCCCTTTAAGCCCTGCACCATTGAGAAGATCCGAGGGACTGAGGAATAAAGCCAGCCAATCAGTGACCCATCAGACATATTTGAGGTGGGGCTCAGCTCCACGAACATGGTGGAGGCCTGTAGTGAATCAGAATCGATGGAGGAATAGAATACGGACAGTTCTTTTATAAACACGACTTGTACATTTGAAGAAGTTGGACCGTGCATTGTGAAGAATATTAAAGGTGACTTCACTATTTTTAACTAAAGTATACTGAGTTAGATTTTGGCTCAGAGTTCACAGAGTTGCTTAGTAAAGGTTAGGTTTTTCTTTTGTCCCGGCGACGAGATCACTTAGAGGATCTAGTTATTCTGGATTTAAAACTTTACTTGAGAAAACTCAAATTGGATTTTCATTTCAAGGCTCATAGTTTAACATATGCACCTCATTCATTTAGCAGGAAGTTTCTTTTTAATCCACCCCAGGCCTTATCTTTACTACTTTTTGAAAAGCTGTGCGAGTTTGATTTTAGGATGGTTTTTGACATCAAAGGATCCTGTATGTGGATTCAACTTAACTGAATGAATTTTGCTTAAACAACTGTGTCAAAACAAGTTTATACAGGTTATGAAACCTGATAAGGGAGGGAGGGGCTGTTATCATGCAGAAGATTGACTATGTTAATAGTATGAATGAACTGTTTAATGACTGGTTATATGAGGAATCTTCTCTTAATGCTGTGCAGTTTTCTAATGCTAAAATAGACTTGATGTTGCAAGATATGTTTGAACAAGGTGAAATTAGTTACGAGGTATTGTTTTCTTTCTACAAAGCATCTGTTTTGTATCTTCTCTTTTTGGTATTCCAAAGGTACACAAAAGTCTAACCGAACCCCCCTAAGACCCATTGTTGATGCAGGTAGGTCCATGACACAGCTGCAGGCTAAATATATTGATATGAAGCTTAAGTACAGTTTGTTAGATTTTAATCATTTATGTCACGATTCCTGGGACTTTTTGAACAAACTGAAAATTGTTTGTTTTGATGAGGGTATGATTTTTTTTTTTTACAATAGACGCGGTTAATTTATTTAATGTTATCCCTCATGATATTGGATTAGACTGGTTTCACGACTTTTTAGTGGATTCTAAGTCAATTTCCAGTGAAGATGTTAATGTTTTGGAGGTTTTTATGGAAACTATACTGACCAATAACTATATACTTTTTGAAGGGCAGTATTTTCTTCAAAAAACAGGAGTTAGTACGGGGGCAGCTTGTGCTCCCATTTACGTAAACATTATCATGCTCCAATGGAAAAGAAAAATTGTTTTAAACAAGTTTGAAGGAAACCCCTGGAGTTTGTATGTTTGCTTTTGGATGATCTATTTATTACTTGGAATAGGTCCATCACTGAGATTCATGATTTTGCTTCTTATCTTAACAGTACAACATCATTTCTGCATTTTACCTACAACTACAGTTTACAGAAAATCAACTATTTGGATGTTGAAATTAGTAAAGATATTTTTGGCAGAAAATTAGTACTATTTATAGAAAGTCCACCTATTCAAACAGTTTGTTGCATTTTTCCAGTTGTCATCCTGCACACCAGGAAGCTGGTACAGTAAAAGGTCAATATATTAGACTAGCTACAATGGTGTCTGAGGATGTGGAATTTATTATTCAGTGTGAGAAGTTGACAGAAATGTTTTACTCTAGGGGGCACCATGCAAACATAGTACAGAAATATTATAAGGAAGTGGCTGATTTAAGGAAGAACGGTGTTCTTATTCCTTTAATGTTGTCTGACTGGACTTTCCAACTGGAAAAAAGAAATATTCAGTGTGAGCATTTGCAATATGTTGACACTTTTATTATCAGATTTAGTTTGGATAGTCCAAGCATTTTTAGAGTTTTTAATACAAATTGGAGATTTTTTTCTTGTTTTGATGGGCTTACTGATGTTGTAGGTCACTGGCCACATACTGTTTATAAGAGGGGAAGAACTTTTAAAAACCTTTTGGAGGCTAAGGAAGGAGGGCTGTCCCTTGTTTCTCACAAAAGGAATGGTACTTTCAGACATGGTTTTTGCCTACAGTGTAAATATATGGGTAATCAGGATTTTGTTGTAGTTAATTCATTGCCAATTACAGCCCATTTCCACTGTTGTTGTATCTCTGTGGGTATTATATATGTGGCTTTATGTAAAAACTGTGAATCTTTTTATGTAGGCAAGGCCATAAGGAAATTTAAGGACCGGGTATATGAACATATGTTAGATATAAGAAAGCAGAACATGAACAATGCTCTGTATAAGCATATTTCTAAATTTCCTTCCCACCAATTTGTTCTTTGGATTAGATACAGTGTTTAAGGACCCTAGGGGGGACCGTGGTAAGATTTGATTGAATTTAAGTAGCTTCTTTGGCAGATCAGACTAACTGCATATAGTGCACTGAGGGCTTAATGATATTGTTTCTATTTATAGTATTCTTAAACTCCATTGATATATTTGAAGTTTTTTGCTAAAAGACCTAATATGGATTTTTTAATTTATGCATTGTAAATTTTTTTTGAGAATGTACTTTAATTAGTTAGGTGTTATATGTAGGATGATTTTTTTATTGGTGGTTTGGAAGTCATGTGATTAGACAGGGGTATTTAAATCTTTCTGTTATTCTAACTTAACTATTCTGAAGAAGTCTTTAGGTATGAATGATGAGAGTGCTTAATAAAGTTTTTTTTTGTATTTTAGTTCACTCTGTATTGCCGTTTTCTTTTGGTACCAGGTGTTCTTACGTATGGTGATTGTTTTTACTTCGATTCTGATTATTTCATTTGTGCTGTGTCTTCAAGTTGCAAATATCTTACATTTTCTTTTTGTTCTCTTCATATGTTGATATCATACAATATTACTTTATTTGTTTTGTGCATTGAATCCATATTTTTTTTCTGAAAATGCCTGAATTAGGTCCTTGTGCATCTCTGCATTACTCCGGTTAGCAAATATTAAATGAAATAAATAAAAAAATAATAATTTGTTTACATATGCCTTTTGGGTGTTCAGAATTTGGAAAACAAAATATTTTCATTTTAACAAATGCAAATAACTAACAATTAGAATACTGGGGTTCTGTGTCTACAAGTTTTGTTTAGCACACATTTCTGCAGAATAAGCTTATTTACACTGCATATAATTTTATAGCTTTATTAGGGAGCAAAAATCCAAAAAAAAAAGAAAAAGAAAATGTTCCTCATCTAATCAAACAAATCTGAATATCTTAAAACAGGTGCCGGTGAGTATAAAGCATGTTCTGCATATAGTTACTGTGAAAGATTCTTTTTTTTCTGAAAATAGCTAGTTAACAGCAAGAATAGAAATCTGCATTTTTTCCACATTTGAAACAAGTACAAAGAACCGACAACAACAACAACATCAGCATATGAAGAGAATAGAAACACCTAAGATATTCGCAGATGACAAGACAGTTATCTATCTAAAAAAACATTTGCAGTTATGCCGAGTAGCTCATGGTCGGGAAATGGCAATTACTTGAAGATGGCCTGTATTACTGTAGGGCTTTAGAACAAGTGCCCACCATGACACTTCCAGAAATGTGGACAGGCAATCATTTCACTTGGTACATGGATACATGTCTGCACTACTAGGGTCTGGGATGTCTTTCCACTTTGTAACTTGATATACACCCCCTACCATCACCACTTGCGCCCTGCACATTGTGTATAAACTACTAAAGAGTGTACCAAAGTTTACTCATAAATACAAGCAACATTGTGATCAAAACAGGTCAAGTAATGACAGTCCTTCACTAAGTCATCCTGACATAATTACCATTACCCAAAATGGATGAAATATTTTATACAAAACAGCTACTTTTTTGCTTCCTGCTATACAATGTACCAGAAGACTCGAATATACAAGACAGCAAAGAAGTTGTTTTGGTAAATGATGCTCGCAAAAAGCATGCTAGACCTGTAGCAAATTCCACAAATGTTAGTAAACTGAGAAAATTACTTACGCACAACAGGTGAAGGTTCAAAGTTATCAGTGGACTCGAGGCCGTGGTCCTAGGGTTGCCACTTTTTCAAATGCCCAAAGTGGGACAGTTTTTGTAGGAATGTGTGATTATCACAATAATGAAATATAACTAAATAAAATTATTTTTGAGACTTCATGACTAAATTTCTCATATTATAAGATGAATAATCCTTAATACTAGTTAGTAACATGGAAATACATTAATTTATTGATGGCATATAAATACTTAATTGATCATGACTACGTATCTGCACAAATACCATGACAGCTCTCAATGTAAATAGAACAATGAAATGAAATATTTTCTGACAGTTTTACTATATAGAGTTGTCTTTTCATGATTAAAATGTTTTTTATGATTAAATTGTTCATATTATGCGAATAATCATGTTTCACTAGTTAATAAGTGTAATTTGAATTTGTAATTTGAATATACAAATATCTAAATGCAACGTTGGCATATAAATACTTATTTTGCTCTTGAATGCTCAGTTGTACTCACCAGTACAGGGCTCATCTGCCTGACTTCAGTAAAGTTATGATTTTTTTCATATCATCATGGAGTGGACTACCTGATTTGAAGTTATTTTTGAAGTCAACTTCGAGGGCTTTGACTAAACTTTACAACTTCTTCGCACAACTTGCTATAATTTTAGCATTTTTAATTGTTGTTGAGAAAAGGAACCTAACTTTATTGATCTGAGAGAATACTCGGACATCATTAACCTAATTGCCTCTATCAGTTATTGGGACACCAAGTATTTTCAGTTTTTCTGCTTTTGTTTTTACAAATGTTAGTAAAGGAATAAATCATCATCACACTGCACACTGGATCGGCTAAAACGCTAAAGCCAGTTTCTCTTTGTCTCACTGATCCAGCTTAAATCTCTCATGAATGACTATCAGCTGTGCCTCAAACAATATTATAGCTTAAATCCTGATCATCTGGGAGTTTAATGTTGAATAGAAGGACCACAGTTAACTTTGTGCTATCCTTATCTACGTGTTTTCAGAAGTTATAGAAAACCCTATTCAGGAGGACACAATATCACGAAGTTACAGGGAAGTATATAGTTAGGCACACTCAGTGTACTGAGTACCTTTTTCTGAGCATTTTCAAGTTCCTGTAAAATAGCCTTTTTATGGCTATAAGAGGCAAAGCTTGAAAACAATATTTTCATTTAGTGTGTATACAGCCAACATTTTGAAGGTAAAGTATATATTTTAAATGTTGGTGAATGGTAGGAGCAACATCACATTTATTTGAGGCAATATTTTTAGCATATAGCCTTTTACAGATGATCATTTTTTGATTTTGTTTTAATTTTTTTTAAGGGTCAGCTACTAAATTGCAAGTTTTTGGATGAGGAAAATTCCATTCCTTAAGGCATAGTTTTTACAAATGACTTTTGAGCCACATATATATATATATATATATATATATATATATATATATATATATATATATATATATTATTTGGATGGGAACTTTAAAACAGATCAGAATGATAGGATACTTTCTTCCATATTTAGGAAACCTACAGATTCAAAATTTGTATATGCCACTTCAGTAACAGAACAAGGTCCATACCAAAACAGTAATTTCGGTGAGCTTTACTATTATGTAAAACTGTATACATTTTTATTGCATAAGACTTAATATAAAGAGTTTCCTACACTGTAATGAATTCCTGCTCAAATATGTATTGGCTTCATATTTAAATTATGCATTTCTATTCAAGATGACAAGATTACTCAGAAAGGCTATAAATCTGGAATGAATTTTTCTATGTGAACTGTCAATTCATTTTTCCTGTCTTACTTTAGGCCATGTTTGGTCCAGGTTATGAATGAAAAGAGTTGCTGGACCAACTCAGCTACTTGGTTAACAAATACAAAATAGAATGAAATAAATTACACTGACACACCTACTCACCTGAGTAGATAAGGAATATAAGAACAACTTAGGGACTGTATTCATAAGAATTAGAGTAATCATATTACGCAGCAGTTTAAGGAAGAGGCATTGCGTTCATGTACATGTACAGTGTGTATTTCTGCATCCAGAAGGTACTTTAAAGAATATGAGCATAGTGTGATGGCAGAAGATAAAATCTGCATATATTTTTGAAATTTAAAATCCTTGTTGTATAAGAATAAAATGAGAATATGCCACAGACTGTCCTTTTTATGAATTTCATTGATTGACAGATTGATTATTTTATTACTTAAGATGCAAGTTTTGCACAACTTTTACCATAAGTAGAGTCCTTAGACTTGAGGCTTTGATCACTGACATCTTGTTTATACAGTATCTGTCTGTCTTGCACTGTGATTCACTGCGTCACAAATTGCCAGTAATCAGTCATATGGGCTGGTCAATCCTTCAGACAATGAGCTCTATGGATAAGGCACCAAAATGGCAAGTACTTCATCCACTATTGTTCTAAAATGTCCTAACAGCAGTATTGTGCTAGTTCAAAACTTATTCATTCCATTCCATTCTTCTGTGATAAAACTACTGTGGAAATACAACAAGGTCTGCAGTTCAGATTTATTAAAACACAAGAGTGGTTAACAAATACTAGGCTAACTCTAAAAATTCCCAAAACAAAAAGCAGCCCTTTCTTCCTACTCGCAATCCTAGAAAAAAATGATATCTCATGTTGGCAGGGATGTAAAAGAAGCTGCTAGCACTAAGTACCTAGTTTTCCAGACTGGAGTAAATCTGTATACTGTAGCTGCTGTAAAAAAAGAAAAAAAGACTCACTCAACTTTAATTGATAAACAAGCCTAGGAAATTCCGGACTTAAGAGGTCTGCTAAAAAGAGGCTAGTGACATCCTTTTTCCTTAACTGACATGTGATGTACACCATCTTGTCAAGATCCCTACAAAATACATTTGAAATGACATACTGTCGGGTGGCCAGGTTTACCTCAGCATAATCAATACAATGTTCATCAGTGCTGGTTATTTCATAAACAGGCTGGCCTGAATTAGTAACTGTCAGAATATGCTCCTATACATAAATCCAGTTATTTTCACTGGTAGTGATAGAAATGTCAAGAAACAACATTCATCTGAACAAACGTAACTTTTATATGAAAGAATTTGGCAGATAGGTAGAAATGAGGTTGACACTTCAGCATCTCACACCCAACTACCTCATGCCTGGTAAAACAGAACATCACAGTATATTTACATCTTAAAAAACAACACTATAAAACTATAAAACTATCAATCTTGAAAGGGCAATGGCTACACACACACACACACACAGAAACCAGTCTATTACAAGTGCTTGTAGGGTACTAGCTTGTGATGCACTTGCACTCTTCCAAATGCTCTAAGTGGCAATTCCTCTGCCTTCCACTAGCCCTGTCTGAGTCAATTACCTACCATCTAGCCACTTGAACCTAACAAAATAGACCTGCAGCAGCCCTAAATCAAACCCTAAATCTCCCACTGGGTTTCTAACCCAAATCATAAACCTCCCTTCCCAATCCCTTCCCATTGTTGTCTCACTTATCTTTCTCAAACTCATAATTTGATCAGGTAAGATGCAGCACCTCCACTCTCTCTCTGCATGACTGCCACACCTTGTGCAAACTTATATTCAAGTCCAAACATAAGCAACAGCCCATAGGAGCTCCAAGATGCTCAAGTTCCTAGCTTTTTGACATGAGCTGTATCCTGTGGTCCAGTGGTGCAAGGTTTGATTCCCTCAGCCTTCACTGCATAACTGTTTTACTGTGCGCAAGTCACCTAACCAGACACCGCTCCCAGGCTGAGACTGAATAAGGTCCATGGAGATCCATGCTGTACCCCGGAAAACAAATACAAATAAGCTAATCACCCGAGACTCAGGTGGTTGCAGTAGCCCATATACAAACACTTCATCAGCTTACTTGCCATCACAGTTACTGCAGTGGAGCAACTGATTCTAATGCAGAGACTGCTCTCTTCTCCCTCTGCCCTGCATCATCATTAAATGGTATGCACTTAAAAGAAACATCAAATCTAAAGGAAATTTAGCACGGTTCATGAAAACTAGAAATAGGTTTCATTCTTTTCCCCCGGCTGTTTGAAAAAACTCTCTCTGATCAAATTTATTACCTTGCCTTGTCAGGTATGAACCCAGTATAGAGAGATTCTAATTCACAGTTATGCTCCACTTGCAGAGCTACTGACCTTCTAACCATGGGTTAACCTGAATAAGTCTTAGCATCCAAGTTTATCCCTTTAACAGAGCATGCCTGCTGCTGACTTTGTACATATGGAGTATAACTCCTGAAATGAATGGACTGTAGTCTGTTGCTTGTTACCTGCATGTCATTAATATTAGGCATTAGCGCTAACAATATTTAATTTTTAATTATGGCCATTACTCATTTGTCATCATTATTGTTATCCTATGTATAACAAACACTGTCTACTTAAATTGTACCTCCAATTTTATTTATATACAGCAATTTTAATTTTTTTTTAAATAATATACCTAAAAATTAGCTTTTTTGTCCAAGCCTCAGATAAAAATGGCAGCATGCCAAGATGGACAATCTGGTCAAAAATCATTAAATAAAATCAGTCCATCAAGAAATCAGTCAGCAGACGGCAATCAAATAAATGTGCTGAATGCTTCCCAGCATAATATTTAAATACTATAAGGTGTCTCGACCTCAATACTTGTCACATGCTATGGTGCAAAAAGAGAAAAACAGCCATCATCAAGAAGGTGTTCATCTTTTTCAGAGGGTTCTGCTGCATTACATTACCATTTCCTGTAACCAGTCTTGATTTGTTGGTATCACAGATGTACTCACTTTCACAATGCACACATTTTATTATACATTTTAATAACTGCAGTCATAATATTTTGTACTACATTGTTTTATATTAACTTATTTCAGGGTCACTGTGATATTCTGTTTTCAGTCTTATAGTTTGTGGAATATATGTACAGCACTGGATTTAAAAAACAATTAAGAACAGAGTGAGCATAAAGAGAATGCATTCTACTGGAAAACAGGACTGATAGCATTATAGTGTTAATGTGTTATGCTTAATGACACAATCAGTAATATTTAATTTATGAACAGTTCCTTAAAGTAAATGTATTTCATACAAAACCTGGAGTGAGTGAGTGGGTAAGTGTGTGTGCGTGTGTTTATATGCATATTCTTTGTGTGTACTACTGTAATCTATATGCCATTATATTTTTGTTAGATACAAGTATTCAAGATCACTTTATATTTTCGTATAAAGGGACCCTAGCTAGAAAATTATTTTCTTTGTACTATATAAATGTACTATTTTTACAATGAAATAAGAATACAGGACTTAAAGAAATGACATATTAATTTAATGGCATTAGGTTATTAAAATACCCCGCAGAAGACAAATGTTACTGGAGGTTAATGACTATAATGATCTCAGGATGACAAGGTCATCAGAAGTAAATTATCTCTGAAAGTATTGACCTCTTTCACTTTGTACTAGTGTCTTCTGGAAAAGGAGCCCCATAGGAATGCAGCAGATACTTAGTCTGACTGGCCCAGGAGACAGAGGTAAAACAATAGAAAAAAACATAACATTTCTTAGTGATAACTGCATCTCTCATCTCTGTTAAAATCTTTTCCAAGAAAATACAACGTAAACATATGGGCAGCAGCAAGTAGTAATGGCCACTGAAATAAGCATGAAACCTTCCTAAAGGGCTGGTAGTCCTCAATATGTTTCATGATATTTTCAGCTTTTCTACATATAACCACTAGAACAATGTGCCAGCATTCACATAGGACATTTGTTAATTGCAGTGGATTTTTATATGGTCATTTCTAGCAGTACAATTTTGTGTTTTCAGTTCAGAATACTATTAATACCATGAACATTTAACATTCAAACTCCCACACATGTAAATTATATTGTGTGTGATGTACAGTGCTATATGAATGCCACAAAGCAGTGCTTTTCAATGAGATTTTATATGCTTAATCACATAAATAAAATAGGCATGACATTAGGTGTACTCTGCAATCTAATGTTAACTGCAAAAGTGTTCAGACATAAATAATGTGTAAGTGTTCTTTTCTGAATGTGTACTATATGTGTATATACAAGTTTTAAACACCCACCCACACACACATGCATGCATCCACGCAAGCAGATATGTAATGTGTGTGTGTGTGTGTGTATATTTTTAAAGAATCCATCAACTCAGGTTTTTAACTTTACACTTACATTTCAGTTGTATGTATAGTTTTAAACACTGTCCTGCATCCTTTTAAAAATAAGTAATGTTGTGCATGCTAGATAGCACCTTGTAAGGGCCACAAATGGTTTCCTTAGCAATGGCAAAGGTAAGCAACTTGGAGGCAATAAGTGAGGTGTGCAGCCATGCATGATGACAGACTTAAGCTATAGCTTGGGCAGCATGAGTGATGAGAGTGTCCTAAAATTACCATATAAATTAAATACTGCACAAACAACAAAAACACCCATGTGGCCAAGGGCAGGGGAGTAACAAACAGTGCAGAATAATGTATGATATGCAACTGCATCTCGGGCAGAAAAAAATAAGAACAAACATGCTTCACTGACTAGCCTCATGAAAAATACATACATTAAATTAATTTCACTGGCTGAATGCAGTAAAATGGGATTAGAGAAACCAAGTTTTGAATAAATGTTGAACCTTCCTAATCTATGACATGTTAAAACTATCTTGCAATGAAATTTTATGCAAAACAACTAATGGGATAAAAATGTAATTAATGAATGTGCTGAAGAAGGCGTGCTTTAAGGATGGAGGCGGGATTCATAACTGAATATCACAGCTAAAAACTATATCAAAAGCATATATACAAGACACTGATGAACATGGATAGTGAAGCTTATAACTGCATATGGTAATGTTTGGTGCATGTTTTCTTTACAAGTGTTGCCAGAGAAGAAGTGCAAGTCCTGTAATGAATGCACCCCCTTTTTTCACAGTGACTGTATAGCTGTTATGTGATGGGATTTTTGGCTTAAAGTTTTTGGTGACATTTTTAACAGAATATCACTTAACAGTAAACAATGGTGTAGTACTTGCAATGTTATATTGTAATAAACTATGACAGAGATTGTGTGGCCTCCAGAAGATGCAAACATTTGGCTGTGCAGATGCAGAGTATAAAAACACAGATAAAAGTATTCTGACACTAAGATAAATGCCTTGCTAACATGTTACTGTATATCCATCCTAGTGAACATCTGTGTGTAGCACAAGGGAGGTAATCTAGCAAAGTTGAGAGACTTGTTACTGCAAGCTCTTAACACTTTGAAAAGTGTTAGAGTGAGATTTTGCAGTTCACTGTTTTTCTAACTAAATCATTTATTTATTTATTTATTTTTTTACTGGTAGGGTTACCTGCAACATGGCAGTTGTGCCCCCCACAATTCTGATAAATTATTATTCTTTATATATATATATATATATATATATATATATATATATATATATATATGTGTGTGTGTGTGTGTGTGTGTGTGTGTGTGTGTGTGTATATATATATATATATATATATATATATGTATATATATATATATATATATATATATATATATATATATATATATATAATATATATAGGTTCATAAGTTGGTACTAGGCTATTGGCCCTAGGGCCTATACAAGCCTAGCCATAACAATTCCATGGCTATTTCTTCCCACAATATTTACTTCCCTGGACCCTTCTGTCTTGCAGACTAATTTGTTTGCCACTGCTTGCTGATACATGTTTTATATCGGTACCTATTGATAATTCACAGTTGTACAAGAGAATGGGTTAATAGACATGACGGTAGAGGGACAGCTCAGACAAGCTTCAGTTATAGCTATTTCTTGCAGGGCACTTAGCCAATTGTTTATTCACTGTCCCTGTGTTATTCACATTGTGATGCTTAACAGCCATCCCTTCACTGCTTCACTTCTTCCAGGCCTAGCCTCCCTGCAAAATGCTGAGACGTCTGCACATGCTAAGCAAATATTTACTTTCTTTTTACTAAGCGTTATTAAAATATTATTGATATGTGTGGGGAGTGTGTAATGAGTGTCTGCATTGCTGTAGCATCTGGAATTGTGTTACCAGTGTTGCTTTTTGTTCAGATATTTTGGGTTAATGTTTAGGGTACTAGTAATTTCATTCCTGTGTTTGTTTGCTTATTATCACAGGTGATCCTGAGAGTGAAAGTGTAGGACTCCTACCACCCAATGACGAAGTTTCAGTAGGGTCTGATTATACTGGTGGCCAAACAGAGGCACAGTCACGGGCCTGATCCCACTCCCTTAATGACACTACTTCCACTGCTCCTTCTGTGGTTGGATGTGGTAGGCCATGGTGTCAAGGAACTAGGCATAGTCGCAAGAAGCACTCATCCAGCAGACATTGCTTACATTCAGGTAGTACCAGCACATCTATCTGTGGCCATGGACATGCTAGTGCAACTTCTGGCAGAGCCATTTCTCACAGTCGGGGGTAATGACCATGAACCGATACCACTACCATACACGACTCATACCTGTCCAAGATGCCAGGACATAATGGCAGCACAGATCATGGCTGTGTTCATGCAGACACTCACACACACTTCACATACAGTCCCCTTACAGATCCACACAAATACAAGCTACATGAGGCATTAATGAGAATTGCAGGTCATCCTGTCTCAGTGGCCATTTGACATTATCTACATTCCTGCCTGCCTGTGTTTCTTACTCGCACACAATCCCTACTTTGGTGTCAGCCTTGGCCTCCTGCCTCCATCTCCACCTCTACCCTTTGCAAATGATAACTGTGCCATCAGCTTGTTTCTGTCTTTTGGATGTAGGGTTACATATGTATATGTCTGATGCACAGGGGGGATAGCTAACTGAATAACTGGATGGGAAACAGAAAATATAGCCCAGGGATTCCACCTGTGTCCCTGCTGGACAGGGGCATTGGGTGCTGACTTGTCTAAACATGGGCTACACTTTTGGCTAGGCTTATAAGGGCCTCAGGGCCAATAGCCTATTAACCTCCTATGATACTATAGGCTTTTATGGCTGGCTGTAATGCACTCTGAAGGCAAAATGTTAAACAATCACACACAGTGAAGCTATGTCAACTTTGAAGAGTAAGCTAGATTTTAATCTAACTGAAAACTAAGGACAGCCTGGTAATCAAACAGTGGGTTTCTACAGCAGGAATCTGCAGAACACTGAAAAAAAATCCATTCAGATAGGGAGAAAACATGTAAAAAACACTACAAAGGGACATTGACCCAAGGTTAAGTCTGAACCCTAGACCTCTGAAGCAGAGGTCAAAAGTAAACTACCATCCTACCAGTTAATTAAATAAAAAAAATTATTCTGAAGAGCTGTTATAGTCCTGTGTACTGTTTTCAGTTCTTTATGACTGATGGAGAGAAACCTCACTTCATGATTCCCTTTGCCTTGTACTGACAAGCTAAGTGCTCCCATGGCAAAATCTGAAGAAACTGCTGTTAAATGCTGAATGTCTGCTGGGGGAAGACTGGATCATTTCTATGGATACACTTCTTATCTTTGCCCACTACGGAAGTATGTTTTTAATGCACCAAGGAACCTGAATCAACATCTCAAAAGATTCCCTGACTTGGTCCCATCAATTTTTGGGATGCCACTGTGTGTACTTTAAGGATGCAGGAAGACATAGTCAAAACACCTCAGAAAGAGCGCGAAACATGCTGCTGAACACAATTTCAACTTCTACTTGTTTTTCTTTTGTAAAGATGACCTGCCTCACATTTGAATACGTAACTACTCCTAGAAAAGTTAATTATGTGGAAGGAGTTAGAATACACCTCTTGTAACTTAATGTTATGCCGAAGGACTGGAAGACTGAAAATGTCTGAGGTATGTGATTAAATACCAGCTCCATTGCTTCAGTACTAATTATCAAGCAGTCATCTGGAGAACGGTAACAATAAATTGTTTTGCTTTCTCAGGTGAGCAAATACTGGAGCTGCACATCTGGTAAATACTTGTGAATAAATCACATAGCAGAGCTGAAAACTGCATTCTGCTTTATATATAAAGCACACTTTGAATTACCATCCTTGAATTACCATCTTGAAAGCTCTGCATTCATGAAAGAGTGTTCAGTTTGATACATCAAACACTGGTCTTGAGGTACTGTCTTTTTTTAGGAACTAAAAACAGCCCTGAATAGAAACCTAAGCCTCTTTGATGGAATGGAACTAGTTACTACATTTTTCAAAAGATGATCCCTAACTTGTAAAGCTTGTGACAGTTCATGATGTGTCTGTTGGCCAAGATGCCTTTATAATTTTGGATGGAATACTATGGAATAACCTTACTGAATTATCTGAAGTACCCACTAGTCTGTTTGCTACTCCCTCCCTCCAGATCACTATCAAATTTCTCCTTAAAAGGTACTGAAAGGGACACGAGAAAGATAAAAAGTTATTTTGAAGAGTATTTTCTTTCCATGAGGAACGAGTAATTAGACATATCCTGTTAACCTGCTTTTGTTGTTGAAAGTTCCGAGAAGAAAACTCCTTTTTTATTTGTATTTATTTTTTTAGATATAAAGCTTATTTAGGGTATACATTTTGTGGTATTAGGGGGAAAAGGGCTATGCAAGCCTTCTTAACACAATTTCAGATATGGCAGTGTATGAAGTAGAATTTGTAGCATTATAAAGCACATTGTAGTGTATGTACTGCAATCTTCTACACAGTAGCCATCAGGTTTTCCACTGTGTTAGTCACAGTACTAGTACAAATATACACATTTCTTGAATCTGTTCTAAAATAAAACAATTTGTGCCAAACTATTAAAAACAATAGCAGTTTGTGTATAAGTGCAACAATTGTTATTGAAAGGCTATCTATTAATCTTGGATCATTAATTTAACATAAGGTTGCTGAAGACCTAGCTTTTCCACTCTTTTTCATATTAGATAAACGGTAGCTGGACAAGGCTTGCTTGTTTTGTAAGATTTCCTTTTGTGAAACAGCAGACCTGTTCATTAGGTTCTATTGACCTTAATATATCTGTTCAAAGTTAAGTTTATCACAGATCACAGGCTAGATATTAACTACTGTGCACACTCTTTGTTGATGCAAGGCTACTGTTTTGTTTTAACATGTTGCCTTTTTTTTCTTTCCTTGATGTTGCCCAACTGTGGATGTAAACAAAGGGTTGAGGAATGTTAAGGGCTTTCTAAAATGGAAGGTTGCAGGGGGCTTAGCCCACGCAAACAGCCAACAATATTTGTGGGTGAGTTGTCACAGTAGCATGCTCTTAATCAGATGTGCCTAAGTTTTACAAGTGATAATGTTTCAGATGCTTCCGGGGGAAGCAGGTCATAAAGACCTTGCCCAAGGATGTTCTATATATTTTGTCAGCTTTCTTGGTGGCAACAAATTACATTAGATGTCTGATTAACAGCTTTGAAAATATCCTTAAATGTGTATTCAGCTGAGGCCACTACCCATTTTGCATAAGAAAGCCTCATCATATCTCTAGATCTCTTTTTCAGGTGAAGTGGGGCTACCAGCAGCCCATTAAAAAATTCACTCATGTATCAAACTACAGTTTGCCTGGTGAAGACCTCAAGAAATGAAAGTAAATTTCATCCAGATCTTGAGAGGAAGAATGCATTTGCTTCATATAAAAATCTTCAATTTTATTAGAAGCACTGTAAGGTGTTCTTAACTTACTCTCTGACCCTTGAACTTTCACAGGTGCCAGCAAAGATTTATATGTCAGTGTTCTACACATACACTTAAGTCAGCTCAAGGTAGACTATCAACTTGGGTCACTGCTAACAACATGGTTTCCCTCAATGACATTAAAATGCTTTTTGAGAAAAGTTCTACAGTCAAAGAAGTGCTGAAACTTTGAGGAAACAGGGCTTGGTGACAATAGAAACTGTAGAATGAAAAATGACACAGTATGTACTAAGCTCTTACACTATTAAGATCTCTTGACCTTGCAAGGATTTGGAGACCACCATCATAGGTATTGACAAAGGTGATGCTAATTACCTATTTTGCAACACCAAGGTCATCAAGAAAAGATGGGTATTCTCGAAAATGACTGTGTATTCTTGTGCATGGATGCCATTTAAAAACTAGAACTCTTATCTTTTGGTGATTCCTCCCTTGCCAGGTTTGCTAAACTGCTCTCCTTTTTAACCTCTCTTGCTTCATGTTTGTGGCAGTCATTTTCATAGCTGAGTGTGGAGAAAAAAAAAACTTTTTTAAAGGCTTTGATAAGACTGGTTACAGCTTACGACTGAGTTTTCAATGTATTCAAAGTCTGACTGAAGAAAAGTAATACTTCAGAGATTTTCTCCATGGACCGCTGCTGAAAATGGGCACCTACCCAATCATACTTTCCCAGTAATCAAATGCTAGCAAATAAAAATAAATATACCAATTCTGAGATATCTGTATCTCATTTGAAACAGGAATATCTAGAAATACTCTCACCTTACAATTGGCATAGAGCCCATTCATTTGTGCATACAGGCCCACAGTTCCCAGGACCTTAATATTGCTCCTTGTATTTTCAATAGGCATATACACTACACTGCGATGCAGCTATTTAGACCACAGGGCCCTCTCTACTTGATATGTCTAACACAACTATACGCCAGTATATCTCTTACTACTGGCATCAATAAAATCCCTTGAGTACTGAGTGCACCATAAGCTGGTGGTTACTTTTGTGGTCAAAACTGCTGAGGCCTACTTAAGTTAGTAGGCATGGTCAGTGGAAAGAAAAGGGGATAAGGTATCATTTGCTGAGTTGGACAGCTCACCAAATCATTTAAAAAAAAGGGCTACCAAATAAAGGAGGAAAAAGTACAATCGTAGAAGAGCTTATACTGCTGCCCAGGACAAGTAAATAGAAGAGTAATAAATACAAGGTGAGCCACATTGGCATCTTACAAGAACATAAAAATGGGATCTCTCATGAAAGAGCAAACCAAATGGGTTATACACTGTGGGAATTACCCTGAGACAAGTCCAGGTCACTCAATAAAAGATGAAACATCTCCAGATATTACAAGATAGAAACTACTAACTACCTTTATAGTATATCTACATTCGTGTTAGTGATCAGGGAGTAAATATGTCATCAAAATATAAAACTGTTTGTGATGAAGGATTCTACCATTAGAGGGAGTGGGCAGGGATATGTGTAGAAGCAATAACATAAAAAGTACCATGTTTTCTCTCCTAGGTGTCAAGGGACTGGACCTTAGAAATGCACTGGAAAGGATGTTGGCCACTAGTGAAATATTAGTTATTTTGTGGTTAGAAAAGGGGATAACAATTTCAGACCTCAGCCTGCGTCTCCCTTAGTTCAGGACCTATTACATTTTAAGAAGTTTATAATGAACAGCTAAAGTCAAACATCAGTGTATACTGACAATTATAAGACAAATTACATTTTAAGGAACTTATCAACATAAACAGGGTACAGACAATGATTACCAAATATCACAAAACACAGGCAAAATGCTGAATAAAAAACAACAAAAGGCCACAGGTATCCAAAATGTAATAAAATCCTTAGCACCTCAGCAAATAAGCCTTCTGAGAGTGAAAATATCACACTTACAACTAGCTTTAAATAGTCAAATAACATAATTGACAATCAATCATTCAATAAAACTTAAATCACATACTTCCAATTGCACTCTTTATTGAGTCCAAAAGACTCCAAAGTACCATATTTTAAAATGAAAAGCGTTTCCTTTTTCCTTTTTTCCAACACACAACCCCCAAGAAATTCAGGGTTAGAGTGGTGAAAAGACATAAAATGGCCCCCAAGGGGGCTATCCAATTTTTTATTTCTTATATCCCTAATATGTTCTTGGAGACGCACCCTAAAACTCCTAGAAGTCTCCTCAATATAATACAAATTATGAGCACATTTTAAAGCGTACATAATGCCTTCAGTCTTGCACATATATTCACCACTAGCTATAAACCTAAAACCATTAATGTACGGAAAAAAATCAACCAATTATTTACAAATAGAACATTTACTACAAGGTTTTGATCCTCCAAGTCTAACAGACAATGATTAATCTGCTCCCACACTTTCCTTGTAAGAAAAAAAATCAAATTATATTATTGGTATGGGTAAAAGAGTGCTTTATCCCACGTACTGGATGTATGATTACTTGTCCAGATCAAATGAATCCTCCTCTTTCTGAATTACTCAAATTTGCCATAAAAAGTTAAAGGACTTATGCATTTACTGATAAATGACAACAACATTTACAACTCATGTTAAGAACAATATAACAAAAGTACAGTGAAGTCAGAAAATGCAGACAAATATTTGAGTTTCAGACTTCACATCCTTCATAAATTTCATGCTAATGCAAATTCTGCTATTTTCTCTACTTTCTAAGAGTATTATTTAAAATTATTTTGGGGGCTGTGTCCCCAATTATTTATGGCTTTGTCCAGATTTCTTGCCCTAAGAAGTTAAAAGGTAAGCCTGAATTGCATGTCTGCTGTTTGCATTATACATGAATGACTTGGCATACTAGAATCAATAATATGATAAAATGACCATTTTAAATTGGAAAAATCATTACTCAGCAAGAAGATAAATTTTACAAATTTTTACTGAGCATTTGCTTAATGAGTCTTATGCGGCTGTGTATACATTAAAATCAGCTAATATGACTGAATTTAATACCAGTTATACAGCACTGGATGATATACTAGGCAATGTGAAAATGTGCATGGATTTGAGCATCCTACTAGACAAGACTCTATATTGAGCAATGGTACACTGACAGAGTGAAGTACTGCTCTGTGGGATAGCTGGACTAGGCAGCACATTGTGATGTTTCCTCTGTTTGCAACTGTTATGACATCTGTATTAGAGTTCTTACATACATACAAATATTTCAAGCATGGGCATTAATGCCCTTTTAGCTTGTCTATATACCAAAACACTTGTTCCTATAAGGGTCCAAGCTTTTCTTAAAAATATCTAAACTAGTACTTGCTTTAATGTAATTTGGTAGTCTGTTCCATGTAGGGGCGGCCACGGTGGTGCAGCAGTTAGCGTCGCCTCACAGCAAGAGGTTTTCCGGTTCGATCCTCGGCTTGGGTGCCTTCTGTGTGGAGTCTGCATGTCCTCCCTCTGATCGCGTGGGTTTCCTCCGGGTACTCCGGTTTCCTCCCATATCCCAAAGACATGCTCTAGGTGGATTGGACACTCTAAATTAGCCCTAGGTGTGAGTGCATGTGTGTGCCTTCTGTGGAAGGTTGGGCGCTGGGCTGGCAACTCAATACCATAAAACTCCACTGCCAATCATGAGCGGACAAGTGATCCGCTGTGGCGACACCTAACCGGGAAAAGCCGAAAGAAGAAGAAGGTAGTTTGTTCCATGTATGACCTACTCTCTCAGAACCACTTCTTATTCCTATACTATAGGAATATATACTATATTCCTACTCATGCCATTTTGAGTGTTAATTACATTATAAGTTTTAATTACAGTAAGACATTTTTAATACAGTTTTTTGCAACATCGACGTTGCTTACATTTTTAATATTTAATATACCATATATTTACATTTTATAAGGGATTACACACTGAGTCACTTCATTTTATTCATCAGCGTATGTTAGTGAAATTTCTTCACAGTGACGTACCTTCTACGTGCCTGTGGTGAATATAGATTTGATATTAGAAGACTTTAAGGGAACTTAGAATCTTATTCTTGCCTGGTGACAGAGGTGTATGGCTTGAGAGATAGGTTTGAGTGTTTATTTGGTCGTTGTTAGTATGCCGGCATGGAATCATGATCTTAATGCATCCAAGCTTATGAGTCATGTAGTTATTTTTACACTGGCGGCACATTCCGATGCCATTTGAACTGGCTTGGACATTAGAGCTGCTCTGGGATTTTGAGAGTGCATACACATTTGCATGCATATTTTATAAGTGTCCAAATAATTTGCACAAATTGAAGTAAATATAGAGATGGTTGCACAAGATGTAAGCGACAGTACCATAGAATATTAACTGAGTCACGACTCAATTGAAGCGAACAGTTTCAGTGTCTCAAAAGGTGAATATGACATTACAGAAAGTATTTTAATGAACAGTTCAGTTTATATATTATTTCTGTGTCTAAATTTTAGCACCAAAATGAAATGTATCTGATGAGGTTTCAGCATGTATATGGCACAGCTCATTATAAGTAGAATAATATGTATATTCACCTGAGACAACCTTTAAATTAGGTTTTATATTCAGTTGCTGTTTAGAATTGCAACAAGGTTGCGATCTAGGTTACATTAACATATTGTTCAATGAAGCAATTTATTTCTTAGTAACTAATGAATTGAATTAGATCATTTTAAATTGGTTTTTAATTGATCGTATATTTCCATTGGCTGGCGTTTACTATTTGAATGAAGTTGCATCTGCTGTTTAATGAGATCTGAGGAAGCGTGTGTCCAGCACGCGAAAGCGCTTATCTTGTTCTGTTTTTATGCTGTCTGAATAAAAAGAAGATTTTTTATACTTCTCGTGGTGTGTCCGATGGTGTTATACTTGGAATAACACGTTGTCCTGTTTTGCCATTAGACACTTTGGAAAACGGTGATATTATCATCTACTTTGTTTCTTATTTTTTGTATCACCGTTTTCACGCTATGGAGAAGGGAGATTTTGAGTTGGGCTATAATCCTACTAGACCTTCTGAGATGCCAAATATAGAAGCCTTCATGCCGGTTACTAACAATCCACTGCTAGCAATGGACTTTCAAGACATGGTGAGCACGCTATCTACTCCTAACAGGCAAGATGTTAATTTAACGGCATTTCATGAATCAGTGAAAGAACTGGAGAATAACTTATACAAAATACAGAGACTATCATGGCAAAAGAAACATCTACAGGCGTGCATACACTTTAATGTTGTGCCGAGGGGAATGCGTGTGCTATGTATGCCGACCTACAGCCAACTTTATCCTGACCTGTTGAAAAAATGGCAAGACCTGAACTTGGAAGTAAGTTTTAAATATATAAACTTACTAATTGAGTATTTTGATCCCATTGAACAAAATTTAAGATTGAGAACGGATGAACTGTATCGAAACATAACAGAGCATTTCCGAACAGATTTTTGTACAAGGAAACTCAATCAAGTACTGTTGCAAATAAACAGTTATAGTGACAAGCTCAGAATGGTAAAGCAACGCAAAATTAGCAGAGATGCAGAGGATTTCAGAACAGGCAACATTTTTGTTTGGCCCAGGTTCCATGACTCTAATAATACCAGATCCAGTCATAATACTCATTCACGTCAGGCTGAAGTTTTGAATTTGGCGCCTTTGTCAACGAGTATGACGGGTTCGCACAGGAAGACGACAAACAACTGGAGAAGCTCAGGATATCAACACGCCGCCTCCCAACCAACTAGCGCTCCTTCCAGCAGATGAACCTGAAAGAACAGGAGCGGTCAGACGTACAAATGTTTTTTTCAACAAATTACCCGAAGCCCCTTTTCCAATCAGATCAGAACGCCGTCCAAGAGGGAGATCTACGAGCAGAGGCCCCAGGAAACGGAAAAACTCACAGGACAGGTACGGGCCACAAAAAAAGCAACTAAATTGACTGATCTTGTTTTTAACTTTTCTGATCTTGTTTTATCACCATCTGACTGCTCTCTTTTGAATCGAGGATTAAGTTTTATTCCCTCTCAATCGAGTGTACAGACTGAGACTCTTTCTGACTTGAGATTGTTTGCCAGGAATATAGCCTTGAAAATGTTTTTTGCTAACTATAAATCCACTACTGTTGCCTCTGATAATCAGCCTACTCTTAGGTTTAAACGCAAGAGTATGTTCAGCCCTACACTTCCACATATGGTTGATTGTTTCGTGAAGTCATGTGAAGCTGATATATATACATTCTATTCCTCTAGGCAGGTTATTAATAAATATTGCAATTTGAACAAAACAGAGTTTAATTCACTTCAAATGCTTAGGAATCATTCGAGTGTTATTATAACAGCAGCTGACAAGGGAGGGGGGGGTTGTACTACTAAACAGATCTGAATACAATAATAACATTGAGAATTCTTTGTTGAATGGTACTTATCAGGAACTTGAATTGGGACAAGTGGCTAATATTGTTAGCAATATTAATGCCAATTTATATGATCTACTTATGTGTCGTCAGGTTAGTTTGGAAATGTATGAATTTCTAAACATAGAAGAACCTCTGATACCAGCGTTGAAAGGCCTACCCAAAATACACAAGGGTATTAGACCAATACCAATGTGACCAATAGTGGCAGGGAGGCAATGGGCTACTTACAATATCTCAATTTTCATTGAGAAAATGTTGAGACCCATTGTAGATAGAGTAGACACCATTTTAAAAGACACTCAACATCTATTAAGTGACATTGAGCAGTTTAATAGCAATAATCTTGGTTCAGTGACCTTAGTCACCTTAGATGTCTGTAACCTATTCACCTGCATACCCAATGAATATGGTATGCAGGCGATTAGAGAAGTTATGGTAACTGAAAGTGAGTTTTCTACTGACAGACAGATTTTGATTAGCCAGTTGCTTGATTTAGTGTTGAATAATAACGTGTTCATTTTTAATCAGAAATACTATTTGCAGACATGGGGTGTCACTATGGGCACCCCATGTGCAAATTCTTATGCCAATTTGGTATTACATTCTTGGGAAAATAACTTCCTATTCAATAATGCATGGATGGACAAGATAAGTCTTTATAGGAGGTTTGTGGACGATGTTATATTGTTCTGGAAAGGGACAACAGAAGAGTTAAAAGATTTTGTTAATTATTTAGAATCTACGACAGATTTCCTTAGGTTCACCTTTGAGTATTCTGAATCTAGCATCAACTTCTTGGATGTTAACCTCTATTTCAATCTAGAAGGAACCATTATGTCTAAACTCCACAGGAAGATTTGTTGGAGAAATAGTATATTAGAATATAGTAGCATGCACCCCAGGCATGTATTCACAGGAATAGTGAAGGGACAGTTTAATAGATTAGCTAGGATCATTCAAGATCCGCAGGTTTTAGAAGAAGAAGCTGATAATATGGAGAATATTTTTCAGGCTAGAGGTTACAACAAGAAGTTGGTGAAGGATGCAAGAGAAGAGATTCTTTCTTTAAACAAAACATTGAAAAACACAATGGAAACGTCTGAACCTAGTTCCAGTAATAATCATATCCAACGAAAAAGAACAGTAGAAAAAACTAATCTAGGTTCAAAAAATTTTGTTCCAGGCATATATCATAGACAGGGATACGAGGGGAATAGAATTGCTTATGTCATGAAATATTCTAATGACAATGAACAAATCAGGAAGATCATATTTAAACACTGGAATATTTTAACTGCCACAGAAGAAATAAGAACCCTGGTTGGTAATAAACCAACATTTGTATTCCGTACATGCAGTAATCTTAAAGAAATATTTTCTCGGAATTTTACTTATAAAGAGATTAATTTTTTTAATCAAATTCCAGGTACTTTCCCTTGCAACTCTTGCAATATGTGTAAATACATCACAAATACACAGAATTTCATTCATTCCCAGGATGTTTTTGAATTTAAACCAAGAGGGCATTATGATTGCAATAGTATCAATCTGATATATATGGCCAATTGCATATCTTGCCCGGCATTTTACATTGGTCTGACCACCAGAAGACTAAAGGACCGCATATACAATCATGTTTATGATATACGCAAGATGAAAGAAACTAATGCCCTTGCCAGACATACTAGCCAGTATCCTATGCATGAGTTTAGATTCAGGGTCTTGCAGACACTTGAGAAAAGTAACAGATTGGGGGACAATCAGAACCACTTAGCTAAATTAGAATTGAGATGGATTCTTAAAACAGGAGCGCACAGAGATCCTGGTATTAACAATTACATCTCACTGAAACCTTTATTGAAAGAGAGGAGTTTATTGTGAATTAGAATGTTAGTTGTTATTTAGAGGGGCTAATTCACAATTTTTGTTTTGAGTTATATTAAACAGTTACACGCAGGTTCATGATCACTTTATTATTGTATCGATTTTATTTACACACAATGGAAGTGATATTTTTTAACTTTTGATTTCATTCATATATAATAGTAACTAGGCATTATAGGTTTTTAACACACTGTTTATGTTTCAATTATTAAGCTGATATAATGTTACAATCATTTGCATTGTTCTAATTAGTAATATAAGAATGTAGTAATTTTTAGTTCCAGTTTCTGGTTCTTTTTTGAGTACAACAGTTATTAGGCACTGCAGTTTTGTTTTATTAACTGTCCATGTTCAGGACAATTATTAGCATTTATACACGTGATTTTTGTGGACTAATTTTGCTTTAGCCTGCAATCAATTAAATCTAAGAATATGTTAATTTTCAGTTCCGTAGACATAGTTATAAATGCTGTTTTTACATTACTATCAGCAGTTATTATGATGTGGCTTTATTATTTTTCAGGTTAAATGAGTTGATATTTTTGCCAGACAGGAAGCATTGATTATTAACAATATTTGATGAATTCCGAACATCAAATATATATAGTATTCTGCCATTTTGAGTGTTAATTACATTATAAGTTTTAATTACAGTAAGACATTTTTAATACAGTTTTTTGCAACATCGACGTTGCTTACATTTTTAATATTTAATATACCATATATTTACGTTTTATAAGGGATTACACACTGAGTCACTTCATTTTATTCATCAGCGTATGTTAGTGAAATTTCTTCACAGTGACGTACCTTCTACGTGCCTGTGGTGAATATAGATTTGATATTAGAAGACTTTAAGGGAACTTAGAATCTTATTCTTGCCTGGTGACAGAGGTGTATGGCTTGAGAGATAGGTATGAGTGTTTATTTGGTCGTTGTTAGTATGCCGGCATGGAATCATGATCTTTATGCATCCAAGCTTATGAGTCATGTAGTTATTTTTACACTGGCGGCACATTCCGATGCCATTTGAACTGGCTTGGACATTAGAGCTGCTCTGGGATTTTGAGAGTGCATACACATTTGCATGCATATTTTATAAGTGTCCAAATAATTTGCACAAATTGAAGTAAATATAGAGATGGTTGCACAAGATGTAAGCGACAGTACCACAGAATATTAACTGAGTCATGACTCGATTGAAGCGAGCAGTTTCAGTGTTTTAAAAGGTCAATATGACACTACAGAAAGTATTTTAATGAACAGTTCAGTTTATATATCATTTCTGTGTCTAAATTTTAGCACCAAAAATGAAATGTATCTGATGATGTTTTAGCATGTATATGGCATAGCTCATTATAAGTAGAACAATATGTATATTCACCTGAGACAACCTTTAAATTAGGTTTTATATTCAGTTGCTGTTTTGAATTGCAACAAGGTTGCGATCTAGGTTACATTAACATATTGTTCAATGAAGCAATTTATTTCTTAGTAATTAATGAATTGAATTAGATCATCTTAAATTGGTTTTTAATTGATCGTATATTTCCATTGGCTGGTGTTTACTATTTGAATGAAGTTGCATCTGCAGTTTAATGAGATCTGATGAAGCGTGTGTCCAGCACGCGAAAGCGCTTATCTTGTTCTGTTTTTATGCTGTCTGAATAAAAAGAAGATTTTTTATACTTCTCGTGGTGTGTCCGATGGTGTTATACTTGGAATAACACGTTGTCCTGTTTTGCCAGAAGACACTTTGGAAAACGGTGATATTATCATCTACTTTATTCCTATAGAATCTTACATAGGTTGTCTGATGATTCTCTAGTACTTTTTGATAACCCCAAACATTCCCAGAGGTAGTTGTCTCTAAATGCCCTATATACCTGAATAAGATCTCCTCTTAGATATCTGTAAAAGACTACCACTTCAATTAAAATGTAGACGTAAAACAAATTTTTGTAAAAACAAAAATCGCCCAACTAGAGTGAAAAGCAACCAACAAACCACCATTAACAGGTATCTGAGGAAGTTTTACATGAGTAAAACGAAAACACTAATACTGTGTATAAAAATACAGTTTATTAAGTAACGGTGGTTTGTTGGTTGCTTTTCACCCTAGCCGGTTGTTTTTTGTTTATATGTCCGTAAGAGACACTGTACAAGTTCAGATATCTTAGTCTTTCATAATAACTTAAATTTTCACATCTATGGATGCCCTTGGTATATTTCCGCTGTACTCTTTCCATTTCACCCATACTTGTTTTCTTATAGGGTTTCCATGTTGTTATCACATACTCAATTTTGGGTCTAATGTAACTAACAAACAATGACTTCATCATTTTTGATTTCCTATACTTTATAAATCTTTTTATACAACCTTTAGTTCTATAACTATCATTAAGCAATTGGTTGATATGATTAGAAAAACTCATAGCTGGATCTACCTTTATAACAAGCTCCTTAAATGAGTCTACAGTTTCACTGTGTGCTGTATTAAATAATCACCTTTCAATGTATGTCTCCCAAATCTCATATGCTTAGTTTTTGATGTATTTATCAGCATATTATTTTCCTGTGCCCAAATGGTCAATTTAGTCAAGTTATTTTGCAGACATGCCTTATCTGTAACATACATAATCAGCTTACCCAATTTCAGGACATCTGCATATAGACTGTAGAACACCGCAGATGAAAACGTTAGGTCTGAAAGATACAATCTAAACAAGTAAGGACCTAGGATACAGCCCTGTGGGACACCCTGACTCTAATCAAAGATTTCACCTGTCCAGTTGTTGTGTGATACTTGCCATGTCCGATTTGTAAGCTATGCAGCTATCCATCTTATCAAGAGTACATCAATACCTAGTTGCACTAATTTACTGATCAGTATTTTGTGTATGACCATGTCAAATGCTGAAGTTAAATCTATATAGATTACATCATAGCACATTTTTTCATTCATAGCTGTTATTGAGCATCATGTTATGGGTGGTAATAAATCTATTTCCAACATATGCATGCTGATATATGGTTTCAAGTTCCAAACTATCTGGTTCTGACAATAACTTGCCCAATATAACATTCTCTATTATTTTTCCACACATGAAAGTAGACTTAAGGGTCTATATGACACTAGGTTTGCCTGCTCCCCTTTCCATTAAATACAGGTTTAATAAGCGCATGTCTCCAATCTTCAGGAATCTCCCCTTAGTTATATCACCTAGTGAATAATAGGTATAATGGAACAGTAAGTTCATGCTGAAGTGTTCTCAGATCATTGTTACTAATTCCGTCTTCTCCCTGTGTTTTGTTTGGATCAGTTTGTGCAGTTCTTTTTCAATATAATCTAATCTGATTCCAGTATATGGGGTTACCTGGATGTTACTAGGATAACTTATCACCCCTTTTGTGGATCGAAATTGTTTTGCATAAGATTTTATAACCATATCTATAATCTGTTGTGTCCAAGAAGAAATTTTAGAATCTGCACACAGTTTATCAGCTTGTATGTCTTTACTCCTTCCATATCTTATGTATATATAAAAAAGGTTTCCTATTATGCTCAATATCTTTATATAAATTTTCTTCAAATTTTTCTTGATCTTGTCTCATACTATGCTTAATCTTTTTGCCTACATTGTTTATTTCACTTTTCAAAGTTGTAGTTTGACCTCTCTTCCATTTACTACATTTTTTGTCTCTCACCTTAAAATCAGATCAATTGTACTTATTATATATCCCCCTGATGTTATATGCCTGGATCCTGATGTTAATTTTTTTTTTTTTGCACTCAATCAATTTCTCTTTCAAAATTGTCCATATTCCATCTTCAGTTTTTCCAATGACCACCTCACTCCAGTTAGTTTTACATAGTGACTGTTTTGCTTCCATATAATTTGTAATTAACCTTTTGTGCATTGGTTTAGATTTCAGTTTGGCAGAATTATCTAGCAACAAATTAACCTTTATAACCCATGATCACTGCACGTCAGTGGTGGTAAAACTTGACGTGCCTATTGTCCCTTTGTAAACTGGCTTTGAATATTCAAGTTGGAAGCCTCCAGAGAAGGTGAATTAAGTGAATAGCCAGTCTCATATTGTTGTCTATGAAACTGCACTGTGGATGTTTATTGGAGAGTTAGGACGTGACCTCATTTTAATATGCATGGCCTTTGCTGTCACTATTTTAGGTCTTGGATATATTCAAACTTGTGTAAGAGGTGCTGATAATTTCAAGAAAAGCTCAGGTCTAGTGCAATTCAAGAATTCACTCACAGCATACAGAAACAAAGGGTGGGAATAGTCCTAGAATCACATAGATACCATGCCATATATTTATAGTCACTTAACTATGTATTCATTATTATAACAACAATATTGCATACATCTTGGATATAACAGGTGATTAAGTACTTTCTCATCTGATAGCTCCACAGAAATATTTGAGCTCTAAAATCGATATATTAATATAGATTTTATGCAAGTTTGAGCACCTTACCTTTCTTTTTATGCATATTCTGTAAGTTAATTATTGCTTATGCTGTTATCTTATGACTAAGTTATAGCTGAAAAGAGGCTTATGGTCCCTGCTCAGTAAATTGGTTAAATTCCTTGCAAAAAGAATCATGGGCTACACTAGTGTGTGGAAGAGAAAAAACATATGTTCACACAGGGAGATATAATTACTTTTGCACTTTTAATTAAAATATTAAAACAATGTTTGCATTTATTCTAGCTATAATGTACACACTGCTCGTCAGTAATCAAGTCTTTGAACTCATTTATTACAATAAAATACAGAACTGTTTGCTAAAAATAGTGAACTTTGTTACTCACTAGCATCTTAGCCCTAGATGAAGATTTTTGCTGTATGTTATTCAGCACAACATATCTGCAGGAGACGTTGTGCTTTATTCATAGAAACCTTTTTAAATGTTTGCAGACTAATAAATAAAGACATAAAATACTTTTAATTTTTTTTTTGACAAACAAGTATAAGCAGCTAAGTTAACTGCAATGATAAAAAAAATTCAGGGGTACTGTTTATTTAATTTTTGTCTTTCATTCCAGTCCGTACAGCTCTCCATCAACACCGAAGCATTATAGTTTATACCACCTAAGACACATAATGAACTACAAAATACAGCATTCACCTTATAAATATATTTAAATGGCATCTAACAAAAATGATCCAGTTAGCATTCAAAATAATGTGAAAAATATGTGGCACTGATTTGCACGTCTCTTTTAGTTGTCATAATCAGGCAACGGCAAAGGCCATCAGTGTAACTAGAACTGATGTGGAAAGTAGTATACTGTATTGGGCTCATGTACAATAACCTTTTCTGCATTGAACTGATTATAGTGAAAAATATTTTCCATAATTATGTTATATTAGATCTATAAAAATTGCTAGTATTATTAAAAATAACAAGGACTTCCAAGATGGCCGCACATTGAGTAACAGCGTGATTTCAGCTCTCCCAATGTGAAAATAGAAACACAGCCAGTGAACTAATTTTTTTCTTTTGGTTGAATTTCAGTAACTAGCTAGTAAGTGCACTGCCTAGATGCCAGAAAAAAAAATTAATTGAACCTGAAAGAAAATCAACCAGACAGGTTGAGGAAAAAACACTGACTGAAATAATTCTGCAGCTGTTCAGCAAAAGGCAGTGCAAGTTCTAGCTCTAGTGCAAGACATGACTTACAGTAACCTAGAGGAAAAATAAGTCAAATGTACTCAGAGCTGATTAAATAAATGAAACACTGATGGAGTATATATACTTAAATAACAAAAGGCTGTATAAAAATGGAAGAAGCTTTAAACAGACATTCAGATGAGGTGATAAAACTGTAAAAATCAGAGGTCAAAATGAAGAATAGACTGGCTGAATATGAGACTGCTCAAGAAGAAATGTTTCAAAAAATAAAAGAAAAATGACATTTTCTGTTGTACCAGAGATGTTGGAAGGAACAGACTGTATTAATTTTATGAAAGCACAAATAAGCAACTGGACTGGTATTCCACAGCAGGAGTTGTTAAAGGAAAACTCCACCTTAGAACTAAAAAAAAAAAAAAATTATTCAGTCTATTTTTGTTTCCACCAGACCTGTTTTAACACTTCAAAATCACTCCAACTTCTTTTCTTGTAATTTTAGCCTGTTTACCACAACATGGCTACCGATGGGCTTGATATATCAACGTGATCTTCTTCTCCTTCAACCCTGTCTCTTTCCCAGCAAGCATTTCAAGTCTTCTTTCTGTGACTCATGCCAGACATAAGCAAGTATCTGTGAAATCACACGCCATTGACATATAATGGGAAATCTGTGACTCACTGTCAGTTTGTATTCCCTCTAAGAGCCCAGCTTCTTTTCTGTTGCAAATCACCCTCATTTATGTTTAGCTCAGAGCTTGCTTTACACTATAATTTGAAGTTATCCAGCAGCAGCCAGAGTTGTAGCTAAACTGGCTGGCTTTGCTCTAGGTGTTCTTTTGTAGTCCAAGATGAATTGACAGTCCCCTACTCCCACACTACTGCAGAGGTGTTAAAACTCACAGCAACTGACAACTCAGAAATGAAAGGAAGGAGTACCATTTCAAATGTCTTCCCCTCTGCCTGCAGCAAGGTTTATTTAATTGTTTTGGCAGCACCATACAGATTTATTTAAACAATTTGCAGTTGTACTAACTAAACTTGTAAGTCAGGAGGTAAGTGCACAGGACTGAACTGCTACTGTCAGTGTCATGAGTACAGAATGACAATTTTGCCTCCATAATTTTTCTGTCAACCTTCTTAGAAGTCACTCTGCCAGGCCGTGCTGTGTGGCCCTTGGGAATATTGCACATCTTACTGCAAATTATCCTAAATATTGTAGCCAGAGATCCAAACGTAGACTTCATAGCACTCTCCTGTTTGTGGAAAATGTGTGTGGGCCCTACAGATTACTTAAGGATACCAAAAATACATGCATCACATCACACAGACCCCTTTGCCATCAACTTTGTGACAACTTTGTAATGTGATGCTATGCCGTCTCACACTGTGCATCAGACATTAGTACATTGTCCGACAACATAAAATGTCTCAAGGGTACCAGCCATCATCATCTATACAGGTGACAGGGAGCACACTACACAATGGCTTGGACTAGAAACACTGTTAGGAGGGCATAACTGCTACACAGGATTTGAGAACAGTGTGATGCTCGTGTCATGTGACCACACCTGCTATTCATGCTCATGTCTATAGCTGGCCTTAGGCATAGGCCAACTAGGCAGCCGCCTAGGGCGCCACACTAGCAGGGGCACTTTTTCAATATTTGAGTAGGTAGACCAGGATGGGGGCACTGGGTAGTGTGGTGGGGGGCACTGTGGAGGCCTTTTGCCTTGGGCACCAACTGACCTAAGGCCACTCCTGCTCATGTCTAACAGTGAATGGCTTCTCAGAGATTATGTGTGTGTGTCTGTGGAAATTGGTTCCTGCTAGTTACATATGCTCCATATGTTTTTTGTTCTTACAATACATACTTCCTAGATACACTCCATGTTTGCAGAGTTTGATTCTTTTATTTACCTCTGTCCATGGCCTTCTAAAATGCAATGCCCTATTGCAACTAACATACTCTCTTTAATAGTAAAGCCTTGCAACTAAAAGTAACTATGTGACTACATATATGAAATTGTCCTGCACACAATAAATGTAATAATTACACTGTGCTTAAGGAGCACTCGACATATCCTATAGGTGGTGCCTGCATCAAGTGTGCCAAATTTCAGTTTACAAGATTTTCAATTACATTACCTATGTGAATGAATGTTTGCTATAAGACATTGTAATTCATGTACAGTACATCCACTAATTAGTAGCAATTACCACCCACTGCTTTTAATTTTCATGTTACAAGCAGTGTGTGCACCCATCATTGCATTTTCCTTCCCTTACCATATCTAACAATCCATAACAGTGTCACACCACCATAACTTCCAGTCACCATACCATTACCATTGCATTTTACTTCTCTTGCCACATCCAACATAACTTAGTGTCACACCCATCATCAGTCCAAATCACCAGACTATGACAATTGTAACTGTTAAGTGATTCAATTCCACCAGCCCAAAATTAAATCAACTTACTGCCAGTTAACACTCCAATTCCCTCTCCTTTGCAAGTGCATCATGCAACAGGCAGTTTCACCAACCATACCTGGTATGGGTCACATTCTCAATGTCCATCATCCCAGGTACAACATGCCTCTGCAGTGTTTCTGTCCAGCAATGTGCAGTATGCTGAGACCTGTTCTAGCTGGCATTCCTGAATGAGGTTATCAATATAAGATTTATCTTCACACTATAACCGCTTTGAATATGGCAACCTTGAACCAGTGGCACTCTACTTATTCCAAGCTAATTCCTTCTTCATATAGTCAAAAATGATGTATAAAATAATATTGTGAAATTTCCTTTCAGTAACAACTATGACTATTGTGTACCTTACAAACTAGAGTATAAGCTGTCGCCTTTGTTTAAGGGCTATCGCTATTAACGTCACAATTATGTTAGCTGTAAAGTTTCCTTTGAGCAATATTTACCATAACTACTCTGCCAATATTTTCTGACTTCATCCATGTCATATTTCTTCAGGTGGTATCGTCACATTGACATCATATGTAATGCACTGCAATAACATACTGTTAGGTTACAAATATAAACACGTATGTATGACAATGCCTAATTCTTGCAGACTGTTACATATCACACGTCATACCCACCATTGCTATCAGCTAGGTAATTATGGCATCCATGACAAATACCATTTCCATCGTCATCTTGGACATTAGTCTCCAGCAATGTTCAGGACAGTGGCATTGCATTACCCATGAATGGATTACACAACTTTCAGATCACTTTTTCTCAATCACCAGGACTCGTAGAAGATGACAGAAAGAATCATACACAAACCATGTAAATTGAGTGTATGTACATTTTATTTGTGTAATGTTTAACTGTTGTTCTGTATTTAATACCCACTCAAACAACTGATTTTCACCTAATTATTTAATTGTGGTTAAATTGTAGTTATTGGACATTTGGGCAATCTCTTCATCTCTCTCAACTTTCTGAGTTGAAAGCCTGCATTTGCACTTGTTTCTGTCCTGTAACTCATCTAGTGCAGATACAGATTCTTAGTTTTAACACTTAAATTTGCTTAATTGTGCTTGTTCAGAACTTGTAAGCACTAAATAAGCTACTAATTACTATAGCACTCAACCTTCCTCATTACCTAGAGGAATACAGTTTTTGTACTTACTTTTCTCACTTGCTTAGAGAAAAACAGCTCTTGTACTCACTTTCCTCACTTATCTAGAGGAAAATAGTTTTTTATTCAGGCATGTCCAAGGGTCAGCTCCCAGTGTTCTCTCCTGTATATCTGATGAATCTGGGCATCTTGAGGCAATGTAGAAATTGCCTCATGTACACAAACAACCCTCTCCTCCATACCACCCAACACTACAACCTGTGAGAGATGCACTTATCTAGCCAAACTGGAGGTAAAGCTCTCTCCAACCAAGACTGAACTTGACAGTCATGAGGAGAAGGTAAACATTTGCACCACACCACACTCATCACAGTCTCACTAAATCTACACCACCAAAATCCACACATAGTAACACAAAAACATTCACGGAGGCTCTCAATAATAATCTGTCTAAGCAACAGAGACCTCCAAAGCAGAAAAACAAGCAGCCTCCATCCCCCAACACAAACCAAATGACACATAGCCCACAGACTCAGTGTGCCACTCAACCACAGCCAATAAGGCAAAACAATGCAACCAGCACACTAGTCATAGGTGACTCTATAGTCAGGCACACTGATGTCCCTCTCACCTGGCTAAACAAGGAGAAGGCTACTGTCAGCTGCCTGTCGGGTGCCAGGATCTGCCACATAACCCACGCAATCATGTCACTCCACAACAAGTACAAATATGACTCTGTCATTGTCCATGTTGGTGTGAATGACCTGAGATGTACCTCCCTGCACTACATGAAGAGAGACATTGAAGAGCTCTCCGATCTTATAGCCCAGGCAAGTATGACCCTAGCCCAACCAAACACCCTAATAATGGGCAACTTCAACTACCCCACCATTAACTGGAAAAACTACTCATGTACCAACTCCTTAGCTCAACACTTTCTGGAATTCATAAACTCCAATGCCCTGGATCAACTTATCCACACTCCCACCAGGGGCAACAATATCCTAGACCTAATCATTACCAACATGAGTGACCGGTGTTCCACACCTGAAGTTAAATTCTCGTTGGTCCGATCCGACCATAAGCTATTCACCCTTGATATCCACATCCCGCCCCCACCCCCCATTAAGGAAACCACAGTAAATAATTCTCCAAAGCCAACTACATGCTTCTTAAGACAGAAGTGGTGAACTTCATGACACCCATGCAGATGGACAATACAGTTACAACTGCTGAATCCTACACAAATGCTCTCTATAAGCACTTACAAGAGTGCATGGATCGTGCTATTCCATACAGAACCAAGATGCTATCCTCCAAAAAAGGAAGTCAATCTGGTGGTCCCCTGCCATAAACAAACTGTACAAGAGAAGGAAGAAACTGTTGCAAAAGGGAGTAAAATCCCATGAGTGGAGGAGCTCCCTGGTCAGCCTCAGTAAGAAGCTGAGATCCCTTATAAGATCCTCCAAAGCTAGCTACAAAAACAAAATTGCCACTAATTCTAAGGACAACCACAAAGCATTCTATAGCTATGTCAAGAATCTCAATGGCAACACCCAGATCTGCTCTGAGTTACAGCACAATGGCACGAAAATTACAGAACCAACTGATATTGCCAACATCCTGGCAGATAGGTTCAGTGCTAACTTTACCCCCCTCACCCCCTAAAGGGCCCATATCTATACAGGAAGAATGCAGAGTCCCTGTAATCACAACTACGCAGGTAAAAGCTACACTCTCTAAAGCCAAAAACACAGCATCCATGGCCTGTACCTGTTGCCCCTGGCAACATCCCAGGCTGCGTTTTACATGAACTTCAGAACAAACTGGCTCCCTACTTGTTCATGTTCAATAATAGCCTCGTATCAGGCTTTGTGCCCACTGAATGGTGCACAGCAACAGTTATCCCACTCCACTAAGGGGGAGCCACCACTGATCCCGGGAACTATCAAACTATTAGCCTGATGAGCCTGGTCTGCAAGGCCATGGAACATATCATCATGGAACTCAAACAAAGACATTGGTAACCTCCAAACTCTGAATCCCACCCAGTTTGGGTTTGTGAAAGGCAGATCATGCCTCCTGAACCCGATTGACTTCTTTGAGGCAGTCACCAAAGCCGTAGATGAGGGTAAGGTGGTTCACGCAGCCTATCTTGACCTCGCAAAGGCTTTCGACACCATCCCTCATTCTGGAATTATAGCTAAACTCACTATACTAGCTATAAATCCCTACGTCACAAGATGGGTTGCCAACTGGCTCACTGACAGAACCCACACTGTAAAAGTTGCAGACTCCAAATCTGACCTCAAAGTAGTGACAAGTGGAGTACCACAGGGTTCCATCCTGGAACCTTCTCCTGTTTGGTATCTACTTCTCTGAAGTACAGGCTAACACAGAAGGCCTCTGGCTAATGAAGTTTGCAGATGACTGCAAACTAGGAGTCATAGTTAAGTCCCCAAAACATGTGGACATCCTACATAAGGGCCTCGCTGAGACAGATGCCTGGTGTCAGAGCCATGGCCTCAAGCTCAATGCCAAAAATTGCAGTGTCATCCCCTTTGGTAAAAACTCTGTACCCATGAACTACCACATAGGCAGCAATCTACTTAACACCGAATGTGTGATAAGAGACCTTGGGACCCAGGTGTACAGTAGTCTCTCCTTTGATAGTCACATCGCCACAGTAGTCAGCAAGTCCTTTTACATGGCACACCTCATCATAAAAGGGTTCTCATCCAGGAAAAAAAAGAGGTCATTGTTCCCCTCTACTCAACACTCATTAGACGTACAACACCCCTTTTGGAATGTACCTCACAAGACATCTACAGCAGCTGGAAAGGCTACAGAAGTACCTCACAAAGAGGATTACTGGCCTCAAACAAATGCTCTACACTGACTGCCTCAAAAAACTCCAGCTTTACTCCGTATCATATTGCCTACTCTGAGGTGATCTCTGCCTAACATATAAAGCTATGTCAAACCCAGAGCTGTTGGACATGCTACACCTAAAGAAATACCAATCCCTCCGAGCTACATGCTCTAGGGACCTAAACCTTGTCACCACAATAAACAGGACATGCTGGAAGGATAGATTCCTGTCCCAGAGACTTCCCATACTCTGGAACAGGCTACCCATCTATGTCAAGCAAAGTTCTTCATTAGCACTCTTCAAGAAAAATCTTAATGAGTGGATGGGAAACAGGAAATACACTCCGGGGATCACTTCTGTATGTCTGCTCGACAGTGGCACAGGAAAATAACTTTCTTGGGTGGCGTAAGCCAGGGAACCTTGTTAGCTAGGCTTACATAATAGGCCCTTGGGCCGATAGCCTAGTCCCTACCTATGAACCTATAATAAACACTACTGACATGTCACCTCAAATGTCACACCTTTGCATATCATTAGCTGAGACCAATCCCTATTTTCTCACCAATACCAACCATGTTCAAAGTGATACGAGCAATCACCCTAAATACGTGCAAAAGTGGATGGAAACCAAGACTTGAACGTCAGCTGCTACAGTGCACATGATACCAACTGAAAGGCCCATACATCCAACAGCTACATTACATCTTCATAAAAAAGTTCACGTCAGCTTCTGTAACTGCTTAAACATGACTGTCTCACTTTCAAAGGAAATATAAAGCTTGACATACTCGACTATTTCCCCAATTTTCACTAGTATTGCATCTCCTACATTTTTAACTCTACTGAATGACAGTAGTCAGACTGGTCGCTGCTGTCAAAGTCTCGCAGACTATCTGACACTGTCTCTTGCTTAATATGTAACTATTAAACCGCTTACTATTTCTGCTCCTTTAACATATGCACATGACAGGCAACTTCTCCTTATTTTATACTGTACTCATGTGATGTAACAAGTAGTCTTAACTCTAAATTATTTTTGTGTGTACCAGACTACTTACTGCCAAAGCGGGACTGTAACTGTGCAATCACAGTATTTTTCTCTGGCCACTCAGATCTAGCTAAGTTTCTGGGCAGCTCTGGTACTTCCATTGGCTCTACACTCAGACTACCTGTCTTGGCAGACACTACATTCATCATGATGTCATAGATGTAGTCATACTTCATACCTTCAAATATAGACTTTGCTATCCACTCCTGCTTGACCTTGGGATACACTATTCTGTATCTCTTTTCACCAATTGGCCCGGAGCGACTAGAAGGGCATCTAATAACTAAATGTTCCCAATTTTGATTTGCATTGTGGTCCAAGACAGCTAACATTGTTCTGGCTTTCATGCCTCCATAGCTGAAGTGCTCTAACTTCGGACAGTAATGGCACAGCAATGCATGGAAAACCTCCAGATTGCCAGTATGACAAAATTTTATAGTCTGTTTCAGATCTTTTAGAAACAATGGGTTATTTACAATTTTCTGAAGTGCACTGTGGCACTCCCCTCCCTCCTCTAGCCATTTTTTATCAGTGCCACAAGGGACTGGTACTTCATGTGGGCATTTTACATATTTTGTAGCCCACACACAGCTATGTTGGTCAATCACATGACATGACAGGGACAAACATTTCTCCATAAGTAATACTGGATCACCCTCACACATTGCTGTACACCACCACAAATGATTACAAATACTGCAACACCATGGCAGTAAATCCTCTTGTCCTTTCCGTTTGGCAGCCAACATCATTTTTTTATGAATACTTTTGCACATGTGCCAAATGTCAAACTGATGTTCTGAGTAAATTCAGTACGCATAACTAATGCTATACCTTGATGCCTATCTGTAGCTACTACTCCAATACTCACACCCTTACTGATTAAATTTCTCATGCACCTTTCAAAACCCATCTTCTCAAGTCTCACTGATGCCACCCCTTCACAGACCTGCTCTACAGAAAAAACTAGTATGTATCCTGTGCCTAAATCCATCATACTGTAGGTACAGTACTTAGCAGAAAATCCTGGACTGTCACACCGTCCATCTCCACCTAACCTTATCAATCTACCTTCAAGGTCCTTCAACAGCTGCTTCTGATGCTCATGCCAATGGAATTGCACAACTGGGAAAAGATATTGACTCTATGTCATAGTATATGGTCTTTCCAATGAATTCTACACCAAGGTAAGCACAAAACCTTGATATTGATGCAGCAGCACTCATTAGGTTGCCTGACGACATTCGACCGAGCAGTGGTTGGCTTTCCCAACTTAAAATTTCATGTCTATTAAAACAGGACACTTTCACACAAGCAAAAGTTCCAAGTATGGTCTTCTTCTCTATTTCACAAGCTGGTGTCCTGCACACTGGACATATCAGTTTCATCAACAAGTTATCGAGGCATGACTCAAAAACAATGAATTTTTTTTTGTCCAACAACAACTTCCTCCTCTGACAGTTCCTGGAATGAATCATCCACCTCAGACTGAGACAGACTTATTGAGGATTTAGTCTGGGTCTTCCCGAATCAGTACTCTCATTTCCTGTACTTCCTTCAGACATACAGTCCTCACTACACATGCTACTCTCACCATTTTGTTCTTAAACCTGCACAGGTTCAATGCCAAACTGCACCACTGACTGATGATTACTACCACTCTCTAAAGAATGATTAGTATGACCTGCTTCCTCTTTTGTGCTTGGATGCAAATCATTTCTCTTCTGTGTGCATTTTGACACCTTACTATAATTGTGATCTATGAATGGTTGCACTACTATTTCTGGAAACTGAATAGCAACATCAAGGCTTTTGGTAAACTTAACATTATATGCGTTATCACTAGTGTCAGGTATCTTTGCCTGTATTCCAACACTTACTGCAATACCCATATTTTGGGTCAAACAGGACTTGTTCTTTACCTTACCTGGTTTTCTGAATGTGCTAGTCATTACCTCAATGTTGTCCACAAAGACATCTGTGCAGACTGGTACAAGTTACAACTCCACCTGTTTAGGATCCAAAATGTAGTCATCCTAAGCAGTATATCTCAAAAGTCATTGTCATACATTATACCCTAACATACATAGTATGACAGAGTACATAAAATCCTTGCAGCATTTTCATTACCAAAAAAAGAAGCATTTCACTTCCACAGTTAAGTGTATGTATGTCTCACTCAATCATGAAAATCATGTTAAAAACTGCTTTGGTGTGACAGTCACTTGAGGGGCCTTCATGGTTGCAAATATTCTGTGTTAGCCATTTACAAATAAATCTCAATAACTAAGCCTCATATTACAATTCTGTAGTGTCAGTCTTTCAAATGGGGTAACTCAAACAACTGCACTTTGGGTTGCATGTCACAGTGAAATGAAAATTTCTACTTCTCCTTCCTTACAATGCTCTGCCATGTCCTTAGACTGACATTGTGGTTACATGCAAAACAATTAAGAGAAATGCACATTTTGAAATTGGTCATGTAAATAAATGGGACACATGCAGCTATGCTAACACTTCCCTGCCAGTTACATAGCAAAATTCACAATACTCTCTCTCGTGATTTCTCAGACAAGATGACCATCAACAAGCTGCTACAATGATGGCCCAGATGCCAAGGGATGGAAGCCAAAAGTGCTCTGCTAATCGCAAAGCCGACTTTGGTCATTACTGCATCACAACACTTAGCAGCCACAGCACACTGAAACCATATGCTATTTTAGTACTGTGCTAATTATTACATATCACTTACATCAGAAGGATGAATGCTTGAGTCTGGGTACACACTGGTATCCACCTCTGTAATGTCCATCTGCGTGCTGTGATGACGATCATCCAAATCCATAATTGATGCATGCTGCTATTAAGATAAAGAAATAAGAGTTATACTTTGATGTATGCATCTCTATCCATTTATGTATACAGTCACATATCTATTGTCCAATTGTTATCTACTCTGGAAATTGCCCGCTATCATCTCATTACAAATATATTATGCATTGCAATGATGCCATAATTGTACACCATTGTGCACAAGTTGCTAAATGGAGTGCATAGTCTCCGTTCATATGTATTTATGCCTGATGCAACCCATTTTATTTACCTGCATATTACTGCTGTATGATAAGGCATTAACCAAAGCTAGGTATGTGGCTTGGATGTTTGGCATGACCATAAGGCTATACTGCATACAGTGCCATCTAGCATACTACACATTGCTTACAATGCACATCTTTCACCAGCATGTCCTTCAAAGTAAAAATTGTTTAACAAATGTTTCACTTCGCCAGTGCAAGTATGCATGCAATACATGCTGTACACCCATAGTGAATATTTATAGAACAAAAGCATATTTACCATTCCATTACATCTCTTTGACACAGTCTGCATCAAATAATGGTAAGACCAAACAATGCCAAAGCATTAAAGCTTTTATTGCCATATCAAAGCACATGACATGTTACACTTTAATACATTATAGCAGAGAAAATCATAGTGATCTGCTGTCCATTACACATACTGAATTGGCATTCCAGTACATGTACACCTATGTATATCAGTTACTCGGGGTATATCCATATCCATTCCAGTACATGTACACCTATGTGTACCAGTTACTCAGGGTATATCCATATCCCTTCCAGTACATGTACACCTATGTATATCAGTTACTCAGGGTACATCCATATCCCTTCCAGTACATGTACACCTATGTATATCAGTTACTCAGGGTATATCCATATCCATTCCAGTACATGTACACCTATGTATATCAGTTACTCGGGGTATATCCATATCCCTTCCAGTACATGTACACCTATGTATATCAGTTACTCGGGGTAAATCTATATCCATTCCAGTACATGTACACCTATGTATATCAGTTACTCAGGGTATATCCATATCCCTTCCAGTACATGTACACCTATGTATATCAGTTACTCAGGGTACATCCATATCCCTTCCAGTACATGTACACCTATGTATATCAGTTACTCAGGGTATATCCATATCCATTCCAGTACATGTACACCTATGTATATCAGTTACTCAGTGTATATCCATATCCCTTCCAGTACATGTACCCCTATGTATATCAGTTACTCAGGGTATATCCATATCCCATCAAAAGGCAGGAAGCAAACATATTCATTGTCATCTGCAGGAAATTTTCATCGTATACGCGAGACTTCACAAGCCGGAATGACAACTCTGTTCCCACGTCCCAGTCTTCGATTTTCAAAAATCCATAACACATACACCCAGTATGCCATCATGTGGTACAACCTGTCAAATCACATCATCTTTAGCAACTTACACCTTATCATGCATTCATCATAAGTATTACAAACCAATACTTTTCCCATTCCTAGGTAGGACTATGTAGTACGACATCACTGTGTAGGCAAACTGCTCCAAACATTGGCCAACATACAAATGTTCAGTATCACAGGAATCAGAATTATGGATAATGCTTTCCACACATACACTAATGTCACAAACTTTTCATTCACCTTCATTTTACACCATTTTGCATTCAACTCCCAATGTGTTGGCACAAACTACTTATTTAGCCAACAGCCTTAAATCAAGTAACCATGCTTTCCTCTGGCTGAGAAAGTTGTAATCCACATAACTGGTGGTGTTTGAAAAACTAATGGTCATAATGTGCAATGTACGATCTACCTCCCACTTAAATTTCAGCTGACAGGATTTCCATGTTGTAACAGCAACTCTCTTGCAAATTCCATGTTGATCCCTACCTATTGGTCCAGTGTATGTTGTGTGATCTCCTTCTAATGTAGTGCATTGCCTGCAGAATCAGTTCTAGTACAATGGGGGTGAGGCACGCCATTTCAAAGTCTATGTGATTAATGATGCACAGTGGCTGAATGGAGAGTTCAAGCTGTGCAACTTTAACACATGCTCGATGGGACAATGCATAGCAGTAGCATTGACCGGGGGTGTTCATTAGAACACACTTTTCACACATGAACCAACTCATGCTCTCTGTATTCCGTTCATGTGTTGCTACATCACTGCTTCCACTACTATCTCTCTGGCATTTTGGTCTTTTCTCCCAGTGCATATTCGGGTTCAAAACTGAAAGGAACTGGACCCTGCATATTCATCCCGAACATCACATCAAATAATTCTGTGCAAAGCAGAAAGCAAAGCATTGTCCACTAGAACATATCAATCCAGTAGCAGACCAGAGATGCATGCATTTCCCAATTTTAATCCCTGCTAAAACATACCACATTTGAAAGAGGCACAGGGATCCATGACATGTAATCTGATGCAACTTGTGACAAAACTGTAACATACGAAGCAAGTACAGGCATAGACAAGTACACTGCATCTATAACTTGACTTCACATTTTGTCAATTCATTTAGTGAACGTGCACCACTGTTCACATAGTAATAATATCCATTTTATTTGGAATCACAATCACCACTCAGAAGATGATGTTGATGTTCTCACATCCTTCTACTGCAGCTATAAAGATAATTTTCAGGGAGAAAAAAGTGAATTTCGTGGATTCTATGACAGACTGCCTGAGAGTCACTGAATGGGTGGGGAAACATTGCTTTTTTGGCACACATTAGGTCATGGTAAGCGTTGAAAGTTTCAGTACAGTTGACTTTGCAATAATTGGGGGAATTGCATTGAGTGATGTCATATGCAAGTTGCAGATGTTTGACGTACATGCCAAACCCACAAAAAAAAAAAAAAAAAGAAAGAAAGAAAACAACGGGAGATGTAGTCATGCAACCGTGCAGAGACGCATCTTAATGAAACCCGTGGCATTCATTTATAGTTACCCAAACCAACAGGTTGTTGATATTCGCAACGTTACTTTCCTGTCAAACAGAGTTACTAACAAGGTAAGCAGTCTGGTTACTCCCATCCCAACATGTACCACCTTATAATGCATTTAGCAACATTGAAGGTAGCTATTGATAGACAAAGACAACTGAAGTCCACTTGATACAAATGGAAGGGCACATTGAGAAACTTGGATGGCTGCATGCATTGCCGCCATACTTCCTTTGCACAAATTAAATCAATGGACACCAACTACATGCTGTAGAGAAATGGGTGTGTAGTCCAATATTCAACAGGATGCATACTCAAATAGCTGCAAATGATGATTTAGCTATCGACATCAGTCATGGTATACAAATACCAGAGTTAAGAAATATTTCAATTATTTTCTGCTGTCATGGGATCAATACACTGATTTGGTCATTAAATATTCAACACCTGACATGTAGTAAAGACATATTAAAAGGGTCAATGCACTACCCATGTAGATATTCTTCTTCACCCATTGACTTGCACCACAGATTTCCTTGCCCCTAACACATTACCCATGACAATCAAGACAGACATAAGAGTACATTGGGTGTTTTCTGTGTGACATGTTTTCAAGGCTATGGCCATGTCACATTCCTGTGTGTTGACCAATAGACTGAACAGTTTTCCCACTCTTGACAAACACATACAAACCAGTCAAACCAAACATTTTCTTGTATGCTTTGTTAGCACATTTATTTATAAACAAGGGCAATTGTGCAGCGTTGTTTGGCAAACAGAACAGAGTCTCTCACATGACATATAAATTTATCAAGTCCACTGTCACTTAGGTGAACACCGTCATTCCGGTATAACTCTGGGACCCTAGCATTTATGGCTGTATTGTGAATCACAGATCCTTGGCACAGCTTCATCTCGCCCCACATAACGTTATTGTGCAGTCTTTGAATTTTGTCAATGGCCTTAATACTATGTGTGCCCTTCCAATCCATCCTTTGTATTATATATGACCATATGATATGCAGATGAGGTCACCATGTAAGCAGTCTGTACAAAATTTGCATTATTTCCCCTTTCATATCCGCAAGGGGGCATGTTGTCAGGTCATTTCCTCCAAGATGCAGTACTAGACTATCTACTTCTTCACCTGTGGCATATTTCTCTCACAGCTGGGATAGCAGGCCATCCCACCGCAAGCCTCTTTTCCCGACCCAGTACACCTGCATTTCAGACCGACTTTGCCACAGATTTTGTGCTCCTGTTGCTTTAGCTCTTTCTGATGACCAATGCACATAGGAATGGCCACATATTCACACCTACAGAGGTCTCTGAGGGACAACTAGACCAACACAGATGAAAGGATTAACAACCCACTAGTGTCACCATTACATTCACAGCAGTATAAATCTGAAAACACCACAACATTCTGTATATAATACCGACCTTCCGTCTGCATGTCTTCCTGCACTGTGCATTTATCTGGTTCCATCACAGTACCCACACTGAAAGAATTGAAATGAATACTGTTACAATGCGTTCTATAATTATGTCCATGACAAATTATGTCATACCAGTAGTGGCACACTGCTTTGTAAACTTGCAAATGCACTCAGATGAGTTACAGTCACTAGATTCTGCATTCCTATACATGAAAAATCATTAGCTGGTGATGTCACACAACAGTGAAAGGAAAAATCAGAAACCCAAAAACCCAACTTCAGACAAAGCCTGTAGTTAGACACTCTGCACTTAGATTCCCAAAGTGGTAAAAATGGGGGCATGCGGCAGACAGGCATTTATCAACATGGAGATGTGTCACGGGCAGTTATCGAATACGGATGTCCGCTAAAGCCAAGATACTGTCTAGTATCACTGAGTAAGGTACTGAGCTATGATTCCATATGTGCCCCATCAGCTTGCTGCAACAGATATCAAGTCATGCATGCCAACTACATACTTCTAGTAGGTAATCTGTATTCCAGTTAAAGTGACATATGTCACAGCAGCACACACATTAACACATGCAAGTATATGTTTCTGCTGCTCTGTCAACACATACTTTTTTGGGGATGACATTGGCAAATGTACTGTGATTGCTGTTTTCCTGAGCTGTGCATGTCAGTAGGGAGCAGTCAGCTACTATATATACACAGACAGACACAGACAGACACAGACAGACACAGACAGACACAGACAGACACAGACAGACACAGACAGACACAGACAGACACAGACAGACAGACAGACACAGACAGACACACAGACAGACAGACACACAGACAGACAGACACACAGACAGACAGACACACAGACAGACAGACACACAGACAGACAGACACACAGACAGACACACACAGACAGACACACACACAGACAGACACACACACAGACAGACACACACACAGACAGACACACACACAGACAGACACACACACAGACAGACACACACACAGACAGACACACACACAGACAGACACACAGACAGACAGACAGACACACAGACAGACAGACAGACACACACACAGACACAGACACACACACAGACACAGACACACACACAGATAAATACATATACTTCAAAATACACCGAACCCACAGACATTGCCAACATGCTAGCTGACAGGTTCAGCACAAACTTCTCCCCCCTCCCCACCAAAAGGGCAAATATCTTTCCCAGCAGAGTGCTGCCCCCCTGACATCTCAGATGCTCAGTAAGAGCCGCCCTCTCCAAAGCAAAAAGCACAGCATCAATGGGACCAGATGGTGTCCTGTGCTGCATCCTACATGAACTCCAAGAAGAGCTAAACCCAAACATAAAACTACTGTTTAAGTCTCAGCCTTACTACAGGATATGTACCCAAAGAGTGGCGTACAGCAACAGTGGTCCCTCTCCACAAAGGTGGTGCCTCTACGGATCCTGGAAACTATCACCCCATAAGCCTGACTAGCTTGGTCTGCAAAGCTATGGAAAGGATCATCATGGACCTCATAAATGAAGATATTGGGGACATACAGACACTGGATCCTACCCAGTACGGCTTTGTTAAGGGCAGATCCTGCCTCTTAAACCTGGTCGATTTCTTTGAAACAGTTACCAAGGCCATTGACAAGGGGAAGGTGGTCCACACAGCCTACCTGGACCTCACAAAAGCCTTCGATACAATACCCCACTCGGGCATTATAGATAAGCTCACCAGCTTAAATATAAACCCCTATGTCACTAGATGGGTTGCAAACTGGCTCAAGGACAGAACCCACATGGTTAGAATTGCTGGAGCCATGTCAGACTCCAAACCAGTTACAAGTGGCGTCCCACAAGGCTCAGTCCTGGGACCTCTCTTGTTCGGTATGTATTTCTCGGAGGTACAGGCCAACACGGAAGGACTGTGGCTGACCAAGTTCGCAGATGACTGCAAACTGGGTGCCATAATCAACTCTCCAGCCGACACAAGCATCCTCCAAAAGGGCCTCATAGAAACAGACAACTGGTGCCAGAGCCATGGCTTCAAGCTAAACGCCAAAAAGTGTATAGTCATCCCCTTTGGCAAAAACAAAGTGCCCACAAATTACCACATAGGTGGTAATCCATTAAGTACAGAATAAGTAATTAGGGACCTGGGGACCCAAGTTGATAGCAATCTCTCATTTGACAACCACGTGGCCAAAGTGGTTAGAAAAACATTTTATATAGCCCACCTAATCATGAAGGGATTCACATCTAGATCAGGGGAGGTCATCGTGCCTCTTTACTCATCCCTCATCAGGCCCATAATTGAGTACAATGCCTCTTTTGGGATGTACCTTACCAGACACATGCAGCAACTGGAAAAACCCCAAAAGTACCTCACCAAGAGGATCAAAGGGCTCAGACAGATGCCATATGCTGCCCGGTTAAAGAAACTCCAGCTCTACTCAGTGGCATACCGCCTGCTCAGAGGCGATCTGTGCCCGATGTATAAAGCCATGTCCAACCCGGAATTAATGGACATTCTGCACCTCAGAAAATCCAAATCCCATCGAGCCACGTGCTTGAGAGACTTGAACCTCAGCACTGAAATACATAGGACATGCTGGAGGGACAGATTCATAACCCAGAGGCTCCCTTCACTCTGGAATAAAATCCCAGTCCAGGTTAGGCAGAGTCTCTCATTGACTCTATTCAAGAGGAATCTTGATGAGTGGATGGGAGATTGTAGGTTTACCCCGGGTATCACTTCTGTGTCACTGTTAGACAGAGGCACAGTATACTAACCTCGAAAAAGGGCATAGCAAAATTAATTTAAAATGGGTGGTGAAAGCCAAACACACTCTGGTTAGGCTTATAATTGCCCTAGGGCAGACAGCCTAGTATGAACCTATGAACCTATGAATCAAACAGGACAATGCACTTGAGCTGCTCCATGTTCAACTCGCAATAGGTAAAATCCAATACCACTTCCTTGTAAGCTATAGGTCCCCCTCTATGACCCAGGAAACACATACCATGTACTTAAGCTTATTACAAACACTAACCATCCAACCCAATACCATATAAATGGGTGACTTTAACTAAGCTACTATTAACTGGGAATCCTATACAACATCAAAATGTACAAGCACCAAGATTCCTGGATTTTGTAAACACGAACTCCCTGGACCAGATATAGTCAATACACCAACCAGAGGTGCAACCATACTGGATCTGGTCCTCACTACTATGGGGGGAGTGCTACACACCCCCTACTATAATGCCTTCCCTGGTAAGATCAGACCACAAAGTGGTCTCCCTTGAAGTAAAAATAAAACCTGAACCCCCAACTAAACCTGGTATATGCAGGAACCATTCTAAGGCTAACCTTCTGCTGTTAAGTGAGAAGCTGGAAAACTTTTAAGCCTCTATAAACCCTGAGAACACTTCTGCCTATGCAGAACTCTTCACAGAAACCCTGTACAAGCATGTTAATAGTCTTAATAGGCTTGATGGCAGTCTGGACACAGTCAATAGACACTGGACCTCAGGGGTAAGGACTATGCAATAGAATGTTCTCACAGTGGTTTGTCCTTTCCTTGCTGCTCATGGACACAAACTATGCTCCTACATGATGGAGCGTTGCATCAAGAAAATGGTGTAAGATTTGTGAGGCTGTCTTAGATGTTGAAAGGCCCCCATAGCAAGGACAGTTAATGTAAACCTTCATGTCCACTGGGGGCAGTCCACAGATCCGTCAACTCCTACAAAAGGATGGCACGTGTAAACCAACTTCTGTTCAAGGTTTTTGTCCACAAAGTAGCAGCAGACTATAAGACAGTCATGGAGGAGATGGTACGTCAGCTGTTGACTGGATTTTCTTTACAGCAGACAGTAAAGACATGCAGCACTGAGCTCTGGTTTCCAAGCAGCGACTAATGCATTCTGATCAGTTAAAGCAAATGCTACTCCTTACCTTACCACAAGTGATGCACCTGTCACACAAAACAGCCGATTGCCAGGGCTCATCTCACTAATTTTATACACTTTGGAATCACACCATCATGTCTGTTTTCATCATTTGCACATGTGGTGAATTTCGTTAGCATACTCACACACTTGCATGCCATTCTGCGGTCAACTGCATGCAATGCATACTGCACTTTTCCCCCACTAGCATGGTAGCATTATTTGTTTGACTTGCCCCTTCCATACATATTGGCACTCGGCTGTCTATTTCACTTAATGAACTATACAATTTGTTTTGAAGAATCCTTCAGCTTTAATTTTGCACCAGGAAAAGGGAAGATGTAAAATCATCCTAAGAAGTTTGAACCAGACTGGTTATCAGACAGGTGTCCCAGTTTTTTATTTGTATTTACTTGTTGAATTATTTTTTTGGTGTTCACCAGAATTACAGTCACACCCTTGTTACTCTACCTTCTTAAGGAAAGTGTGGTTGTGAGGCTTATGTATGTCTACCACACCACACCCACTCTTTATATATGCATTTTAATCTTTGCTGCGTGTCACATGTCATCCCTTCCGCAGCTGATCAGCTTTTTTTTCTCCCTTAGGTCAGAGTTCTCTGCTTAATAGCCAAAGTCTCCACCACCTTGAGGTTGGATGTGCACAATTACTTTCTTGATGGCCTGCTACATGTTCAATTCAAAAGAATCCTGGCTCATGCTCACACTTCCCAGAATACTGCTGCCACATATTGCAACTTAAGAGAGTCACGCACATGTCCCTAGCTCAACATCTCATGCTGTACTCCCACAGCACCATGGGAGACAACACTGCAACAGATGAACTACCCCTTCCTTGTGCTGGGTGAGCAGAATTCAGCCAGTCAACTACAGCCATCCCTGGTTGGGTCCTTCAGTGATCACAAGTAAAATCAACACCAAAATTAAAAGTTTGTTTATTCACACAAAGCTCTGTCTGGAACTCTTCCTTTATCAATGCAGATGCAACATATTAAAAACACAGCAGATTTATATTCTTTACATGACGAGCACCATCAATCAAAAAACAACAATAAATTTAAATATGTCATTTCCTGATTCAATGTAAAAGATGCAGCATATTATAATGCATATTAAATACAGATACACTATCAAAAAATATAAAATCTTACACTTTAATTCTTAATTTGTTTATGCCACAAAATAGGTTTAATTACAGTGGTGTTCAAGGCCAGTGGTTTATCAACATTTAATCTTACAATCCAATTAAACTCTGCTATCTCAGTAATATTTCTAAGATCACCACCTCTGTCCCTTTGTGTTATTGCCTGTAACTCTAAATTTAAAGTTATACGATGGACCTTTCTCAACAATATGTTTATCGAGTGAATTAGTAACATTCCTCTTTATATCTGACAAATGTTCTAATATTCTTTCCTGAAGCTTTCTGCTACATTTTCCTACATCAAAGCTTGAACACACAGTGCAACTAACGCAATTAATTATATTTTCAGTGTTGCAATTTGCATACAAACAAAATGAAATACTTTTTTTTCAACTTGATGCATAAATTAAAGCAAATTTAAAATATATTCACAGCAAGAGCAATTAAAACAAGCAAATGTTCCTTTTTTCGTAGCAGTGATCCGATTACTCATCTGATTCATTTCCAGAAAACAAAGTTTCAGTTTTAAATTCATACAATTCTTGAAGGCATAATGTGGTGCATGTCCTACAAATTTGGGTCTACTTTAATTAAATGAAAACGGAATCCGTCGAATACAAATCCGTCGACACAAAAAGTGAAATGCGATAACGTCGAACATGCAAAACCATGAAATTTAAACATCGAAACCACAATAGTCGGCCAACCCCACTGCCCGTAACATAGTACCTATGCAAACACAACAAAAAAACACATACATACACTAACCAAAACCCTACTAGTAACCCTAAATTAAAGCACCAAAACCCCACTTGTAACCCTACACTAAACCCCACATACACAACTATCTATGTACTACCCTTAACCTTAACTACCGCACACTTACCCTACAGAAATATACCCACACAAAGTAAATATTCCACACATACACTTAACAAAACCCTACACTAAACCTTACATACATTACCTATCTATGCACTTACCTTAACCCGCACCCTAACCCTAAGGTCCGTAACTATCGCACACTTACTTTACGGAGCTATACCGCAGATGGGCCAACTATGACAATTCCACATTTCCGATTTCGCTATTTAGTGCGTTCGATGTTTCCATGTTTCGCTGTTTACGTGTCGACAGATTCGTATTCGATGGGTTCCACTTTTGTTTAATTAAAGTAGACCCACAAATTTACCTATTTCTTGTCGAGGATACCACAGTTCCATTTAATAACATCAATTATTCCATTACTTTCAGTATTATAATGAGTAATGTATCTAACCAAATTATTTTTAACATTATCTGTCTCACCGAAATGAGTCATTTGATGATCTTGATGCATAAAATATGGTCTAGCCTTTGTCTGTCACTCGAATAATTTGTTGAGATACATTACTGAAAAGAGAAATATCATATTGCATAACTCTAAGTTCATCGATCATCCCAGTCATCTGTGCATTACAAGTCTGAAAAATCAGTACTCAAATTACTAACTCTAAGAAACTGACTCTTAATACATTTAAAAATATGTGGTGGATACATACTATATGTAAATATGTATTCGACTGCACCTCGTTTTTTTTTTTTTTTTTTTTTTATATAAATACTTGTAATTAATTCATTATCTTGCTTCATAATATTGATATCTGAAAAATGTATTGCATCAATAGAATATACATTTAAATTAAAAAAATAATGTGTTGTATGATCTAAATAAATTCCATCAAATTTACTGCATCTCCACTCTAAATAAAAAAAAAATCATCCACAAAACGCTTTGAGGTTAGAATTATAAATAACTGAGGAATCAAAAATATATTAATTTCCCCAGTGAGTGATAGCTATATTGGCATAATTATTGTCTACAGGAGTACCCATCGCTATGCCAGAAATTTGATGATAGACGTCCTTCTCAAAAATAAATGTATTACCACTCTGTACCAAATCTAGTAGGAGATGATCGTTTTAACCTTCCTTCTCCCTCCATAATCACTATTCGTACAATAAAACTCCATGGTAGCCTGTATACCATACGAATTCGGTACAAGAGTGAATAGTGAATGCATATGCAAAGGTGCAAGAATATTTTCCGATACTTCATTTGTTTCATACCAAGAATACGATTTCTGTAAAATCATTCTTTATTAGAGAAAGAACTTGAATAGTAGGGGAAGACACAAATAAATAAGTATATATTACACAAGTAATTTCCTTTTGTAACTGGAGCTCACATACATACATGATTATTCACTTACAAATGATGTCATGTACAGTCTTTTTATTTATGACTAATGGCTTTAACATCACTCAGAAATTCATACATTTTGTTCGCATAGTCAACTTTGCCTATAATAACTATTGTACCACCCTTATTGGCCTGCTTAACAACAATTTCAGCATTATTATGTAAAGTTTTTGAAGAATCATGGTCTGCCCTAGAAAAATTATACTTTATCAATTTTTCTTTTTGCTCATATAATTGGCATATCTGCGTTTCACATATATCGTCAAAAAGCAGTAACCACATGTGTTCCAGAAGGAACAAATGTGCTAGTGAAGGAGTTTAGCCTAAATAGGCACTTCAGCAGCAAGTGACTATACACACATTACTAATATACACACAGTACAACACGGTTACTAAATGACTATGCAGAAAGATTGATTTTTCTACAAGTATATTTCATTTTATAGTACAAAATAAAGTCATAGAACTACATGTCTTATGACACCAAGATGCAACATAGCCCATTTTGCTGCTAAAGGGTTTCTTTTTCAAATAGGATGCTAAACTTTTCATTTAAACACACACTACAGAATTAAGCGCAATTTGAACAGCAGAACAATCACATTTATTAAGTCATGTGAAATGCCTTCAGTAATGTGGACAGAAATTAGTGTGCAGCCTAACGATAATTTATTGTGGGCTCCACTTATTGCATATGGACTTTCAATGCTATAACAAGTTGGACTACTTTTTAAACCATCACACTCAACATAAGGGAAGGCTGCTCTGACCTTACTCACCACCATACTTCTACTCTAAACATACTTTTTGTCATACTCAGGATAAGCTTGTGTGAAGTACATTTCTAACCATTTCTCGCTATTCTTCACACTGTTTTTAATGGCTCACCATGTATAGGTTCTGTAGTGTAGTGGTAATCACATGTGCTGAACATGAGGAAGGTCCGGGGTTCAATCCCCAGTGGAAACATTATCACTTTAACAATTTTCTTAGTTTCTGGTGTCATTCCAGTGGGATACAGTACCCGACAGCCTGGGAAGATATGATCAACAGACCACGATGCTTTGCTACAGATGGCCTGCATCTGTCTCACTTGGGCTTCAGGCTTCTGGCAAAAGCCCTTGCTTCACCCATAGTGCCTTTTTTAGGTAAGGTGATGAGGTGAATACTACCAACACATAAATTTCAACAAAACGCAAATTAAAGGTCATGCTGCTAAACGCTAGGAGTCTAAACATGAAACTGCACTCATTGCAAGCATTCTTAACCCTCGAAGATGCTGACATTTGTGCATTCACAGAAACCTGGTTTAAAGCTGCACAGAGCACCCCAGCCAAACTGTGGGCAGCAAAGCCAAAGGAGTTGGAGTTTCAATATATATTAAAGACACATGCCTCCAGGCTGGTCAAACAGTATGATGCACAGGAGACACTTAAGGTGCAGTTTGCCATTGACAAGACCCCTATTCAAATTACAGCTAGCTACAGGCCTCCAAATTTGACTCAAGATGCCCAACTCCACTTATCTGGACCTCTTCAAATCTATCAAGATTCAACCCTTTACCCTGATCCTGGGTGACTTTAATTATCCAACCATAAACTGGAAAAACTACTCATGCCAGAACACAAATGCCCAGAGATTCCTCAATTTCTTCAATGCAAATGCCTTGGAACAGATAGTCAATACCCCCAGAAGAGGTGATATTTTGGACTTGGTATTGGTCCCCCACCAATTATCTCTACAGGACAGGTCATCACTGCCCTCTCAAAGGCAAAAATTACAGTCTCCATGGGACCAGATAACATCCCAAGCTGCATCCTACATGAACTCAGGCATGAACTTCGTACACCATAAGGCACCCTATCCAACCAAAGCCTGAGAACTGGCTTTGTCACAGCCAAGTAGAGGACAGACACTATCATCCCTTTACACAAAGGTGGAGCATCCAGTGGTCCTGGAAATTATAGCCCATCAGCCTAACTAGACTGATCTGCAAGGCCATGGAATGGATCATGGACCTCATTAACAGGGACATTGGCAACTGCAAAGCACTTGACCCCACACAGTTTGGCTTTGTCAAGGGGAGATCATGTCTGTTAAATCTGGTCGACTTCTTTGAGATATTCACCAAAGCCATGGATGAGGGGAAGATGGTGCACACTGCCTACTTTGAACTGTCCAAAGCTTTTGACACTATTCCCCACATGGGCATAATAGATAAACTCTCTCAGCTAGGCATCAATCCAAATGTTACCAGATGGGTAGTAAACTGGCTCACTGATAGAACCCACCTAATCAAAACAGAAGCCACCTGGCTAAATACCTCTAAATTAAAAAATCTCTACATAACAGTTCCAATGGTGTACAGGGACAGGCACCAACTAGAGGTGTGACAACTGCTCTTAGTTGGCAAGGAAAGTAAGGACATGGCCATCCTGAGGGGGAAAAAACAGGCCACAGAATGATTTAGTTCCTTCGCTGGAGGCTTAGGATGTGAAACATAGTGTGGGGGAGCACATTAAACTGAAAGTCATCAATGGGTACTCGCCTTTGTAGTGAGTGTGCGCTTTCATGTGAGGAAAGATGGTCAGCCTCATGGTGGTGTGGCTTGTTTGGCTGCCCCTCCATCCCGGAGTCGGTGTTACTTGTCTCAAAAATATTCTTAGTCTGGATAGAAGGGAGGACATAAACAAGGACTCCAACCTCCAGATGGCTCTTCTCTCAGTGGTTCTGGAGGATTCCCAGTATGGAGAAATTAATGTGTTCTGAGGGAGGTTTAGTATCAGAAGGCAAGTGGTACAAAAACAATTTCTGCATTATCAGAGACAAACAACTTGTGCAGTCACTCATAATATGCACCGGGTAAGGAATGAAAGGAAAGCAACATCTGTAACATGTTCAACTCGTCTACTATACTTAACACAGACAGCTCGCTATTGGCCACTAGCACGATTTGTCACACATCCAATGTTCCGACTGACATTCAGAATCACAATTAAAACTTAAGCAATAATATTCTGTACCAAATACAGAACGTTGAAGTGTTTATGGATCAGAAAAGTTTACAGCATCCTCTGAATCCACATATACCATTAATAAATTAAATGACTGTAGAATCATGTACAAACAAAACACTTTGCAACCTTTTTTTGGCCAGATCTATGGTGCAGCAGTAAAATTCTAAGCACAACCCAGATGACTGATAGATTAGTAATTTATATATATTCACCTAGCACTTTGATATTAGTTTTTCAGGGCAATGATGTACCTTTCTTTGGTTACGACACGAACAGTTCCTATGTCATCAGCATAATTTACCATAAAAAATCTTCTAATAAAGGAAAATAATAGAGCAATTTGTTAATTAGCCTGGCCCTAATACCAACGTTTGGTAGAAACTAGAATGTACCATGAATAAGAATTCATTGCTTCGTGGTCAACAAGCTGAAGGAAATCCAGTCGACAAAATGAGTGTTAATAGAGTGAGGCATACAACTGCTGCTGATGACATCATGTAGGAAATTGACAAAAACTTGTTAAATCAAGATATATAACTACAGGACTGTGTCCCATGTCCACAGCTTGGCTAACAGGGTCATAAATAAATGCTGGACTTAGCAGCACTGTAATTCAGAAACCACACAGCACACTTTCTATCTCTCTGGCATACACCATCCTTTTCAGCATTCATACATACAAACACACAGCTTGCACACAGCACAGTTCTTTCTGTCTGGCACACACTACCTTTTCAGCATTCAAACATACATACACACCTTGCACGCAGCACACTTCTTCCAATATCTATGGCATACACTACCTTTTCAGCATTCACACAGATGCACACAGCTTTTATGCATGCTGACAGAAACATAACACTCTTATACAGCTATACACTCGCACACCCGTACACACACACAGAATGCTTTCACAGTTGAACCGAATAAAAAAATGTGTTCGGTCATTCAGTGCAGCCATATTTACAAAACTGCTGATAAATCACCCCCCACCTGGTGCGTATTATCTGTCCCCTAGAGAAATGAAAATGTAAACTTCCCATAAAAGTATTTAGTGAAGTGCACTGGTAAATTTCACGTGTATATGTATACACATCAAGGCTGTAAGTCGTCTCTGCTCCATATCTGTTACTAAACATTGGTTGCTCTAAAAGGTATACATTGGCCTAAAACATTTTAAGCGCACCAAAAAAAAAAAAAGTCCTGTTATCAACTTTTCAGATGGTTATAGTTACAGTAACATGAAGCAATTGGGAGTTTGAAATGTTAAATATATTTAGTGCACGTTGCAGCAAAAACGGTTCAATCTTGTGGCCGTTACTAAAGGATTACGTGGCCCAGAAACTGTTTGCACCTCATGGTTGGGGATTGCTCAGTAGATGAGAAGTAGAGCAAACAGTGACTATGCAATTTTACCATTGGGGCACACTTGTACACTAGATACCAACAACTGAGAACACTCAGCACAAAAAGCAGATCAAACATGTGTGCTTACTTCTCTTACTTTTGAGCCAGGGAATTGTGAGGCTGCTGCTGCCAGGGATCTCTTCGATCAGACACTTCACTATCTCCTCTCACACACACACACAGCCACACAAACAAACTGCCTCTTCTGCATTCAGACATGCAGCATTCACTCACACACAGACAGCAGCGCACACACTAACAATGAATTACATTTACTTTGATGAATTTCAATTTAGCACCCATTAAACAGCAAAAGCGCTGCTTAGGAAGTGTAAACAGTGGCTAAATGGATATCACTATCACACATGCAAACACAGCACGGTGGATGAGAACAAAACCACGGACTTATGTAAACATAGTTTGGCATATTACAGAAGAACAGGAGAACAAAAACAACAGTACTATTTAATGGCAGAAATTGAGGGTATAATCTTATATGCAGGATCACAAACTGAATAAAACTTACTAAACAATAGCAGCTACTAATTTCTGTGTCCAGGGATGTTGCCTGCAGTTTCAAAGAAGGGAGTATTCCAATGCAGTTTTTCATCCGGAAGGAAAAAGTGAAAGTAAGAGAGTTCCACAACAAGTTATGCAGCACTTTATAGTACCTGAGAATGGGCTGGCCTAGAAAATGTCTATGTGACAGTGTGGGAGGATCTGCAGGAGAGGGAACTACTCATCTGACTGTGTAGAAGGTATGTCAGGAAGGTGTAGACAACTTGCAACTGAAAGGATGCAATACTAAAAAATGGGGGATGGGCTTTCCTGCACTATGCTACAGAAAGGTAGAAATGTAGAGCTAACAAATCTGTTTCTGCATTCCTATAATTGTAGGTGGCTGAGATGAGTTTACAGGGATGGAATACGTCTCACGGTTGAGCTAAATTGTGTTTAAGCCCTTAGTTTTCCTTTAATTGAAAGGGCACATTGTCTGTATGTTCCAAACCTGGCCACGAGAAAGCAACCTAGACCTTTAATGGTAAAGATGCAATCCTACCAGCAGAAGGAGTTGGTTGTGACAGTAAGACAAAGTATTAAAAGTGGGAGACAGGAGAGTATGTGTGGAAAATGATTACTTACTGTATACCAGGCAGAAGAGGTCTAAATTTATTCCACTATTCAGGGAATGTCAAGAAGCAAGCATAACATTCAAACTGCTGTATCCATCTATCTTCAGAATACTTTTTTCTGGAAGGACAAAATCATTTTTTGATGCAGAACATGCTAAGGAGGAAATATAAGTTTGTCCAACAAAATGTGAGCAGTGAAACGGAAGGAGATTCTACTTCTTGTTCTTCTGACAATAAAGACCACAGAGAGACTGTGCCAGTAAAACATTTTCCAGTCTTTCAACAGAAAATGCTTGAGAGACAGAAAAAACATAAGAGTTGACTAGAAAAAACAAGTACGTTGGAAAGGAATCAGAGACTGGATTTGGGAGATGGTGATGAACAAGAATAAAACCAGCAACTTGGAAATTGACAAATGTGGGATTATAAAGCATTAATTATATTTGTGAAACATGACAGAACAAGAAAACCTGGAAATATTGGACCTTTTTGACGTTGTTAAATTTGTAGGGGACTCAAGCATATTCTCTACTTCATGTCATTAATGTCTGAAGGAACACTTAGGAGAAGGAAAGAGGAAAGAAAGAGTTAACTGTAAGAAAAACAAGCATTTTTTCTTAATAGTGATACTTGTATAGTGCTTGATATCTGCATGTTATAAAGTAAAGTTCTCTCAATTATTTTCAAGTTTAACGAGGATACTAAAGTAAACAGGTGCCCATCTTTTTTCACTTCTTTTCTCTTTCTCCTTGCTCAGTTTTAAGAAATGTAAGTACTGCAATGTACGATACAAAAATGATGTGCTTTTTCTCATTCTTGCATAGGGGAATGACTGGATTAAGGCTCATGGCTTTATCTAGTAACAAGTTTTAAGAGAAAGCAAATAAATAGAAAAGAACATTGGATATAATAAAGCTCTTCTCTAGGAAATAAATAAATACATACTTGTAGAAGCTACAGTGTGTATCTGGTTCTCATGTCTCCATGGGGACAATCTGATAAAGAGCAATAAAAACAGAATATTACTTTCTTTTAATTACTTTCTTCATATGGCTAGGAGATAAAGTTTTCTGAAAGTATTCAAATGTTTTCTCATTTTGAGAGAGTAATAAAGATAAGACAAAAACATACAGAAGAAGCAGAGGCTGTACCATGCATCTTAGCATAGATAACCTTCCTTTTAAGTTAACCCAAGCACTTTGGGGCAATTGTTCCTGTTAGGAAGGTAAAACTTCGATATTTGAAGATGTACATAGTTGTGTGTGTTAACATTAAGTTAATAGTCTTTGGAGTGTATTTTTGAGGGCTTTCAAAAATAAAAAGTTTTGCAAGATGTAACATAGGTTCAAATGGATATGACAAGAAACAACTGTATAAAAGATCAACCTGCCAAACAGTGTATGCATGTAATACAAAAGCTGGAATTAGATATTTAAATTATTCCCACATTTTATTTATAACAGTTTTTTTTAACAAAAATGAGCCTTTTGATACTATCTTTAAATGTTAATGGTCTCACAGATATATACAAAAAAAGAAAGAATAGTGAACTATATTAAAAAATGTAGACTGCAAATAGCTATGCTACAGGATGCACATTTGAAAAGAACTGAACATGTGTATTGGATAAAGAAAGGTTTTCATGACAGTTATCGAATGGAATACCTGAGACAAAGGAAAAGAGTACTTATATTAATTGCAAGAGGAGCTCCAATAGTGATAGAAGAGGATAAAAAAAGATAATAATGGTAGAGATGGACTACTAAGAGGCTGCTGACAAGGGAAGATGATTAAACTGGGATGTATTTATATTCCACTTAAAACTGCTATAACAGAGCTTAAGAAAATTCTGGGGATAATAATCAGTTTTCAACAGAGACTATTACTTACAGGCGGGGACTGCAATTTGATTTGCAGAAAGGAAGATTTATCTGGGGGCCCAGAAATGAAAACATAACAAAGGAGGGTAGAGTTTTGAATAAATTTATGAGAATATGGAAGATGTGAATTGAGTAGTAGAAGTTTGGAATAAATTTACATATTATTCCCCAAGATACAAAGATACAAGATACAAAAACTAGGCTAGACAGAACTTAAATTTCACAGAAACATGTGCATTTAATTGAAAATTTTGATATGCATCCAATAACTACTTCAGATCATGTGCCAATAATAACTAAAATAAAAAATGCAGGATAATGAAACAGAAATGAAACACTGGCACTTTGCCACCTATCTATTGAAGAGAGACAAATTTAAGGAATGGGTAGTATAAATTATTCAAGAGTTTTTAGGGAAGACAAAAATTTATTCTGAAAATATAGCTAGCGGGTGGGATAAAATTAAAGTGGAGTTTAAAAATAGGGTGGAAATTAGAGAGAGAGAGATAGTTAAGAAGAATTACTTAGAAGGACTGACAAATGTTAAAGTATTCCAGAAAAGGGGGGCTCTCTTAGAATAAGAAAAGGGGCAATTGCAGACTGCTATGCAGAAAATAAAGGATTACCTTGATAATATGCACGAGTTTAGAAAGATTTCTGTTAAGCACTGTTTTTTTTTTGATGATAATGTCAGAGCTCAAAAACGTTTAGTGCAAAGACTCAGGGAAAAGAAAATAGAAAGGATTGTCACTCAGCTTAGGAGCCTATAACAAGGAAGATATCCTGTAAAGGTAATAGAAATGTGATATAACATGTGGGGACACATGTAGAGCTTTAGACTGCAGTGAGATGGCCTGGAGTTCTAATCCAGGGTATGCATACTTCTTTTAGCTTTCTCTGTGGCACAGTGTGCAAGAACTGGTTAGAGCACAGGAGAGCCAGGGTTCAAATATTTTTGAAATTTTATGCAAGTCTGTATAAAGTAGAGAAATATGGAGATCAAAAAAAGGTACAAATGGAAATGTTTAAGGAAGAGTTAAATATGCCAAGGTTAGCAGTTGATGAAGCTTAATTCCTAATAGTTAGGCTAGGAAGGGATGAGACAAAATGGTAATATATAACCGATCAACAAGAAAGTCCCCAGGAATATATGGTGTTAATGGGGAAGTTTGGAAACTAGGAGGGAAAAAGTGAAAGAACTGGAAGGTTCTGTTTAATGGTATTTTAACAGGAGGAGAAGCACCAATGTCCTGGAAGAAAGCAGTGGTGGCTGGCTGTAATACCTAAAGAGGGTAAAGACCCAAGAGATCCAACTTCATACAGGCCCATTTCAGTCCTAAACTATGATCATAAACTGTTTATGTCTATAATGGCTAAAAGAATGGCAAAGGTGATGCCAAAAATTGATAGACATGGATCAATGTGGTTTTGTGGAGGGGAGGCAAACATTTAACATTAAAAGAACATTGATGATCCAGTGGAAGCTGAATGTAAGAAAATACCACTGTTATTGGTGGGTCTTTATGCAGAGATTAAGCTGGGGGTTTATGAGCAGGGCAATAGAAGCATTTCCATTCCCTAATAAAATTATAAGGTTGATTAGGAAGATATGTGATGGAATGTAGGTAAAGTGGGTGGGTTCCCCTACGATTATTTCTGTTTGAGCAGAGGAACCAGGCAGGGGTGTCCTCTTTCCCCTTTGTTATTTGCACTATATTTAGAAACACTGACAAAGAAAATAAGAAACTCAGAAATTCAAGGATATAATTGGTATGGTAGTCGAGAAAAGCTGGCTCTATTTTGCAAATGATACTATTCATCATTTCATCATCAACATCATTATCATCATCTTCAGCAGCTCACAGACAGCAGTAATAGGCAGCCAAAAAACAGGTCGAGGAAGAATCAGCCTTCAAACACTGTTTCTGGTCTTCCAATAAACTTGCATTCCTTTGGTATGTACCCGAAAAGAAGCTTTTGATTTGGCTCCAAGTCTTTCAACTTGCTCATCTTTATTGGATAAAGTCTAGGGTAACTACATGATATTGTAGGTGTTCTCACTTCCTGATCTATGTACTGTCCTATTCTCAGCAAAAGGAAGACCCTCCTCCTGCAAACTAACATCATTCCCTGTCCTCGCTGAAAGAGCCTGCTGTCTGTCATTGGCTGTTGCTAGGTTACTTTCAGAGGGGCCTTTAAATGATTTAAATACTTGTATGACAGCTGGCTTACAAACCCATCTATTTACAGGATCAAAGTGTGAATAAGCATTATTGTTTTCGTAAATCAGCAAATCCCTCTGCAGTTTCTTGTTTTTTCTTGTTATAACTGCCCTCTCAAAATGTACTATATTATCTATAAATGTTAGCATTTTCATAGGTTCATAGGTTCATACTAGGCTCTCTGCCCTAGGGCATTTATAAGCCTAGCCTGAGTGTGTTTGGCTTTCACCACCCATTTTAAATTAATTTTGCTATGCCCTTTTTCGAGGTTAGTATACTGTGCCTCTGTCTAACAGTGACACAGAAGTGATACCCGGGGTAACCCTACGATCTCCCATCCACTCATCAAGATTCCTCTTGAAGAGAGTAAATGAGGGACTCTGCCTAACCTGGACTGGCATTTTATTCCAGAGTGAAGGGAGCCTCTGGGTTATGAATCTGTCCCTCCAGCATGTCCTATTTATTTCAGTTCTGAGTTTCAAGTCTCTGGAGCGCGTAGCTCGATGTGATTTGGATTTTCTGAGGTGCAGCATGTCCATTAATTCCGGGTTGGACATGGCTTTATACGTCAGGCAACTGCAAGTCCAGAAACTCCTGCAACAACTGACAAACATCACTGTCTATTCTGAGTATCTTACCTTTGACTGCATTCAACAACACCCATATTCTTTTAATTAACCCTCAGGAATTCAATCCCGGCTTGATTAAAAAAGTCAATTAGTGTGGAAAAAAATGTATCCATATATGAAATGCCATTGGGACATTTAAAAAATTAAGAAAGGAGCCTGGAAAAATTTAAAGCTTTTTCTATTGAAAATAAGTATTTTGAAAAGTGTATCAATTTTAAAATAGTGCCAAAAGGACTTTGATTTTTTTAAACAACTGGTGTCACTTCCTCCTTATTCAGTAATAACCGTGCTTTCCAGAAATGTATTCTTCCTCATATCTTCCACCCCACCTTATCTTTTAACATACTGTCCTTTTTTAGTTATTCCATAACTTTTTCTTTCTACTTCCTTTGCTCCTATATCCTTCCTATTATTTTACTCTCTTATATACTCCCCCTCACGATCTTATCTGCCATCCAGTCTTTTTAATTAGCCATTAATCACTCCTGTGAATTTTCTACTCCATCCAACTCAATAAGCTACTCTTCTTTCCATTTTATTACCTATTTCAGCTTCATAAGACATAAATCACTATTGTGCAGAGTGGTCTTGTATAGCTCCAACATGTTCAGAACACCAAAGGCAGACCTTAGGAGCTAGAAGTTTTTTGTCCTAGAGGATTGCCTGTGGTATTTTGAACCTAATGGACTTTTTCAGTTTTGTATGGTAGTTTTTTACCAGTAGAAGTATGTGGCTATATTGTCCTTTTAGATTTAATTTCCACCACTTCATCCCTGTAGTCATATTCTTTTGGAATCCTGTGGAGCTCTCATCTAGGTGAACTGAACAAGGTTAGACTCCATCACATGATCCCAAACGTCTTTCCTGTTTTTTTTTTGTTTGTTTTTTTTGATTTGTCTGCAAGCAAGTCAGTTTCAATGAAGCAAGCAAGGGACCCAATCAGCTGCAGCAGTCAGGAAAGAAAGTGTTTTTTTAACAGGGAATTGCTGAACCAAGGATCTGTTGATCGGCTAGCAAGCATTATTTCTTATGTTTTTCAAGGGAGGAGTTTGCTTTGCGTTGTATCAGTGCCAGATCAGTCAGGGCTGTGAATTATCAGCATGAAGACAGAGTACAGAATAGAGGACAGATGGATGATTCAAGCTTTCTAGGAGTGAATGTGGTCACTGGACAAGCCAACATATTTTCAGCTGCCCTTGTAAGGGCAATTTCTACAAGATCTGAAAAACTGTCCTTTTAAGGGCACTTTAAAAGGACTGAACTGGTCTGATCTGTGTGGGGAGAAGCCATCAGCAGATCAGTCTACAATCTTGAAGAGGGAGCAGAGGATTAGTAACAGCCTTCTATGAACTGCATAAAAAGTAGGTTTGGGGTTTATTTTTAACTATTTTTGGTGGGGGGGGGTGAGGTAACCTAGGACGATGATTGCATTACTTTTTGTGCAGAGTTCTTGTGCTAGGAGGATTGGGGGGTGAGGAGCTGTGGTTGTAACAGTTTTATTTTACTTTTGTCAAGAATTCTTCTGCTAAGAGATTGAGAAAGGGAGGCTTGTGCAATAATCAATGTCCAGATTTGATGTAGTATTTTTAGTCAGTCTTGCACAAGAATGTTCATTAATTTATTTTTGCTTTGTCTATAATTGTGCTGAAAGATTGATAGTGGGGGATAGTGGCTGTGAGAATGCTACAGAATGTACAGATGTTTTAATGTATACCAATGCAAACCCTGTTATGCTAGTATTTCATTGTGTATACTGGCAATGTTTACAACTATCCCTGATGCTACGCCTTTGTTCTATGATCATTTTTTGCTTTGTCCATAGTTATTGTGTTGAGAGGTTGTGAGCATGGATAGGGGCTGTGTGAATGTTGCACAGTGTTCAAATGTTTGCCTGGTATTTTTTGTTCATTTCTTTAAAAAAAAAACTGAGGTCACGCAATGTATAAGCACATTGTTAATGTTATGCCTTTGTCTTGTTTTTATTTTTCCACTTCATCTAGAATTGTGCTGAGACACTGGGGGTTAGGGGCTGTGAGCATTGTACAGAATGTACTCATGTCTTAATGCATGCTAATGCACCATTAGATGTTTGCCTGGTATTTTTGGTCTGTTCCTCCTCAAAAACATGGTTCATGCAGTACATGCTACTGCAGAATATGTTCTAGCATTTTTATTAATTCATAAATACATTGTTTAAAATGCCTACTGTTGGGACAGGGTTAGAGCTTGTGACAATGTTGCAGAATGTATAGATGTTTTAATGTACAGTAATTCAAACTCTTATGCTAGTATTGTGTATACTTACAATGTTTATTATCTATCACTGATGCTATGACTTTGTTCTATGATAATGTTTTGCTTTTTCTGTAATTATTGTGTTGAGAGGTTGGGAGCATGGTTAGGGGCTGTGAGAATGTTGTAGTGGTCAAATGTTTGCCTGGTATTTCTTTTTTGTTTGTTTCTTAAATGTGGGGTCACGCAATGTACAAGGACACAATTAATGTTATGCCTTTCTCTTGTTTTTATTTTGTTTTCACTTCATTCAAAATTATTGTGCTGAGACATTGGGGGGGGGGTTGTGAGAATTCTGAAGAACGTACTGATATCTTAATGCATGCTAATGCAAACACTGCTTTGCTATCTAAGTTTAGCATAGCAATGTTTCAAATCATCCCTGATGTTGCACCTTTGTTCTGCAGTTATTTTTGACTTTGTCTCGAATTATGCTGAGAGGTTAGGAGGTTGATAGGGCTGTGACAATGTTGCACAATGGCCAGATATTTATAATTTTTGGTGGGATCATACAATACATGCTACTGCAAAATGTTACTGTAGCATTGTTATTAGTTCATAAGCCCAGTATTTTAAATCCCTAATGTAAAGCCTTTGTCTTGTGGTGGTTTTCCTTCATGATGCAGATTTATTATAACAATGTTTAAAACTATCCATTATGTTACGCCTTTGTCTAGAATTATTAAATTGATAGCTTAGGAGAGGGGTGAGGCTGCTAGAATGTTGCACAATGTTTAGATGTTTGCCTGGTATTTTTCATCTGTTACTCATCAAAAATGTGGGTTCATGCAATGCATGCTCCTATAAAAATCTGTTGTAGCATTTTTTAATTCATAAGTACATTGTTTTAAATCCCTAATATTATGCCTTTGTCTCATTGTTTAGTTTGCTTATTTCATCTAGAATTGTTTTGTTGAGACATGGGAGGGGGCTGTGAGAATTCTACAGAATGTACTGATGTTTTAATGCATGCTAACGCAAACACTTCTGTTCTAGTATCTTTCTAAGTTTATCATAGCAATGTTTTAAACTATCCTTGATGTTATCCATTTGTTCTGCAATTATTTTTCGCTTTGTCTACTAGAGTTATTGTGATGAGAGGTCAGGAGGGTAGGAGCTGAGATAATGTTGTAGAATGTTTATGACATGTTTAGTCTGTTCCTCACTCACAAAATGATTACATATAACAATGTTGAGGGCTGAAGCTACTAGTAAAATGGACAATGTTGCATATCCTCCACATAATGCATGGTACATTCCCTAGCTTTATGCTTTTGTCCACAGTGCTTGTGCTAAGGGGGGTGGGGGTGGGAATGTCTGTTTCCTGATGTTTCCTTGGCATTTCTACGTCCCTCACAAATGAGGTTTTCTAGCAAGGCCATGATTTTACTCCTTTGTTCTGCCAATGATTTTAGTTTGTTCAAAACTGGGTGCCAAAAGCCTGAGAGGTAGTGGGTAGGTGCATGAAAATGTACATGTCATGCAGTGCCGGTCATTGTGACACTGCATTCCTGAATTTCGGCTGGTTTGTGATTAAAGTAGGAATAGTTTTTGGAAATGTCTTATTTTTTGCTCCATAACTCTTCTTGCCTCATAGTTTAATGTGTTCCTCTTAAAACTTGTGACTTTCTACCTAACCACTTGTTCTTCCAGACTTTAGTCACCTGTTCCAGAGAGCTTGTAATAGTAATATGTATTTATTTTTTTGGCCTTCTTCACTTGCTTGGGGGGGGGGGGGATAATTTTGCAGAAAAAGCTGAGGTTCACTTCCAGTGTTTGGTATTTAACTGAAAACTGTATTATGGGCCTTTCTTTTTTGCCTACTGGTCAGTCATTTTTAAGTCTTTTTACCTGTAGTACAATAGTAACTGATGTTAATGGAAGCCATTAAACAATATGTATTTTATAATGTACTTCAATTATGCCTGTTGCCTATATTCCAGCACTTATTGCCTAGTGGTTACTGTTAGCAGCTTTTCAGCCAGTGGTACAATAGTAACAGATGTCAGTAGAAATTTTATAATATATTTCAGTTGTGCCTGTTGTATAGCTTGTCTTTATGAACAGTGTTCAATATTAGGCTGCCCATTCTTTTGTGCCTGTAGTTATACTAACATGACATCTTGTAAGCTAATCCATCTTTCTGGTTTATATGGCTGCACTGTACTTCTTTTGCCAACTGATCCTCTCTTCTCTTCATTTCTGCCTATAGTGCAAGATGGAATCAACTCGTCATTTCTTCAAAAGATGTACTGTTTTGCTTTGCATGCAAATTGTTTGCACATTCTAACCATCTTCTCAGGTCAGGTGGTTACAGACCATGGAGAGAAATGTCCAAAGCCTTACACAGCCATGACCGAGCACCAGAGCATGCATCATGAATGCTGAAGTGGAAGGAACTGGACAATAGAGTAATGAATAGGCAGACAATGGATGATAAGAGACAAACAGTGGTTGAAAGAGATATAACTCACTGGTGTGGTGTGCAGAATGCATTAAAGCTATTGTCCAATACCTGGCAGAATGGAAAATGGCATTCTGTGGTATGCCTTGCACACCTATGGCAATTTTGCAGGCCAAGTGCAGCTGTTGTCAATGTTTGATTCCCTCATGGCTAAACATTTACATCGTATTTGGAATAAAGAAGCAATGGATCATTATCTTGGGGACGACATACAGAATGAAATTATCCAGTTGATTGCAAATGCTATTTTAAGGACCATTGTAGGGAAAGTGAAGGATGCTAGGTACTTTTCTATGATTCTTGATTGCTGTTGCCTGGCAAGCAAATGACGGTAGTAGTTAGGTATGTGGATATTTCAAGGACTGCAGCCACAGTTGAGGAACACTTTCTGGGATTTGTGCCTGTGAATGATACAGCTGGGGCAGGACTTACAGAAGCACTTCTTCAGACTCTACAAAATCACCAACTGGACATTAACAAGTGTCGAGGAAAAGGATATAACAATGGCAGCAACATGAAGGGGAAACAAGCTGGAGTGCAGGCCCAGATAAAACAGATGAATTGATGGGCTTTTTATGTGCTATGTACCTGCTATAATTTAGATCTTATAGTTAGTGATGGACCACATGCATCACTACAGGAGGTGTCTTTCTTTGGATGTCTGCATAACATTTACGTACTCTGTACAGCATGAACGAGCCAATGGCAGATCTTGAAACGGCACATAAACGTCACTGTGAAGCCACTGTCTGAGACTAGCTAGGAATGCATGATAGACTCTGTCAAAGCAGTATGATTTCAGTTGAAGAGAGTCATGGAAGCATTACAGGAGATAGATGAAGCTTTACATACAAGTGATGTTGCAACATAACAACAAGCAAGGGGAGTATGCTCAGAACTTGTGTCATACCAATTCATTGTATGTTAAGTGGTTTGGTATGATGTGCTGACAGAGTTAAATCAAGCAATCGAACTTCTGCAGAGTCCATTGGTTGATATTTTTACGTGTCAAAGTGCTGGCATCAACTATGGACTTGACGAAGAACTACAGAGAGACAAGATTTCAATGCACCATGAGTGAAACCTCCAAGATAGCAGAAGAACTGGATGTTGGCACCACATTTCAGGAAAAGAAGCAGAGGAAAGTAAATCTCTTCTTTGACTTTGAAGGGGAGGATGAGACTCTACAGGATCCAATAGTAAAACTACATGTAGAGTTCTTCAGTGTGCTGCTGGACACAATACAGTCATTTACTGACTGGTCTGAGCAGCTTTCAGAGTTTGATAAGGCCTTTGGATTTTTATCAATTATTGAAGCCTTAAGTGAAGCTATGGAAGACACACTGATACAACAGTGCAAGGCTCTGGAAGCACTAACTGACAGGATAAGTGGCCACTGTGACATTGATGATTCTGACCTTGGACATGAACTGAAAAGCCTCTCTCAAATGACTGATAATGAGTCACCACCACTGACTGAAATTTCCTCATTTGCAACCACTTGCAAGACAGCTATGTAAATACTCGTGTCACTGCACATTTATTTAACTGCACCTGTTACAGTGGCTACTGCAAAACGTAGGTTTGTTAATTTTTGCTTAGAACTCTGTTGAAACTGTTGTCTCCCTGTTCTGAGAGACTGCTTTCCAATCTATCTGCAAATATACAGAGCTGAGTATATTTTTTTGTTTTTAGAGTTTGTACTATTAGTTGTTGCTTAGATCTCTGTTGAAACTGTTTTCTGCCGTGCCTTCAGTTGGTATAACTGTTTTTTTACAGCTTGTGTGTTATCTAACTCAAGGATCACTTGCATAAAATTTGATCTGTTAGTAACAGCCTGCATTTAATTGCTGGAACCTGTGTTCTGAGAGACTGCCTTCCAGTCTATCTGCAAATATACAGAGCTGAGTATATTTTTTTAGTTTTAGAGTTTGTACTGTTAGTCGTTGCTTAGATCTCTGTTGAAACTGTTTTGTTCCACCCACCCTCTCTATTTTTGGCTTGTAGTTTAAATTTGGTGGCTTTTGCAGTTGCCCACCCCACTGTAGATTTGATCTGGGACACTCCACCAGTCCCATCTCTTTACCACACTCTATCTAATAAACTCTTTCTGCACTTGCTTTTAGTACTTTTTAATTTAATTGCATTTTTTAAACTGTTTGGTCTAATATTGTTACATACTCAAGTGTGCTAGCTTGCACTGCATGTGAATTGTTTTTACTACTGTTTTTGCTACTTTTCTGTAAAAAAAAAAAACTGTAAGCCTGTTTCCAACCTTTCTTGTAACTAGTGTTCCAGATACAGATTTGCTGTATCCAGGACTGTATGTAAGCTTCTGAGCCCCCCCAAGCCTTTCTGTGTTGAAGGGAAGCCTTCTAGCTTACCATTGGGAGTGGTAAGTACTAGGTAACCTGTCGACCACGTAAAGAGTGGTTCTGGCCCAGAAATTGTAGTTACTGGCCGTTTGGGCAATCTCTTCAATCTCTCTCAACTTTCTGATTTGAAAGCCTGCATTTGCACTTGTTTCTGTCCTGTAACTAGTCAAGTGCAGATACAGATTCTTAGCTTTAGCATTTAAATTTGCTTATTCGTGCTCAGCAATTGTTCAGAACTTGTAAGCACTAAATAAGCTACTAATTACTATAGCACTCAATCTTCCTCATTACCTAGAGGAAAACAGTTTTTGTACTTACTTTTCTCACTTGCTTAGAGAAAAACAGCTCTTGTACTCACTTTCCTCACTTATCTAGAGGAAAATAGTTTTTATTCAGGCATGTCCAAGGGTCAGCTCCCAGTGTTCTCTCCTGTCTGTCTGATGAATCTGGGCATCTTGAGGCAATGTAGAAATTGCCTCATGTACACAAACAACCCTCTCTTCCATACCACCCAACACTACAACCTGTGAGAGATGCACTTATCTAGCCAAACTGGAGGTAAAGCTCTCTCCAACCAAGACTGAACTTGACAGTCATGAGGAGAAGGTAAACATTTGCACCACACCACACATCACATAATCTCACTAAATCTACATCACCAAAATCCACACATAGTAACACAAAAACATTCATGGAGGCTCTCAATAATAATCTGTCTAAGCAACAGAAATCTCCAAATCAGAAACACAAGCAGCCTCCATCCCCCAACACAAACCAAATGACACATAGCCCACAGACTCAGTGTGCCACTCAACCACAGCCAATAAGGCAAAACAATGTACCCAGCACACTAGTCAAAGGTGACTCTATAGTCAGGCACACTGATGTCCCACTCACCAGGCTAAACAAGAAGGTTACTGTCAGCTGCCTGTTGGGTGCCAGGATCTGCCACATAACCCACGCAATTATGTCACTCCACAACAAGTACAAATATGACTCTGTCATTGTCCATGTTGGTGTGAATGACTTGAGACGTACCTCCCAGCACTACATGAAAAGAGACATGGAAGAGCTCTCCGATCTTATAGCACAGGCAAGTATGACCCTACCCCTGAGTAGCATTCTGCCATTGCCCAGAATGATACCGCAGTACAAGGACAAAATGATTGACTACAACAATTGGCTAAGCTTCTGGTGTCATTCTTAGGGGATCCAGTATCATCTGCTTGGGATGACATGGTCGACAGACCACGTTGCTTCACCACAGATGGTCTGCACCTGTTGCCCTGGGATACTGGCTAAGGCTCTTGCTGCCCCTGTAGTGCCTTTTTTAGGCAAGGTTCAAATAACGAATTCACCACCGTAATGGGAACAGGCAAGCAAAAACTGAGGGTAATGCTACTCAATGCTAGAAGTCTAAATCTCAAAATGCACTCACTCGAGGCACTCCTTAAAATGGAGAACATCGATATCTGTGCAGTGACTGAGACCTGGTTCAAGGCTCCAGAGAGCACCCCTGCACCACCAGGCTATAACTCATACCACACATTTCGGCCATGTAACCTGGACCGAAACACCAAAGGCGGAGGTGTGTCTATATTCATTAAGGATATCCACACCTCCAGGCTAGTTGCTCAGCATAATGCACCCAAGGTTATCCAAGTGCAACTAACTCTGGGCAAAACTGCAATCCAAATTGTAGCTTGCTACAGATCCCCCACCATGCCCCAGGATTCCCACTCCTCTTTTCATGATGTACTGGAAGATATTATGGTTCAACCTAACACCCTAATAATGGGTGACTTCAACTACCGCACCATTAACTGGGAAAACTACTCATGTACCAACTCTTTAGCTCAACACTTTTTGGAATTCATAAACTCCAATGCCCTGGATGAACTTATCCACACCCCCACCAGGGGCAACAATATCCTAGACCTAGTCTTTATCAACATGAGTAACCAGTGTTCCACACCTGAAGTCAACTCCTCATTGGTCCGATCCAACCATAAGCTAATCACCCTTGATATCCACATCCCACTTCCCATTAAAGAAACCACGGTAAAATATGTCTCCAAGGCCAACTTCATGCTTCTTAAAACAGAAGTGGTGAACTTCATGACACCCATGCAGATGGACAATAGAGTTACAACTGCTGAATCCTACACAAATGAACTCTATAAGCACTTACACGAGTGTATAGATCGTGTTATCCCAAACAGAACCAAGACGCTATCCTCCAAAAAAAGGAAGCCAATCTAGTGGTCCTCTGCCATAAACAAACTGTACAACAGAAGGAAAAAACTGTTGCAAAAGAGAGTAAAATCCCATGAGTGGAGGAGCTCCCTGGTCAGCCTCAGTAAGAAGCTGAGATCCCTTATAAGATCCTCCAAAGCTAGCTACGAAAACAAAATCGCCACTAATTCTAAGGACAACCACAAAGCATTCTATAGCTATGTCAAGAACCTCGATGGCAACACCCAGATCTGCTTGAGTTACAGCACAAAGGCAAGAAAATAACAGAACCAAATGATATTGCCAACATCCTGGCAGATAGGTTCAGTGCTAAATTTAGCTCATCCCCCCTCACCCCCTAAAGGGCCCACATCTATACAGGAAGAATGCAGAGTTCCTGTAATCACAACTACACAGGTAAAAGCTGCACTCTCTAAAGCCAAACACACAGCATCAATGAGACCGGACAACATCCCAGGCTGTGTTTTACACGAACTTCAGAACAAACTGGCTCCCCACTTAAGCACCATGCTCAATAATAGTCTCACATCAGGCTTTGTGCCCACTGAATGGTGCACAGCAACAGTTATCCCACTCCACAAAGGGGGAGACACCACTGATCCCAGGAACTATTGACTATTAGCCTGACGAGCCTGGTCTGCAAGCCAATGGAACGTATCATCATGGAACTCATAAACAAAGACATTGGTAACCTCCAAACTCTGGATCCCACCCAGTTCGGGTTTGTGAAAGGCAGATCTTGCCTCCTGAACCTGATCAACTTCTTTGAGGCAGTCACCAAAGCTGTAGATGAGAGTAAGGTGGTTCACACAGCCTATCTTGACCTCACCAAGGCTTTCGACACCATCCCCCATTCTGGAATTATAGCTAAACTCACTAAACTTGGTATAAATCCCTCCGTCACAAGATGGGTTGCCAACTGGCTCACTGACAGAACCCACACTGTAAAAGTTGCAGACTCCAAATCTGACCTCAAGGCAGTGACAAGTGGAGTACCAAAGGGTTCCGTCCTGGGATGTCTCCTGTTTGGTATCTACTTCTCTGAAGTACAGGCAAACACAGATGCAGATGACTGCAAACTAGGAGCCATATTCAAGTCCCCAAATGATGTGGACATCCTACAGAAGGGCTTCGCTGAGACAAATGCCTGGTATCAGAGCCATGGCCTCAAGCTCAATGCCAAAAAAGTGCAGTGTCATCCCCTTTGGTAAAATCTCTGTACCTATGAACTACCACATAGGCAGCAGTCTACTTAACAATGAATGTGGGATAAGAGACCTTGGGACCCAGGTGGACAGTAGTCTCTCCTTTGATAGTCACATCACCATAGTAGTCAGGAAGTCCTTCTACGTGGCACACCTCATCATAAAAGGGTTCTCATCCAGGAAAAAAGAGGTAATTGTTCCCCTCTACTCGACACTCATTAGACCCATTATAGAGTACAACGCCCCTTTTGGAATGTACCTCACAAGAAATCTGCAGCAGCTGGAAAGGCCACAGAAGTACCTCACAAAGAGGATTACTGGACTCAAACAAATGCCCTACACTGACCGCCTCAAAAAATTCCAGCTTTACTCCATAGCATATCGCCTACTCATTGGTGATCTCTGCCTAACATATAAAGCTATGTCAAACCCAGAGCTGTTGGACATGCTACACCTAAAAAAATCCCAATCCCTCCGATCTACACGCCCTAGGGACCTAAACCTTGTCACCACAATAAACAGGACATGCTTGAGGGATAGATTCCTGTCCCGAGACTTCCTATACTCTGGAACAAGCTACCCATCTATGTCAAGCAAAGTTCTTCATTAGCACTCTTCAAGAAAAATCTTGATGAGTGGATGGGAAATAGGAAATACACCCCGGGGATCACTTCTGAGTCTCTGCTCAGCAGTGGCACAGGAAAATAACTTTCTTGGGTGGCATAAGCTATGGAACCCTTGCTGGCTAGGCTTATGTCGGCCCTTGGGCCAATAGCCTAGTACCTATCTATGAACCTATAAGCCAACCTTAGCCTCATGGTGTACAGCTTCTTTCATATCATCCTCACGACTATCTTCCCTCAAATGCAAATGCGTTGTCCTCCAGTTATTAGGTTCTTTCTCCTACTAAACCTTTGTAATTTAAATTCCCTGTCACTTCAAACCCTTTCACATCTTACAAAGTTTTCATGTCTTTTAACTATGAAATGGGTGGATCAAGCTTTCCTTTGCAGATTCTCATTGTAAAAGCTCAATAGGGCAGCTTATCTCTAAACTTAACTGCACTTAAAATTAAATCATGGTGGTGCTGCGGTAGCATTGTCACCTCACAGTTAGACGTTGCCCGTTCGATCCTCAGTTAGAGCGTCTTCTGTGTGGCGACATGCGTGAACGGGTGTTCCTTCGTGGAAGGTTGTGCGTTAGGCCCGGCAAGCCAGCACGTAAAAAACTCTACTGCCAATCATTAGCGGACTGGAGTTCCGCTGTGGTGACCCCTAACCGGGAAAAGCCGAAAGACACAAACAAACAAAAGGACTATTTACTACAAATGTATTAAATTGCTACAGCAGCTTCAAACCCCATGTACATATTTCACTAGATGCTACTCGCAAAGGGATGGAGTGCCATTTGACAACCACTGAGTCACACAACTCTCTGCATGACACCTCTGATAAATCAGCATTCACCTAGAACATTCTTTGCTTACCTAGTATAATCTAAATTACATGTACTGTGACTGGGCTTAGAGCTGCTAATACTGAACATAAATAGTGCAGGGAGCCTGTCCGCGCTTGCTGCACAACAAGGTACACGCCAAGAGGCTGTACTGAATGACACTAAAAGTGAACGTGGTTTAAGTTTCATAGGCCACAGTGAGAGACACTAAATCAATTCACCCCACAATGTTTCAATTGTCACTAGTAATTCCTGGGAGAGTAGGCCTAACCTCTGTTTGACTAGTTCTCCTTTTCTGTTCTTACTAAATGCTTTGATGAGCACAACACATAATAAATGCACTGTGGTGTTATAATGGGAAAAAAGGCTTTAGTAGCTATACATTCAGCCTTTAAAGAGGACTATCTGCTAAGTCTTAAAACAGTGCAGGTGTAATATTTAATTTTTTTTAAGTCTAATTGAGTAACTTGGTTTGTACTTTTCTCAACTAATCTTAGTCTGGTCCATTCAAAAGTAACAAGAAAACATCTCTAAACCTGGGCTTTGAGACAGTAAATGAACAAAATGATTTGTATTAGAGGTCAAAACATCAATGTCACCATATACAGTGGAGCCAGATTTAAAGAACTGCCTTCAAGTATTAAGTCCTGAATGGAAGAGAAAAAAATGTCACCTGATAGTGCATGCTAATATTTAAGTTACATTAGACTACTTGTCACTGTCTTGAATATCTGTTCATAGTTGAACAAAATTAAGACCCAACCCTCTGATGTTGTCAAAGGATAGGACCATATCTAGATATGGGTTAAGTCTTTGTGGTTGTGTCACCTTAACAGTGTTCCAAGACACCATCTTGTTAGCATACTTCTATTGTTTGCAACTAATACCATGAGATTTTTGACCTTTATAAATTGAACTTCAATTTCAAAACAATATTCTTAGTTTGCACATTATCCGCAGTAGTGGTGCTGCGATAGTGTTGTCGCCTCACACCAAGACGTTGTCCCATTCGATTCTCGGCTAGAGCGTCTTCTGTGTGGAGGCATGTGTGAATGGGCATGCCTTCGTTGAAGGTTGTGCGTCAGGGCTGGTAACTCGGCACGTAAAAATCCACTACCAAACATTAGCAGACCGGAGTTCCGCTGTGGCAACCCCTAACCAGTTTAAGCTGAAAGATACTCACACACATATTCTTAGTTTGCACATTGCAAGAGGAGTGTATAAAACCAATCTCATTGTAAATCAACCTATAGTAAGATTATAGATGGTAAACAGGTGAGCATTTGTTCTAGGCTACATGTTTCAGAAACACCATCTACCTCACTTCAAGTCTGTGTATCCTGGCATGTCTCTTCTTGGCACCTCTGCAAAATTTCATATTGAATTTCATGCAAGTATCTCTTACTCATTTCTTCATCTGGTTTGAGTCTGGCCAAGGACAATTAAAGCAGCAGATGTAATTAAATATTAGACGTGCTAGCAAGACTTCACTTGTGTGATAGATTATGTTTTTGAACCCCCAAGCTATGTATAACTGTTACTTTTGGGGAATTTTATTTGATGTCTGCAAATGTGCTTGTCTAACAAATTATGATCATGAACCATTTTGTAATGCCATTAGTACATGGCCACAGTAGAATTTATCCTTCTGTGATAAATAGCTGCTACGGCAAAACTGGTCACTGTTAAAAGGTTATACACTTTCTGAGCCTGGGAATGACAAACACTGAAAATATTTTTTTCTATTAGTGTGAAACTCTTGAATTGTTATAGAAAGCATTGGTTCTGGTATGGGATCGTTAGTGCATTTGTCAATCCTAAGTAGAAGTAATAGTGTTAATCAGGGACATCAGACATAACATCTTCTAACAATTCCAACATCAGAAATTGAATACTGGTGTTTCTTGCTGTGTTTTTGCAGGACACCATATATTTAGACATGCTTACTATTGTGATATCATATTAGACCATCAATTATTTTTCTGCTACAAGTGCTTATGTTTTTAAAACACCTGATTGAACCTTGTGTGCTGCCTCTGTGGTTCTCTCTGTTAAAGAAGGGATGCACAGACTTCTGCCTTTAACTATGTGCATTCCTGATGCTAGAACAATGATAACATACTTGGACACATGTCTCTTAAGTTTGGGGCAGGTGACTCAGCCTTATCTCATTCCTGCCAGGTATTACTCACTGCATGTAGTTTCATTTTCTGTAAAAAGAAGTCTGTTTCCATTTGTTTTTTTTCATCTCTGCCACTGTAAGTTGTCTAGCCCACGTTTTGCTTCAAACTACTAGTGCTTCAAGCTGCCCCCTTTTCTGCACACTGAGATGGAAGCATAAAAAATGTTTAAATTATGCAATTTACTTTAAATAAGTAAACATATTCACAGAGTTAGCTGTGAAACCTATTTGCTGCATTTGCCTCTTGTACCGTATTATGAATTTAAATAAGACCTTGCATTTTGCTGTAGGGTAACTGATTAGACAAGAACCTTTACCTTACAGCACATTGATTTTTGCCTTTTTGTTTGAACTAAAGTCTATTTGAAAGTATCCCAAATAATGCTGGAGGCTCTTCAGAATTAAATGTATAACATTGTGATTACAAATTATAAATTAGACCTTGAATGTAATCAGTTGGAGACACTTTTCACCTAGTATATTGATTGATACATCTGAATCTGTAAGTGTATGTATTTTTGTATGTCTAACAGGGACTTCTATTTTTCTGTATCATTTTTTTTCACATTACTGTTATGATGAATTTGATTGTCCTGTCTTATAACTTTTGCTTATTGCCTGTCTTCTCAATTGCACAGTTAATCATTCCATTTTAAAAGTATTTCTTTCTGGTATTTTAATAGTTGTAGCTTTGATTTGACCTGAGACATTTGTCCTGTTCTGATGTTGATCTACACACTGAATTATTCTGGCTTTTGATAACTCAAAAGACATTTTACCCTTCAAAGGCCAAATACTTCCATGTGTATAGTTACAACCAGAGTTTTTTATACATAAGCATTCTTTTCTGTTTCATACTCAGTTATATGCGTTTCTACATTTATTATGCTCTCTTCTAAACCTGCTATCACATATACAGCTGAGTAACTCAACTATCATTCACTCGTGTTTGCTTGCTCTTCTAAATGTTCTAAGGAAATTGCACAGCTAACTATTTAAAAAAAAACATTTGTCTCCTTCATCTGATGTTTTCAGAGTAACAGTTCTGGATAAACTGTCTATCTTTTCTTTGGGAGGGAACAGTAACTTTACAGATATTAATCAGAAATTTAGAGTCTTGTATAATAACTGTGTGACATTTAATTTGGTTCTTCCATAATCATTGTAAACTTGCACCCTGCATAATGTGTTTGTGGGCTGACCGACTTTCATTTTTCTTGCACTGCTGCTTAAATATTTTCAGTTGCTGGTAATGCTGAGTTTGTAACATATACTTTGTCACCAACCTAGGTGAGAACAAGAGTGATTAGTACATTGACAGACTAATGTGCTATGCTCTGACCCAGTTACTGCCAAGGACTCTAGAGGACCATCTGGGCATTTAAATTCAGAAACTAAATGCGCATCCAAAAGGTGAAGATCAGGAATACATAGTGACATCACATATTTTAACTGTGACTTATACTGCTTACTTTTTCCTAGCATGGTTTAGTAATCTATGCTGCTTTAAAGAAAATATAAGCTTCGACATGTAGTTGCATGTTTCAGCTTGCTGATCACTGAAATCATTGTCAGAAACTTCAATCATCTAACGTGAAATTTTCCAGAAACAAACTATACAACTTTAAAACATGCAATGTTAATATTTAATCATATTAAAATCGCTCGTCACTGTTAATTCTTGTTACCAGTTGTTTTGCTCTTGCAATGAATGTATCTAATAACTATTTTCTATGAAGATTACTTAAAACGAAGGACACTGTGATTAAAGTACAATACTAAACCAAAATAATCAGCAAGGATACCACAGAAGGGACGTTAAAACAATGTTTTAATAAAATAATAATAAACCATCATGATTGAATTGTCAGGTATCTTTAAAACCTGTTTTAAAGAGACATCACTTGAAAGAATGATTTTGATTGGATGTTGTTTTTATTGAATTTGAAAAAGGTTTTTATTAAAAGTGCTCATCAGTTTATTTTATTAAAAAACATTGTTTTAACGTCCCTTCTGTGGTGTTCTTGCTGATTATTTTGGCTTAATACTTCGTTTCTGCAGTGTTGGACTTTAGTGACCTTCTGGATTTGGATAAAGTACAGTACTAGGAAGCTTATCTGTGAAACATTTCTAACTGCACACAAAAGGTGAAAGGCAGCTTTTATAAAGTATTGAAACAAATTTACTTAATAAACTCTTCCAGATCTTACTAGAAATTCAGCTTGATCTTGAAGATGGAAAGTGCGTTACTTGTTATTAACATCAGGTATCCTCTTAAGGAAAAACTGTGACTGTAACATGTCTTTGATAGAGAGTGAAGTGACAAGTAAGCTGCAGAACATAGCAAATATACCTGGGAAAAACAATGTCCAACCTTTGCAGTAAGCAAAGACATGACAAGGTGAGACATCCTTTATGGAACTTCAGTTAAGATAACTGCTAACACAAGCAGAATTCAGAACTCTTCTTCCAGGATAGAAGATGCCATACCAGTTAGTTTCTTCTTAAAAAAGATTAAAGAAAATAGAATAAAAAAGTATCGAGCATGGTAAATAAAGCGTTACCATGTGTACAAATCTGTGATCTGCTGTGACCGTCTGTACGTATCAGTTCATAAAGGAGAGAAGTTCACATTCGACAATTAGAATGTTGTTCATGCTGATCGGTCCATGTAAAGTTATGGAGACACTCATACTGAGGATTATCCAAAATGACACAGAGAGCCCAACTTCTGCTAGATGTGGAACAGTATGGGTTTATTTAGGAGAGGTCTTGCTTTTGCATCTCCTGTCATATTTTGAAAAAGCAGTAGAAGCAGCATTTGATGAAAAAGTCATTCTGCTTGCTTATGGCCAAACTGCAGAAGTGTGTGAACCAAATACTCCACAATAAAACCACTAGTATATTGATGCTGTAGAAAATGCTGGTAGTCCACAAAGTAAAGCAAAAAAGTTTATTGTAAGAAAATAGAAAGTTGGTAATCGCTTTCGTCCTCAACAAAAGAACTTCATCAGACAAATTAAAATCAAACACAGAATACATTTTAAAGACTCCCTTTGTGCTTCACATGATAGTAGCCACTCCCCCTAAGTAACAAAAATTTAAAAGGGCAATACATACATGTTAATAGATATAAAAAATATATATATAGAAAATATATAAAAAGGTCATCCACTTCACAATTTTTTAAAAGAGCAACAAATAAATACATAAATAAATATATAAATAAATAATCATCTGTTTAAAGCTCTCAATTTTAAAAGGGAATTAATGGAGAGGGATTCATTTAAACCTGGCCAGTTGTTCGCATTTAATAACTGCCAGTATAATTCTTTCTTTTCTAGTAAGGCAGACCATGCACCTCCCCTGATATCCATCGTGACACCATCAATAACAAAAAAAATTAAAAGTGTGGTCACTGTTCTCTAAGGAATGTTTATACAAAGCATTTGTCTCTTTGCCTGTTCTTATTTCATACAAATGTTCATATATTCTATTTTTAAATTTCCTATCAGTTTTTCCAATGTAAAAACAATCACATAGGTTACAGAGGGCACAATAAATAATACGTTCAGAGTTACAGTTATACTTATTTTTGATATGAATCTTAGTGTTGTTGATCATAAATACTGTTCCTTTCTTTATAAAGGGACAGTATCGACACATACCACACTTCAACATATGTCCATTCGAAAAATTATTCACAGCATGTCCTTTCTCGAAAAAAATTTTAAATTTCTACCTTTTCTAAAAATAACAGTAGGTTGTTTATCAATATGTGTTCTGATACTTCGGTCATGTGCTAGAATTGACCAATTTTTACTCAAAATATGTTTAATATCAGGACTATCAATTGTGTATATAGAAATGAATGAAGTATTATAATCTTTTCCTATAAAAACAGAGTTTAGGGGCACAACATTCACTGTATATGTTACAGCCAATGAAACTTCAGATAAAAGAGGTATATAAAAATGTATTTCTCTCTTATTTACTACCTGTAAAAGGACATCATTAACAAGTCTCAATGGGTAGCCCCTCTTTAAAAACATATCTTTTAAGGTATCACATTCATCTAAAAAATCTTCTGAAAGTGATACCATATGGGCAGCCCATACAAACTGTCCCTTAATAATAGCTTTTTTCTCTTTCTGAGGGTGGATGCTACTATAATGAAGTAGTGAATTTGAATAAGTGTCTTTCAGTATATTTTAGATATAAACCTACTATTTTGGTAATCCTTAATTAATTTAATATCAAGGAAGGCTATCTCATGTAAGTTAAATGAATATGTAAATCTTAAAAATGAAGTGGTGGAAAATAAATATCTAATAAAATCACTAATAAGGGCATAGGGACCATCCCATAAAATAAAAAGGTCATCCAGGAATCGTGTATAATATTTAACATGCTTGTAAAAGTCAGAAGGAAACAAATATTTCTTCTCCCACTGTAAAACCACTATGTTGGCATAAAGACCACCATATGCAGAACCCATAGCTACCCCTTCCTGTTGGGTATACATTATTACATCAAAATGGTTTATTTTCTTTTCATATAAAAATTAATTAAACCATTCTAATCCCTCCTGGTGGGGAATTACTGAATAAAGATCCTTTATATCAACCGTTACTAACATATAGGAACCTTCAAAGGGTATGTGTTTAATATGCTTATTTTATAGAATGCCTCAAAGAAAAAATTGTACCTAAAGGGTTACGAATGTGGAGGCATCCTAGTGGCTTAAAATCTGATTCTGATTTTTTTCTTGAATTAAATGTGTTATTTGATAAACATGGCTTTGGCTATATGAACTTGATTGTATCTAACAATGAAAAAAATATTAATGAATTAATGGACAGAGCTACTGAATTGGATACAGCAATTTCTACACACAGACAGTATGCAGATTTCAGATGTGAGCATTTTAGAATTTTTAAAAGTATAGATGATTTGAGTAACAATATAAAATACCGTAAGATGAAAAAGTTAAACAGGGACAAAATGGAGTATAGTAAGGGCATTGCATACCCTAAACCACCACCATCCCAGGAATGGGGTAACAAATATAATGTATCTGAAAATGGGATGGTAAATACTAAGGATGTTCCCCAGACCCACTTTTCACATGACCAAGATGATGCTGAATATTTTTAGACGAGGAAGAATACCCCCCTTAAGACGTTTGGAACGTCTGAAAAACAAGACACCCAAGTGAAAAACTTGAGGGGGGTGAATTATGCAGCCCATCCCCACAACAACAATCAATGGGACAGAGGGAGGGGGGTTTGAACAACCACAAGGGTGGAGGGAACTTCCGCAACAGGAAATGGTACAACAGGAAATAAGTTTTATGCTGAACAATACAGTCATTGATGATGTACAAGTAGTTGATACTGGAGACCATTTTTTACCCATCTGCTGTATTTTAACTAACAGCATGGGTGATTTTAAGGTTTATAATTTTTCAAACCTTGAATTTAATAAAGAACAATGTGATGTTTGTTTCTAAAGGGTTTACCTATGTCCCATGGCAATTTAGTAACATATCACAAACCTTGATGGACCTGAAATTGTATACCCGTAAAATAAATTTTAAAGGTTTTATTTCAGAATTCCTTCCCTATTCAACCCACCATCTCATTATCTGTATCTAGCACATATAACCCACCCCTTGCACCCTATGATCACCCTATTTGAGAAAATATGTGAATTAGATATTAGGAGTGCACTTTCCACCTATTGTAAAGGGGAGGGTTACAATATCCAAGAAGGTATTCTTATAAAAGAAATTAATGTATTGCTTGACACAATCAGAATTATGAAACCTGATAAGGGAGGGGGGGTTACTATTTTGAGCCTGGATGGCTATAATAGAAAAATGTTGTTCATATTGGAGGGAAATGCATACAGAAGATCATCCATCAGTGAGGTAAATGGTGCCTATTCAAAAATTAAAAATGAATTACAGGACCTATTTATTGATGGTTTCATCAATATGGATGTTTTGAATTATTTGACTGTTATGTATCCCAAACTAGCAGCAATATTTGGTCTCTTGAAACTACATAAGAACATACAACCACCCATGCGAACCATAGTTGAATCTAAGGGGTCAATTACGCAACCCCTGGCAAAATACTTAGATTTTAAGTTAAAGGAATTTGTGCAGCAAGAGTGACATATATGTAAAGACACATGAAGCTTCTTAAAAGATATTAATCACACACCCTTTGAAGGCTGCTATATTTTAGTAATGGTTGATATAAAGGATCTTTATTCAGTAATTCCCCACCAGGAGGGGTTAGAATGGTTTAATGAATTTTTATACGAAAAGAAAATAAACAATTTTGATGTAATAATGTATACCCAGTTGATGGAGACTGTCCTTAAGAACAATTTTATTTTATTTAATAAGGAGATTTTTTTACAACAGGAAGGGGTAGCTATGGGTTCTGCGTGTGGTGGTCTTTATGCCAACTTAGTGGTTTTACAGTGGGAGAAGAAATATTTGTTTCCTTCTGACTTTTACAAGCATGTTAAATATTATACACAATTCCTGGATGACCTTTTTATTTTATGGGATGGTCCCTATGCCCTTATTAGTGATTTTTTTTAGGTATTTAGATTCCACCACTTCATTTTTAAGATTTACATATTCATTTAACTTACATGAGACAGACTTCCTTGATATTAAATTAATTAAGGATTACCAGTAGGTTTATAGCCAAAATATATCGAAAGGACACTTATTCAAATTCACTACTTCATTATAGTAGCATCCACCCTCAAAAACAGAAAAAAAGCTATTATTAAGGGACAGTTTGTACAGGTTGCCTGTATGGTATCACTTTAAGAAGATTTTTTAGATGAATGTGACACCTTAAAAGATATGTTTTTAAAGAGGGGCTACCCATTGAGACTTGTTAATGATGTCCTTTTAGAGGTAGTAAATAAGAGAGAAAGAAATTTTTATATACCTCTTTTATCTGAGGTTTCATTGGATGTAACACACACAGCGAATGTTGCGCCCCTGAACTCTGTTTTTACAGGAAAAGATTATAATACTTCATTCATTTCTACATACACGATTGATAGTCCTGATATTAAACATATTTTGAGTAAAAATTGGTCAATTCTAACACGTGACCATATCAGAACACATATTAATGAACAACTCAGTGTTATTTTTAGAAAAGGTAGAAACTGAAAAAATTTTTTCGAGAAAGGACATACTGTGAATCATTTTTCGAATGGACGTATGTTGAAGTGTAGTATTTGTCGATATTGTCCCTTTATAAAGGAAAGATCAGTATTTATGATCAACAACACTAAGATTCATATAAAAAATAAGTATAACTGTAACTCTGAACGTATTATTTATTGTGCCCTCTGTAACCTATGTGATTGTTTTTACATTGGAAAAACTGATAGGAAATTTAAAAATAGAATATATGAACATTTGTATGAAATAAGAACAGGCAAAGAGACAAATGCTTTGTATAAACATTCCTCAGAGAACAGTGACCACACTTTTAATTTTTTTGTTGTTGATGGTGTCACTATGGATATCAGGGGAGGTGCATAGTCTGCCTTACTAGAAAAGAGAGAATTATACTAGCAGTTGTTATTAAATGCAAACAACTGGCCAGGTTTAAATGAATCTCTCTCCATTATGCCCTTTTAAAATTGAGAGCTTTAAACAGATGATTATTTATTTATATATTAATTTATGTATTTGTTCATTGCTCTTTTAAAAATGTGTGAAGTGGATGAGCTTTTTATATATTTTCAATATTTTTTTTATATCTATTAACATGTATTTATTTAAAGGACAAGCGCACCCTCAGACTAAAAAAATATATTTATGTCACCATGGTTTGGTGTTTCCTACATTTTAACAGCACTCTGGGACTATTTAGAGCTTTTTAGATATTTTTATATGCAATTTCTGACTTTGACCACATGGGGGCTGGCATTTTGAAATAATTCAGACTGTTTACTCTGCCTCTAAGTATCCTAGAATGCATTGTTTGTCTCCAAAAATTGCATCAGATCTGCCACGTTTTCCCTTAAGCTGCTGTCACTTCATTGACTTAACAGGCATTCACTGCTGTCTTAAAGTCCCCTACTTTTGGTTAAAATGTTATCCTTTTTCAATGACTACTTCAAACACAAGCAGTGCAAATGCTACAGAACAGAAATGAAAAGTGCATTTTATTGCTCTTGCTTCTTAGAAATGCTAACTTGCTTTCTTTTGTGAAGGCTGAAATCTAGTTCTTCAAAGCATCTCCCCTCCCACTTCACACCTACCTTCCCTAGCTGTCAAAGAGCTAAGGGTAATTTGACCCATTATCTGCATGTGATTGACAGCTCACAGCAGGTGACCAGAGTAATGTATTGTTTTCTTGTCAGCCTTTCCCTCCTTACAGTGGGACGCTTTTTTTGTTGCACTCCTGTCAAATTTAGAACCAAGCTACATAGCAACATTACAAGTTATGGAAATAATACTAGAGCTTTCATGGATCTTTTGTAGAAATAGTGGCATATTTTACCTTCTAGATGATGATTTGTGTAACATTTTACCTGCTAAATATTTATTTACATTTAGACATGGTAAAACTCTAGGAGGTTGGTTTAACCACTATAAGAGCAGGGGAATGAGTTCCATTATGGGGCAATTGTCATTAGGAGGACAGTTAAGGGTTGCCAACCCTGTGGTCATTGCAACAACTGTAAGTACATCTGTAAAACAGAGCAATTCTCATCTTTTAATAACTCTTGGGTTTTTGAAATTGGAGGGTTTGGAAATTGTAACACAGACTGGGCGAAATATTTAGCCACATGTAGTTGTTCAGCCTTCTACAGTGGGCAGACTTCTCGTCCTTCGAAATTTAGGATTACAGAACACCTGAGTGATATCAGATGTAAAAATAACATCTATTGCTTTATACAAACACACTTTAACACACAACACAACCAAGTTTTACTTTACAATTATTGATAAAATTGGTTTAAAGAGGAATAAGAAAGGTGGGTGGCATATGACGTTGGATCAAAAAGAAAAAAATGGATTATTAGATTAGGAGGATTATTTTCACTGGGGTTGAATGATCATTTGTAGTTGACCAACTGGATGAATGTAGGAAGTATTTAAAGTATGATGTCATGATTATTTACACTGATGAAGGCTTATACAGCCAAAACTGGTATGTGAATAAAGTAATTTGGTCCCACCAAAATTAGAGTGCTGACCTGTGTTGTTTTCTGTTAAGCAGCCACTGTAACCTTTTCCTTTTTTTTTCAAATAGTTTGCTTGAAGGCTTCAGAAAGTAACCTTGTATTTATTGAAGTTGTATCAGTGAAATATGGAGTACAATGACCTCCCTTGAGTGTTAAATGTATCCTTTAATATTACATGGGCTACGCAATACATTTTTCTGGCTTTGGTAGGCATATACTGGTTAAAGTGAAACATTTTGTCATAATCCATTGACTGTTAATGATGATTTTTTTTTTATGTTTTGATCATTTACGAATGAAAACACTTTTTATGCCACTGTGTCAAACTTTATGATGACACATATTGACATTAAAAAGTGAGGTAATTATTACTGCAATAGGCATATATTTTTAGAGACCATCTTGGAATTTCTTGGCATCTTTTAATGAAATATGTTTCCCAGTTTGCAGTCAACAGCATATTTGGTCATACAGAGTTAATTTCCCAATTATATGTTGGGAAAGAAAATCTAAAAGGATGAGGTCCCACCACAGAGCCTTTTAAAACATTACCGATAGCTTTTTCTGGCTATCAGTAATGTTTTAAAAGGCTCTGTAGTGGGACCTCATCTTTTTAGATTTATAGCATTTTCTGAACTGCGGTGGTGGTGCTGCGGTAGCATTGTCACCTCACAGTAAGATGTTGTCCTGTTCGATTCTCAGCTAGAGCGTCTTCTGTGTGGAGACATGCGTGAATGGGCGTACCTTCATTGAAGGTTGTGCGTCAGGGCCGGCAACTCAGCACGTAAAAATCTACTGCCAATCATTAGCGGACCGGAGTTCCGCTGTGGCGACCCCTAACCGAGAAAAGCCGAAAGACACAACAACAACAACTGATAGCATTTTCTGGGATAGACAGGTAACCAATCCACCCTGATTTGTTGTTCCCTGTTACTTGACTAATGTGCTTTGCCAAATGAACTGGATATGGGCTGACATAATAATACTTTTAACTTGTCAATGAATTCCTTACACAGAACAATGTCAAATGCTTTATTTCAAGTTAAGAAGCAAGCAGAATGCACCAAAAGAAAGAAAGAAACTACTGACCAAACTGCAGAAGTGTGCGAACCAAATACTCCACAAGAAAACCACTGGTATATTGATGCAGTAGAAAAAGCTGATAGTCCACAAAGTAAAGCAAAAAAGTTTATTGTAAGACAATAGAAAGCTGGTAAGTGGCTTCGTCCTCAACAAAACAGCTTCATCAGACAAATTAAAATCAAACACAGAACACATTTTAAAGACTCCCTTTGTGCGTCACATGATAGTAGCCACTCCCCCTAAGTAACAAAAATTTAAAAGGGCAATACAAACTGTGATGTCAATGACAAAATGTTAAAGGAAAACAACAGGATATTAAAGCAGATTCCTCAACCTGCTGACTCTTCCAGTCCCTGTTCGTTGATAAAGCTTAAAAAATCACCCTTGCAGCTTTAAAAAATAGCCCACTCAACTGTTTTCCCTGTTCTGCTTCCTAGCTTTCTATACTGTTTTTGTTTCACTTTGCAAACCAACTTGAAAAACCTGTAGCTGGCTCTGAAATTGTGATGTCACATCTGCCATCTGCTCTTGCTCTAGCTATCGGGATGTTTCCTCCCCCAAAGTGATGTAATCCCCGCCTGATTTGCATGCTGTATAGAAGAGCCAGTGTTCCTCCCACATTGTGATGTCAGACCTGCCTTACCCAGCCCACTCAACCTAATAAAATCCATGTGGTGTGTGGAACTCCTTTTCATTGTACGTGTATCCTGTCGACTGCATTTGTTTGAGGGACTACTGAAAAGTTTGGATTGCCTGCATCTTCGTCTGCATTTTTTGCTTCATTGGTAAGATGAGTCTTCCTAGTGAATTAAAAATGTAATTCTACACACAGCCCCTGTGTAAATGCACTTCTAGCCCTATTTTGTGCTGCCTGACAGTTTATGCTTCTGTTTGAGGGTTCCACATGGTTCACTAGTGTATGCTGCTGCCAGCTATCTAGATTAGCCGACTTCTGTTGTATTTGCTTGCTGCTGCTATTATTATATGTATTATGTATATTATTATTGTATTATGGTTATACATTTTATTTGATACTGCTGATTCTCGGTTAATTATCTAGTTGTTGTGTTCCCGTGTGTGAATGCTGCCTTCTGTTTTAGTCCGGTCACATGCTGCATGCTGAATTCGGCTTGGAGAGTATTATCTGTGTTTATCTTTGTTACTGATACTCAGAATAAGCAGTCTCTTCTTTTTTTTATGCAAGTGTTGGTTTATAGTGATAGCACGTATATTTATCACTACTGCTGCTCGTTTGTTTTTTTCTAATTTTAGCATGTTATTAATGCTCATTTCAGCGTCTGTTTGTGTGTGCCGTGCTCGTTTATATATATATATTTTTTCTGCTGCCAGTTAGTGTTTCATGCAGCCATTTTAAAGGTTAGAGCGAGGTGGACTGCAATTGCAATGTTCTCTCGTCGGCAAGTATGTTTACATGCCCTTGTTTTGCTGTGTATGCTGTGGGCCATGTTTGTGTGTGCCGATATCCTTTACATTTTTGAAAAGCCCCTCACCCCGAAGAAAGTTTCTCTTTCATGATATGTTCTGAGCCACGTTAGGTACTGCTGTAGATGTTTTAGCTCTGTGAGCTGTTCTTGGTATTGTAACACATAGCACTTCTATTTAAAAAATCCGATGAAGTGTAATGTTGGCGTGGGTCTGAAACTGTTCTAACTGAAACTTCTGAGGTCCGGAAGGGGTTCTGCTGAGTCAGAGTAGCAGGAGCATTCGTTATGAATGGAGAATACTACATAATTTCATCAGCGGCACCCATTTATTTCCACTTATATGTATTATTAGCATTGATATTTTACAATAACACTGGTCTTGCACGAATCGACCGTTCGCTCAGGTCTGCTAAATTGTCTTACTGTAGCACATCAGTAGCTTTAGTGGTGTTAATTGTACCATGCCAGATTTTTCAGTTATGGACATTGAAATTGCTCAGCATAGGCAGTATGATTAGATACTAACTTGATTTCAGGGCTGTATGGTTTAATGTTGCTCCTAGTTTAGCTTTATAATGTGTTTAATGCATCTCCTCTAAACATTCCTGTGTCTATTTTTAGTACCACTATTATGCAAGGATATGAGAGAGGTTCACACCTGTGGTTAGTTGGGCAAGCAGCAGCTCAATTCAGTCATGTTTTTGGACCAGTATAGCATTGTATTAGTGCTTTAAAAACATTGAAACACCTCCTCCATATGTTTTATTCAGAGCTGAGGGGGATCAAAATGTACGAAAGGCACTGTAGACTTTAATAGCCAGAGTGATTACTACGGTTCTGAACTATGTTTCTGTGACTGCATATATGTGTGTGAATTTTCTAGGGTAAGGAGTTCTTCCAGGTAATATTTTTTTATATTTAAACTACTAGCATTGAGAAGCAGCACCTTTAGGTATTTCTGACTGATTTTTATTATGTTGGTGGGCTTAACTTGGCATAACGTAAAAAAGGCACTATGGTGACAAAGTTTTTGTCAATATTCAGAAGCCAAGTGGTGATAGGTGCAAACCATCTCTTGAAAAGCATAGTGGCTTGTTGGTTATGTCTGCCCAAGCTATCAGAGATTGAATTCCCTTGTTGTGACACCAGAAACTAAGCCATTTGTTGAAGTACATCATTTTTGCTGGTCCTGTCATATAATCATTGCTGAAGGTAGGAAGCGACTCAAGGCTAGATTCATACCCAGCTGGGACACTTATTCAGAGAGCTCCATGTCCCTCTTCATATAATCCAGTGAGGTATCATGGACTATGACAGTCATACTGGTACTTGTGTTTTAAAGCCACAAGTGCGTGTGTGTCCATGTGTGAATGCAAGCAAGGGGCAAGTGTGTGTGTGTGTGTGTGAATGCAAGCAAGGGGCAAGTGTGTGTGTGTGTGTGTGTGTGTGTGTCTGAGAGAGAGTGTGTGTGAGAGAGAGAGTGTGTGTGTGAGAGAGGGAGAGTGTGTGTGTGTGTGTGTGTGTGTGTGTGTGTGAGAGAGAGAGTGTGTGTGTGTGTGTGTCTGTGTGAGAGAGAGAGAGAGTGTGTGTGTGTCTGTGTGAGAGAGTGTGTGTGTGTGTGTGAGAGAGTGTGTGTGTGTGTGTGTGTGTGTGTGTGTGTGTGTGTGTGAGAGAGAGAGAGAGTGTGTGTGTGTGTATGTGTGTGAGAGAGAGAGAGAGAGAGTGTGTGTGAGTGTGTGTGTGTGGGGGAGAGAGAGTGTGTGTGTGTGTGTGTGTGTGTGTGTGTGTGTGTGTGTGTGTGTGTGTGTGTGTGTGTGTAGAGAGAGAGAGTGTGTGTGTGTGAGAGAGAGAGAGAGTGTGTGTGTGTGTGTGTGTGTGTGTGTGTATGTGAGAGAGAGTGTGTGTGTGTGTGAGAGAGAGAGAGAGAGAGAGAGAGAGTGTGTGTGTGTGTGTGAGAGAGAGAGAGAGAGAGAGTGTGTGTGTGTGTGAGAGAGAGAGAGTGTGTGTGTGTGTGTGTGTGTGTGTGTGTGTGTGTGTGTGTGAGAGAGAGAGAGAGTGTGTGTGTGTGTGTGTGTGTGTGAGAGAGAGAGAGTGTGTGTGTGTGAGAGAGAGAGAGTGTGTGTGAGAGAGAGTGTGTGTGTGAGAGAGAATGTGTGTGTGAGAGAGAGAGAGAGTGTGTGTGTGTGTGTGTGTGTGTGTGTGTGTGTGTGTGTGTGTGTGTGTGTGTGTGTGTGTGTGTGTGTGAGTGTGGTGAGTGTGGTGAGTGGGGAGGGTGAATGTGGTGAGTGGGGAGGGTGAGTGTGGTGAGTGGGGAGGGTGAGTGTGGTGAGTGGGGTGGGTGAGTGTGGTGAGTGGGGTGGGTGAGTGTGGTGAGTGGGTGAGTGTTGGGGTGAGTGTGGGGGTGAGTGTGGTGTGTGAGTGTGGTGTGTGAGTGAGTGTGGGTGAGTGAGCTGTGGTGAGTGTGGGTGAGTGAGTGAGTGAGTGAGGTGTGGTCGGTAAGGGTGTATGTAGTGGGTGAGTATGGTGGGTAATGAGTGAGGGTGGTGAGTGAGTGTGGGTGAGTGTGGGTGAGTGTGGGTGGGTGAGTGAGTGTGGGTGAGTGTGGGTGGGTGAGTGTGGTGTGTGGGTGGGTGAGTGTGGTGTGTGGGTGGGTGAGTGTGGTGTGTGGGTGGGTGAGTGTGGTGTGTGGGTGGGTGAGGGTGGTGGGTGGGTGAGGGTGGTGGGTGGGTGAGGGTGGTGGGTGGTGAGTGGGGGTGAGTGAGTTGAGTGGGGGTGAGTGAGAGTAGGTAAGTCTCATTTTTGGATGTAATTTCTAAATTTTGAAAACTTTGTTTTTGTA
>NC_056738.1:234140833-234263333 GCF_019279795.1 Protopterus annectens
ATGTATGTATGTATGTTTAACATACTTCTCAACTGTTTAGATTTAGCCTCGTAGTTTTGGTCTGTTTCTCATAAACTTTGTGTTTTTTTCTGGCAAATCAGGGAGAACTGAAGAGACTAATGACATACATGTGAGTATCAAGACTTCATATCCTTCAGAAAATACACGCTAACACAAATTCTGTTACTCCAGCAGCTTTCAAAGTTAAAAGAGGAGCAATATTTAAAATCTATATCCCTGTTTTAGGCCATTGTATTCCCTTTATTTCAGGCTTTGTCCAGATTTCTTGCACTAAGAGTTTGAGATTTATGCGTACCTCTAAACTGTCCAGATGTTTACAGAATGTCCTAATTTTTTCCTCATATATTTGGCCTATTCTGTAACATTTGTGGTTTTCTGACATATCACTGAGGATGAAATAACTAAATAATGTAATATATTTGAGTTTCAAACTTCATTTCCTTCAGAAAATGCATGCTAAAACCAATGGTGTTATTCTAGCAACTTTCTAAGTCTGTAAGAGCAACATTTAAAATCTGTCTCTATGTCTGGTCCTTTGTCCCCCATTATTTTAGGCTTTTTCCAGAACTCTTATGCTATGAAGTTGAGAGGTATGGAGATATGGCATGTAATGCCCTACTTAGGAGGGGAGGGCAGGTTAGTCAATTAACCTGATCAAGGTTAACTCTGAAACTTGGTTACAGAAGACAAGAGCCTGAATCCTCTGTACCAACTACCAGGCTATTGATGGAATTGTGATTTTGAGTTTCAGTACATTTTCAGGGAATTAAATTTCAGTGCATTTTCAAGGGATTATACATTTCAGTTAATTTTAATGGAATTGTGAGTTTCAAGGGAAGAAAGTTTACTGTTGCTTGTGTAGCTGGAGTGCTGATATTGCAGTGTCTTTTTGAGTTCCGGTTATTTGGTACATCTACACTCCTGAGTATGTGCTCCTTTGTATGAGATACTTAGTAACTATGAACATGTTGTCGGTCAATCATTCCCTATTGCAATATTACCAGCATACCCTTATTTTTTTAATGTGACATAGGCAATTAAATCTTCAAGGGCAGCAGGCACTGAATTTGTAAATGAAACATTGAAATGTAAAGTTTTTGCCAGTAGCAATGTCTTCATTAGTTACTTCTTCAGAGATTGTGCTTATTGAGTGATATTGGTGGATTGTAATGACAGATGTTTGAGTGGCCTTTTATGGTTGAAATGGGTAGTTTTGTCATTGATTCATAACTTTTGTTTCATTGCTTATTAGAAGAATGTTCAAAACTACAAATTTAAAACACATTCTAACAAGTGGTAGTGTATTATGCAAGGAGTATAATTTAATACAATCTGGAAGGTGAATCAAAGAACACATGTATGAATGGCCCTAAAAATGTGCTTAAGGAGCCTATGCTTTGAAAACATCCCAAAAGGTAAACGTAATCCTCAATAAAATTTGGTTAATATCACCTTCAGTGGGACTCTTTCCTAGGTTATAACAATGCATATGCCAGCTATGCCACTGGATGGGACTGTGACCTGGTATGAACAACCAAGCATCTCTTTCAGGCATATGCTGAAAAAACTTGTATTGTTTGTAAATATGCTGTGTGCTGCACAGGAATTACCTTTTTCTATTACCAAATCCACAGCAAAATAATTTGCAACTGAATGCATGTTCCTGTCTTTTCACACGTGATGTCAGAACACCACAATGTGAGCTTTGCACACCCTACAAACCCAGTGTCCCAGTTTCACACTCCCACCGCACTAGTGAGCTAACCAGACTGCACCCCCTCTTTTCCAGGTTCCTGGATCCACCACTGATGCACATTATATATATATATATATATATATATATATATATATATATATATATATATATATATACACACACACACACACACACACACACACACACACAGTCAGACCTGTGAAAATTAAACACAGCAAAAGTACTTCTGATTTCTTTTTCCTAATGTTTTTAATGTAAGGGCACACAGAAAACACGTTAAAGTAAATTCAGCTATATTATGGTTGCCATCAATGGTTGCATTTCCTTTTTGGACTGGAAAATGCTCATACACTCTACTGCTGTAAGGACTGACACAAAGCCAGTGGGAGTTTCATACCACTGGTCTTTGTACCTGATATGCATGACCTTCTGGAAAGATGCCACAAAAAAGCATAAACGACGTTCTATAAATGGTATCAGTGCACCTACTTGATAGGGTTACCACCTGTCTCTATTTCTGCAGTTCTGTCCTGTATATGGGGGGTGGGGGGGGCTGCTTGAAAATGGTAAATATGCTGATACTTCATGAGCAAAAATATTTTCTGTAAATCTCTCAGAAATCTTTGATACTACAAAAAACACACACAAATACACGAAAACATACTCTGAGGCTCTAAATAAAAATCTGCAAAAGCAACAGAGACCTCCAAAGCAGACATCCAAGCAACCTCCACCCCCCCAACACAAACCATGAAACACACTTCACAAAATCAGTGTGCCACACAATCACAGCCCAGAAGGCAAAACAACATACCCAACACACTAGTAACAGTAATAATATAGTCAGGCATACTGACGTCCCACTCACTAGGCTGAACAAGGAGAAGGTTACTGTTAGCTGCCTATCGGGTGCCAGGATCCGCCACATAACACAAGCACTCAGGTCACTCCAGAACAAGTACAAATATAACTCTGTCATTGTCCATGTTGGTGTGAATGACCTGAGCTGTACCTCCCTGGACTACATGAAGAGAGACATGGAGGAGCTCTCTGATCACGTACCCAGGCCAGTATGACCCTGAGTAGCATCCTGCCCTCACCAAGAATGATACCATGGTATAGAGAAAAAATTATCAATTTCAACAATTGGCTAAGCTTCTGGTGTTATTCAAAGGGGATCCAGTGTCTGTCAGCCTGGGATAACATGCTTGTAAAGTCACGCTGCTTTGCTAGAGACGGCTTGCACCTGTCACCCTTAGGCTTTCGAATACTGGCCAAGGTTCTTGCCACCCCCATAGTGCCTTTTTTAGGCAAGGCTCAAGAGACAAACCCACCACTGTAAATAGCACAAGTAACAAAAAACTGAGGGTAATGCTACTTAATGCCAGAAGTCTAAACCTCAAAATGCATGCACTCGAGACACTCCTCAGTATGGAGAAAATCGATATGTGCAGTAACAAAAACCTGGTTTAAGGCTCCAGAGAGCACCCCAGCACTACCAGGCTACAACTCATACCATACATTTTGGCCACAAAACCCGGACTGAAATGCAAAAGGTGGGGGAGTATCCATATTCATCAAGGATACCCACACGTCCAGGTTAGTGGCACAGCACGATGCTTCAGAGATCATCCACATGCAACTAACAATGGGCAAAACTGCTATTTAAATTATAGCTTGCTACAAATTACCCACCATGTCCCAGGACCCCCACCCCACATTCCTGGAAACACTGGGAAACATAAAGGTCCTACCAAACACCCTGATATTGGGTGATTTCAATTACCCAAACATTAACTGGGAGAACTACTCAAGTACAAACTCCCTTGCCCAACATTTCCTAGAATTTATAAACTCAAACACCCTGGATCAGCTGGTCAACACCCCCACCAGAGGTGACAACATATTGGACCTGGTCATCACCAACATGGGCGACCAGTGTTCCACACCGGAGGTCAACCACTCGCTGGTTAGATCTGACCATAAACTAATCACTCTGGATATCCACATTCTGCCACCACCCCCGGTCAAAGAAACCACAGTGAAAAACTTTTCAAAAGCAAACTTCACATTACTTAAGACCGAGGTGGGAAGTTTCAAAGCCCCCATGCTAAAGGATAACACTGTCCAAGCTTCAAAATCCTTTACTAGTGCACTCTACAGGCACCTACAAGAATGCATGGATCGTGCTATCCCAAACAAAACCAAGACTCACTCCTCCAAGAAATGGAAACCAGTCTGGTGGACCCCTGCCATAAACAAGCTATACAATAGAAGGAGGAAACTAGTACAGAAAAGAGTAAAATCCTAAGAAGGGGAATACATCCGTGATCAGTATCAGCAAGAAACTACATTCCCTCATAAAATCATCCAAGGCAACTTCGAAAGAAAAACTGCCATGGACTCCAAATATAACCACAAGTCATTCTTTAGCTATGTCAAGAATCTAAGTGGCAATTCACAGATCTGCTCAGAGTTAGTGTAGAATGGCACAAAATACACTGAACCAACCGATATAGCCAACATCTTGGCAGACAGGTTCAGTGCAAACTTTACCCACCTCTCACCCCCAAAAGGGCCCATAACTATACCAGAAGAATGTAATGCCCCTGAAATCACAGGCACTCAGGTTAAAACAGCCCTCTCCAAAGCCAAAAACACAGCATCAGTGGGACTGGACGGTGTCCCAGACTCTGTCCTACATGAGCTTAAAGATTAACTAACCCTCTCACCTAAACACACTGTTTAAAACTCAGCATCTCCACAGGCTACGTGCCCACAGAGTGGCGCACAGCATTGGTTATTCCGCTCCACAAAGGTGGAGCCACAATGGACCCCGGAAACTATCACCCTGTAAGCCTGACTAGCTTGGTCTGCAAAGCTATGGAGCTCATCATCGTGGATCTCATTAACAGAGACATTGGAAACCTCCAAAACACTGGACCCTATCCAGTTCGGCTTTGTTAAGGGCAGATCATGCCTCCTAAACCTGGTGGACTTCTTTGAGGCAGTTACCAAGGCTATTGATGAGGAAAATGTGGTCCACACAGCCTACCTAGACCTTGCAAAGGCCTTTGACACCATTCCCCACTCAGGTATTATAGACAAGCTCACCAGCCTGAACATAAACCCCTACGTCACGAGATGGGTTGCCAACTGGCTCACAGACAGAATCCACATGGTAAGAGTTGTGGGAGCTAGGTCTGACTCTAAACCAGTTACCAGTGGCATTCCCCAGGGCTCAGTCCTAGGACCCCTCCTGCTTGGTATATACTTCTCAGAGGTACAGGCAAGCACAGGTGGACTGTGGCTGACCAAGTTTGCAGACGACTGCAAACTAGGGGCTATAACTGACTCTCCTGCTGACACAGACATCCTCTAAAAGGGTCTCACTGAGAGAGATACCTGGTGTCAAAACCATGGCCTCAAGAAATGCCAAAAAGTACATAGTCATACCCTTTGGAAAAAACAAGGTACACACAAACTACCACATAGGTGGTAGCCCCCTAAAAATGGAAGATGTAATAAGGGATCTGGGGACCCAAGTAGATAGCAACCTCTCCTTTGATAATCATATTGCCAAAGTGGTTAGAAAATCCTTCTATGTGGCCCACCTAATCACAAGAGAGTTTGCATCCAGATCGAAAGAGGTCATTGGGCCCATCTACGCATCACTCATCTGACCCATCATAGAGTACAATGCCCCATTTCGGATGTATCCTACAAGACATCTGCAACAACTGGAAAGACCACAGAAGTACCTCACCAAGAGGATCATTGGCCTCAAGCAGATGCTTTATGCAGCTCGACTGAACTAACTCCAGCTGTACTCGGTTGCATACCACCTACTCAGAGGTGATCTCTGCCTGACATACAAGGCCATGTCCAACCCAGAATTGATGGACATGCTCCCACCTAAAGAAAACCATATCCCCTTGAGCCATACGCTCCAGGGATCTAAACCTCACCACAAGAATAAATAGGACGTGCTGAAGGGATAGAGTCCTGTTCCAGACACTTCCCATGCTCTGGAACAAGATCCCAATCTACATTAAGCAGAGCTCCTTGCTAACCCTCTTCAAGAGAAACCTTGATGAGTGGATGGGAAACAGAAAGTTTACCCCGGGGATCACTTCAGTGGCTCTGCTGGACTGAGGCACAGGGAACTAATCTAAGGGGGCGGGGCAAAAGCCAACACATTCCGGCTAGGCTTATAAATGCCTTATTTTAACATATACATTATTATAAATAACCAACACTTAAAGCTTAGCATTTTCAATACTGTGATGCGGCTTATGTAAATTTGTCAGAAGAGGTGACAACTGCCTTTAAACTCCTGACTGATTTAATTGCTTTGTTTTGCTATCAAAGGGGAGTGTTAAGTTCTCCTTCTGAATGCAATAAAAACAGTGGAAAACAGTTCCTCAGCTTTTGTCTTTTTTATAGCAGCTGCTGTAATCCTGACATTACCAGGATTTATTGCCCATCTAAGATTAACAGCAGTACTTGACAGGATAAACTACAGATTTATCTTTGTCTATGGTATGTCATGCAGGCGGTGACAAATTCTACTGCAAAGTATGTGAGAAGTTAAGCTTTAAAAAAAGTAGGTGGCTTTCCCTTCCATTGATTCCATGGCAAGGAAATTAAAAGTTTTAAAAAGTACAAGGAGGGTTCTGGTACCTAACACAATAACTGAATCCTTAGGTTGCATTTTTCCATACAATATTGTTCCATTAAACTACAGGAGAGGGTGGAGTTTAAAAGAAATCATGTTTCCAGCCCCTTATCATCCTCAAGTTAGGAAGTTTGAGCAGGATGCTCTTAAAGACTTGTTAATCAGGCTGCTCTTTTTAAGAATTTTGGTTTTATTCTGGAAAAAAAAGAAAGGGTTAATGAATGTTACCAAAGATGAAAAGAACTGGAGAGTGAGAACACATACGAGTCCATAGGCTTTAAAACTTCAGCTTGGCCAGCTAAGAACTTGGTTATATTCAACTGGACGTATAAGAGAATTTAAGTACCTTTATCTGCTCTTTTTTTTTTAAAAAATACAGTATTTAATTTGAGTGTTGAAGGAATTTTTAACTGAAGTTATTCTGCTCTTCAGTAACTTGAACTGAAGCTAGTGTTGGCTGAATTTTGTTATTTGCTAGTAATTACAGGTGTGGGGGTAGCCACATTCTTTGATTTCCTGTCCTTGCATATTTAAACTGGTGCATGTGAAATAATTCCTGCTTTAAAACTTCAGCTTGGCCAGCTAAGAACTTGGTTATATTCAACTGGACGTATAAGAGAATTTAAGTACCTTTATCTGCTCTTTTTTTTAAAAAATACAGTATTTAATTTGAGTGTTGAAGGAATTTTTAACTGAAGTTATTCTGCTCTTCAGTAACTTGAACTGACGCTAGTGTTGGCTGAATTTTGTTATTTGCTAGTAATTACATGTGTGGGAGTAGCCACATTCTTTGATTTCCTGTCCTTGCATATTTAAACTGGTGCATGTGAAATAATTCCTGCTTTAAAACTTCAGCTTGGCCAGCTAAGAACTTGGTTATATTCAACTGGACGTATAAGAGAATTTAAGTACCTTTATCTGCTCTTTTTTTTTTTAATACAGTATTTAATTTGAGTGTTGAAGGAATTTTTAACTGAAGTTATTCTGCTCTTCAGTAACTTGAACTGAAGCTAGTGTTGGCTGAATTTTGTTATTTGCTAGTAATTACAGGTGTGGGGGTAGCCACATTCTTTGATTTCCTGTCCTTGCATATTTAAACTGGTGCATGTGAAATAATTCCTGCTTTAAAACTTCAGCTTGGCCAGCTAAGAACTTGGTTATATTCAACTGGACGTATAAGAGAATTTAAGTACCTTTATCTGCTCTTTTTTTTTTAAAAAAATACAGTATTTAATTTGAGTGTTGAAGGAATTTTTAACTGAAGTTATTCTGCTCTTCAGTAACTTGAACTGAAGCTAGTGTTGGCTGAATTTTGTTATTTGCTAGTAATTACAGGTGTGGGGGTAGCCACATTCTTTGATTTCCTGTCCTTGCATATTTAAACTGGTGCATGTGAAATAATTCCTGCTTTAAAACTTCAGCTTGGCCAGCTAAGAACTTGGTTATATTCAACTGGACGTATAAGAGAATTTAAGTACCTTTATCTGCTCTTTTTTTTTTAAAAAATACAGTATTTAATTTGAGTGTTGAAGGAATTTTTAACTGAAGTTATTCTGCTCTTCAGTAACTTGAACTGAAGCTAGTGTTGGCTGAATTTTGTTATTTGCTAGTAATTACAGGTGTGGGGTAGCCACATTCTTTGATTTCCTGTCCTTGCATATTTAAACTGGTGCATGTGAAATAATTCCTGCTTTAAAACTTCAGCTTGGCCAGCTAAGAACTTGGTTATATTCAACTGGACGTATAAGAGAATTTAAGTACCTTTATCTGCTCTTTTTTTAAAAAAAATACAGTATTTAATTTGAGTGTTGAAGGAATTTTTAACTGAAGTTATTCTGCTCTTCAGTAACTTGAACTGAAGCTAGTGTTGGCTGAATTTTGTTATTTGCTAGTAATTACAGGTGTGGGGTAGCCACATTCTTTGATTTCCTGTCCTTGCATATTTAAACTGGTGCATGTGAAATAATTCCTGCTTTAAAACTTCAGCTTGGCCAGCTAAGAACTTGGTTATATTCAACTGGACGTATAAGAGAATTTAAGTACCTTTATCTGCTCTTTTTTTAAAAAATACAGTATTTAATTTGAGTGTTGAAGGAATTTTTAACTGAAGTTATTCTGCTCTTCAGTAACTTGAACTGAAGCTAGTGTTGGCTGAATTTTGTTATTTGCTAGTAATTACAGGTGTGGGGGTAGCCACATTCTTTGATTTCCTGTCCTTGCATATTTAAACTGGTGCATGTGAAATAATTCCTGCTTTAAAACTTCAGCTTGGCCAGCTAAGAACTTGGTTATATTCAACTGGACGTATAAGAGAATTTAAGTACCTTTATCTGCTCTTTTTTTTAAAAATACAGTATTTAATTTGAGTGTTGAAGGAATTTTTAACTGAAGTTATTCTGCTCTTCAGTAACTTGAACTGAAGCTAGTGTTGGCTGAATTTTGTTATTTGCTAGTAATTACAGGTGTGGGGGTAGCCACATTCTTTGATTTCCTGTCCTTGCATATTTAAACTGGTGCATGTGAAATAATTCCTGCTTTAAAACTTCAGCTTGGCCAGCTAAGAACTTGGTTATATTCAACTGGACGTATAAGAGAATTTAAGTACCTTTATCTGCTCTTTTTTTTTAAAAATACAGTATTTAATTTGAGTGTTGAAGGAATTTTTAACTGAAGTTATTCTGCTCTTCAGTAACTTGAACTGAAGCTAGTGTTGGCTGAATTTTGTTATTTGCTAGTAATTACAGGTGTGGGGTAGCCACATTCTTTGATTTCCTGTCCTTGCATATTTAAACTGGTGCATGTGAAATAATTCCTGCTTTAAAACTTCAGCTTGGCCAGCTAAGAACTTGCTTATATTCAACTGGACGTATAAGAGAATTTAAGTACCTTTATCTGCTCTTTTTTTTTTAAAAATACAGTATTTAATTTGAGTGTTGAAGGAATTTTTAACTGAAGTTATTCTGCTCTTCAGTAACTTGAACTGAAGCTAGTGTTGGCTGAATTTTGTTATTTGCTAGTAATTACAGGTGTGGGGGTAGCCACATTCTTTGATTTCCTGTCCTTGCATATTTAAACTGGTGCATGTGAAATAATTCCTGCTTTAAAACTTCAGCTTGGCCAGCTAAGAACTTGCTTATATTCAACTGGACGTATAAGAGAATTTAAGTACCTTTATCTGCTCTTTTTTTTTTAAAAATACAGTATTTAATTTGAGTGTTGAAGGAATTTTTAACTGAAGTTATTCTGCTCTTCAGTAACTTGAACTGAAGCTAGTGTTGGCTGAATTTTGTTATTTGCTAGTAATTACAGGTGTGGGGGTAGCCACATTCTTTGATTTCCTGTCCTTGCATATTTAAACTGGTGCATGTGAAATAATTCCTGCTTTAAAACTTCAGCTTGGCCAGCTAAGAACTTGCTTATATTCAACTGGACGTATAAGAGAATTTAAGTACCTTTATCTGCTCTTTTTTTTAAAAAAATACAGTATTTAATTTGAGTGTTGAAGGAATTTTTAACTGAAGTTATTCTGCTCTTCAGTAACTTGAACTGAAGCTAGTGTTGGCTGAATTTTGTTATTTGCTAGTAATTACAGGTGTGGGGGTAGCCACATTCTTTGATTTCCTGTCCTTGCATATTTAAACTGGTGCATGTGAAATAATTCCTGCTTTAAAACTTCAGCTTGGCCAGCTAAGAACTTGGTTATATTCAACTGGACGTATAAGAGAATTTAAGTACCTTTATCTGCTCTTTTTTTAAAAATACAGTATTTAATTTGAGTGTTGTAGGAATTTTTAACTGAAGTTATTCTGCTCTTCAGTTATTCCCACCCACCCGCCCTGTTTTTGTTTTGGTGTTAATCTTAGTGGCATTGAAACTGCCCGCCCTTCAGCCTGCCTCTGGGCCCATCTCATTTGCTCACTCAACTGAGTGCAGTGAGATCATATTCTGATTTCAGGCACTCCTACTGTGTACAAAGAGAGCAACTGGGAAATAGAAAAAAAAAAATTAAGCTTATTTCCTGCCTTTCTTGTTAAGTGGTACAGACTATTTGTAGGCTTCTGAGCCCCCAAGCCCTTCTGTGTTTGAGGGAAGCCTTCTAGCTTGTTTTTTTTCTTATAACTAGCCAGTTTTCTAGTTTCAGCACTCAAATCTGTTTCTTTGATCTCAGCACTTATTCAGAGAAAAAAAAAAAAAAAAAAATTTTTTCATCTGCTTTTACTGTACTTGTGTTTTTACCTACTTCTTTTTACTTTTGCATCATCTTAAAATACTCAATTGTATTTATTACTGCTTGGTGTAACTCATTCTAAGCCTTTTGGTTTAAACACTTGGGCTTCGGACCAGTTAGTTGTTTTGCACTGAGAGGGTTTGTGGTCTTCACTGTTGTGGCAGAACAGGTAGCTTACATCCTTCTAGGTTGAGAACTGCTGATTGAGGGCTCAGTGTCTTTTATTCTAAAAGTGTATTAATTCTGGTTTAAGCACTTGGGCTTTCAAGCCAGTTATTTTACATTAAGAGGGTTCGTGGTCTGCACTCTTGTGGGAGGACAGGCTGGACTCTGCCCTTCTGAGCTGGGAATTTCTGGTTAAAGGCTTATAGTGCATGCATATCTGAACTGTTTCTTACTGAAGTTGGTGCCTTGTTTGCTGTGGCATAGACTGGATTCGGGCCTGCTGGATCTAGCTTTGTTTGTGTAACTTGAGCACTAATCCAGACATTCTCTAAAGTATTCAATGGTATTTATTACTGCTTGGTTGTAACTTGATTAAAGTGTAGCTATCATTCAAGTCTTTTGGATTAAGCACTTGGGCTTCAGACCAGTTGTTTTACATTAGGAAGGTTTGTGGCAAGCACTGTGGTGGCAGGACAGGTAGCTTTCATCCTTCTAAGTTGGGAACTGCTGATTGAGAGCCCAGTGTCCAAGTGTATTAGTTCTGGTTTAGGCACTTGGGCTTCAGGCCAGTTATTTTACATTAAGAAGGTTCGTGGTCTGCACTCTTGTGGGAGAAGAGGCTGGACTCTGCCCTTCTGAGCTGGGAATTTCTGGTTAAAGGTTTATAGTGCCTGAATATTTGAACTGTATCTTACTGAAATTGGTTCACCTTGTTTGCTCTAGCATAGACTAGATCCAGGCCTGCTGAATCTAGCTTTGTTTATATGCTTGTTGTTTGTTTGCTTGTTATTTCCCTGGAAGCTAATTCCACCTAATACGCAACTTCTCAGCGCTTCTGTGGATCACTAGTGATATCTGCATTGCTTACTGCACTTATTTCCTTGTTTCACTTGAAAGAAAGTTACTGTTTGTCGTTTTTGCATTTAGTTACTTGTAACACATTGCACTCACGTTACCTGGCACTTGCTCACTAAAGCAATTATATAAGTCAGCACTAAAAATTAAAAGCACTACACCCTCACTCCCCACTGGCCCTTGTTTTCAATTAAGGAATTCCCAATATTATTCTAGCATGTCCAAAGGTCAGTTGTCAATCTTCTCTCCGGTCCAGCTGGTGAATCTGGGAATCTTGAGGCAATGTTATAACTGCCTCATGTACACAGACAACCCTCTCCTCCTCCCACATAACACAAATACTTGAGAGATGCAGCTATTTAGCCAAACTGGAGGCTGAGCTCTCTCAACTCAGGACTGGCAAGACCAGACAGGAGGAGAAGGCAACTACACACACCACAAAACCAGCCTCACATAATGCTACCACTCCACTGAATCAAACACATAAACACACAAAGACATACTCGGAGGCTCTGAGTAAAAATTTACCTAAACAGCAGAGGCCTCCAAAGCAGACACCCAAACAACTGCTACCTCAAGACACCCCACAAGCAACACATAAACCACAAAAGCAGTGTGCAAAGCAGTCACAGCCGTTAAGGCCAAATACAACACCAAACATACTTGTCATAGGTGACTCCATAGTCAGACACACTGACGTCCCACTCACCAGGCTGAACAAGGAGAGGGTCACAGTAAGCTGCCTATCGGGCGCTAGAATGCGCCACATAACACAAGCACTCGGGTCACTCCACGGCAAGTACAAATATGACACAGTCATTGTCCATGCTGGTGTGAACGACCTGAGACGTACCTCCCTGGACTACATGAAAAGAGACATAGAGGAGCTCTCTGATTATGTAGCCCAGGCAGGTATGACCCTAACCCTGAGCAGTATCCTTCCTTCACCAAGAATGATGCCACAATATAGAGACAAGATGATCAGCTTTAACAATTGGCTTAATGTCTGGTGTCATTCAAAGGGGATCCAGTGTCTGTCTGCCTGGGATGACATGCTTGACAAGCCACGCTGCTTCAAGGGACGGCTTGCACCTGTCACCCTGGGATTCGGATATTGGCTAAGGCTCTTGCCACCCCCATAGTGCCTTTTTTAGGCAAGGCTCAAATTCTAAACCTACCACCCTAGAAAACAAAAATGGGAAGAAACTGAGGGTAATGCTGCTCAATGCCAGAAGTCTAAATCTCAAAATGCACGCACTCGAGGCCCTTCTCAGTATGGAGAACACCGATGTCTGTGCTGTAACTGAAACCTGGTTCAAGGCTCCTGAGAGCACCCCGGCACTATTAGGTTTTACCTCATATCATGCGTTCCTGCCGCCAAAACCCGGACCACACCACAAAAGGAGGGGTGTATCCATATTCATAAAGGATACCCACACCTCCAGGTTGGTGGCAATGCACAAGCTTCGAAACCATCCAGGTGCAACTAACCATAGGCAAAACTGCTCTACAAATTGGAGCATGCTACAGGCCACCCTCTCAAACTCAGGAACCCCACACAGCCTTCCTGAAGACACTGGAGGGTATAAATGTATCTCTAAACACCATCATATTGGGTGACTTCAACTACCCGAATATAGACTGGGAACATTACTCAAGCCCTAACTTTCTAGCCCAACGGTTCCTGGAGTTCATAAATTCAAATGCCATGGAACAGCTAGTCACTGTTCCCATGAGAGGAGAAAATATACTAGATCTCATTGTCACAAACATGGGGACAAAATGCTCCACACGGAAGTATATCCCTCATTGGTGAGATCTGATCATAAACTAATCTCACTGGAAATCCACATCCCGCCCCACCCCAAACAAAAAAGACCATAGTGAAGAACTTCTCTAAAGCAAACTTCACACTACTCAAGACTGGTGTGGTATCCTTCAAGGCCCTTGAGCCAGTGGAAACCACAACCCAAGCTGCGGAAGCCCTTACAAATGCCTTCTATGAACACCTCCAGGACTGCATGGATCAGGCAATCCCAAATAAAACCAAGACTCTTTCCACAAAGGGCAAACGTCCAGTCTGGTGGACCCCAGCCATTAACAAACTTTACAATAAGAGGAGAAAGCTATTACATGATAGAACAAAATCCATAAAAGGGAAGTCACCCCTGATCATTATTAGTAAAAAAATACGAGCACTCATAAAATCAACTAAGGCCAATTTTGAGAGAAAAATTGCCATGGATTCAAAGGACAATCATAAGGCCTTTTTCAGCTATGTTAGGAACCTGGGTGGAAACTCCCAGATATGCTCAGAATTAGTCCAAAATGATACAAAAATCACTGAACCCACAGACATTGCCAACATACTGGCAGACAGGTTCAGTGCAAATTTCACCCCCCTCTCCCCCCCTAAAGGAGAGATAACTATCCCAGCCGAGTGTAGCCTCCCGGACATCTCAAATGCGCAGGTGAAAGCTGCTCTCTCTAAAGCTAAAAACACAGCATCAATGGGACCAGATGATGTCCCTGGCTGTGTGCTACACGAGCTAAATGAGGAATTAAACTCGCACATAAGGCAGCTGTTTAATCTCAGCCTTACCACAGGATACGTGCCCAAGGAGTGGCGTACGGCAACAGTTGTCCCACTCCACAAAGGCGGCGCCTCTACGGACCCTGGTAATTACCGCCCCATAAGCTTAACAAGTCTAGTCTGCAAAGCTATGGAGAGGATCATAATGGAGCTCATAAACAAAGATATAGGGGACTTGCAGACATTGGACCCGACCCAGTTTGGCTTTGTCAAGGGAAGATCATGCCTTTTGAACTTGGTCGACTTCTTGAAACAGTCACCAAGGCCATTGATGAGGGAAAGGCAGTCCATACAGCCTACCTTGACCTTGCAAAGGCTTTCGACACAATACCCCACTCGGGTATTGTAGAAAAACTTACCAGCTTAAATGTAAACCCATATGTCACAAGATGGGTTGCAAACTGGCTTAAGGACAGAACCCACAGGGTTAGAGTTGCTGGCGCTGTGTCAGACTCCAAGCCGGTCACAAGTGGTGTCCCACAGGGCTCGGTCCTTGGCCCCTTATTGTTTGGCATCTATTTCTCAGAAGTACAGGCCAACATAGGAGGACTTTGGCTGACAAAGTTTGCAGACGACTGCAAACTGGGCGCCATAGTGGAAAGTGCATCAGACACGGATATCCCTCAGAAGGGACTCACGGAAACAGATAGCTGGTGCCAGAGCCATGGCCTGAAGTTAAACGCCAAAAAATGTATAGTTATACCCTTCGGGAAAAACAAGGTAACCCCAAGCTACCATATAGGTGGCAATCCACTAAGCACAGAAGAGGTTATCAGGGACCTGGGGACCCAGGTTGACAGTGGCCTTTCTTTTGACACTCACATTGCTAAAGTGGTTAGAAAGACCTTCTACATTGCCCACCTGATCATGAAGGGATTCACATCCAGATCTAGTGAGGTTATTGTTCCCCTGTACTCTTCACTTATCAGACCAATGATCGAGTACAATGCCCCATTCGGGATGTATGTCACCCGACATCTGCAGCAATTGGAGAGACCCCAAAAGTTCCTCACCAAAAGGATAAAGGTACTCCAAAATCTGTCATATGCTGCCAGATTGAAGAAACTCCAGCTCTATTCAGTCGCATACCGTCTGCTCAGAGATGACATGTGCCTGACATACAAGGCCATGTCCAACCCGGAATTAATGGACATGCTCCACCTCAAAAAATCCAAATCCACCAAAACCACTAGAGCAAGCGACTTAAACCTTAGCACGGATATAAATAGGACGTGCTGGAGGGATAGATTTATCACTCAGAGACTCCCTATGCTGTGGAATAAAATCCCAGTCCATGTGAGGCAGAGCACCTCGCTGACTCTGTTCAAGAGAAATCTAGACCTGTGGATGGGAGATCGTAGGTTTACCCCGGGAATCATCTCTGTGTCACTGCTGGACAGAGGCACAACAAACTAATGGGCACAGTATTTTTTCATATAAGGGGTGGCGTAAGCCACAAAAATTTGGGCTATGCTTATAAATGCCTTAGGGCAGATAGCCTAGTATAAACCTATGAACCTATGAACTACCAGAGACATGAGACATTAAGGACAGATAAGTAAGTGCCATGGAGAGTAACATGGATATTGTTCTCTGTTACTGCATTGATTATATGGTGTTTCAGAACTGTCACATAGACTTGCAGTATGTAGAAACTTGCCTGATGGTGTATTGCTGCATAACACTTATGCACAATTCATGATGGCTGCCACACAAATGAAGCTTATAGAAATGGGCTACTTGATCTTTTGCTGTTTAATTCTTAAGTGTCACAATATCCCCTGTGCTGACATCAGCATGCTCTTCACATTTTTGCATAAGCATATTACTTCATAGGCTGCACATTAAAAAGCAGAAGCACTTAAAGAAAAACAGAATAAAGGGACCAAAATGTGGAAAGGAATAGAAGTTAAACATGAATATCACAGAATCTGTCACAGTAAACACACAAAGGGTAGCAGAGATGGGAATGGTATACAAAAGGGAAGAATGTAATAGCCCCCAGTAATCAGGAGAAAAAGAGTGCCTTACAGGAAAAGTTGAGTAGTCAAGTGAAGCACATCTCAGGCACATGAAAGGCAATGGGAAAAATGGTAATCTCCAAGCGAAGTACCTCGCGGGCGGTTCTGCGCAGCTTTGGGCGGGGAGTGGGCGTAACTGAAATGATTGATATGTGTCCGTCAGGAAATGTCAACAGCTAGCTGTCTTAGCATGTAAATAACAGTATGGCTATTAATAACAGTACGTGACACTTCTGTAAAAGTAGCGCATCACTGTTAGATGGTTAGCACCTTATTAACAGTACCTAAAAACATTATCGCGTCGCAAACATTTGTATGTGCCACACATTATTAATGGTATTATCGCCTAGGTATTCATCTGACATAACAATGGGGTCTGCAGCTATAAAAGGATGGATGCCTTTGCAAAGCTGTTTGCTAAATCCATCCTTAACTACAAGAACGTCGCAGACATGAGCCGAATCAATGATAGCTACCTGTCGTCCGTGACATCTTCCCTGCCTTCTGCCATTGCATTCCTGCAGTCCGTTGGCATTGTGCAGAAGGAGAGACGCTGCCACCTTTGTGGCTGTAGGGCTTCTCTGGTTTGCCATAGGACATCCTTTTCCTGGAGATGCACTGGCTGAAAATGTAGGAGCAAGACAGGAATGCTTTCTGGCACCTTTTTCAATAAGAGCAGGCTGCCTGTGGATACCCTGATAAAAATCCTGTACTGGTGGTCAAGAAAGCTGCCCATCTGCAGACTTGCAGAGCACTTGGCAGTCTCCAGCAATTCGCTGCTGGACTGGTATCAATTCCTATGGGATGTCTGCAGCTGGAAACTTCTGCAGGACCCAATGCTGCTGGGGGGACCTGGTAAAGAGGTCCAGATCAACGAATGCCTGCTAGTGAAAGCAAAGTATAATCGTGGAAGAGCCTTGGCCAAGATGGACCGTTGGGTCTTTGGCATATATGACTGCACTCTGAAAAGCAGATACCTGTGCTTTGTGTCCAAAAGAGATGCAGCTACTTTAATACCGATCATCAGACAGCATGTGTTACCGGGGACGGTGATAGTGTCAGATGCACGGGCTGCCTACAGGGGCATTCCTGAACTAGCAGGGATGAATTACACCCACCCTACTGTTAACCACAGTAAGAATTTTGCTGACCCTCACACTGGCGCACATACTAATCCTGTGGAGGCCATGTGGTCCCGATGCAAAAAACAACTGAGACAGATGAATGGGACTCTCAGACACATGTTGGACAGCCATTAGGATGAGTTCGTGTGGCGCGAAAAGTACAGCAGACAAGATGAGGACTTGTTCCTCTGCCTACTTGCACATATCAAACAGTACCAGGATTTGCATGAAGAGGAACTGGGTGGCCGTAACATTGTTTTGACCTCGTTCTGTGTTGTTCCAAATTGATTTTAAATGCTGACTTTTACTTTCTAATTGTGTTCGCATTGCGTTCCAATCATAAGTTTTATCTGATTTGAATTGCTGATATTGAGTTGTACTGTGTTTCTCAAGAATAAAGTGAAAATAAATTGCGTTCCAATTCTATGTTTTGAAATGACATCGTTGTTTTTTATCTGATTTGAAATGCTGCTATTGACTTCTGCTGTCAAGGCCGGGAGACAAAAATATTCATAAGCGCTTGCCTAGGAGGCGTGTTCGGGGCGGGCTTTGCTACTGCGCATCCTGCGAGGTACTTCACTTGGAGATTGCCGGACAAATTTCATCAGGAAGAAATTGCTCCTTTACATAAACAGGCCTGAATATATAACCCAGTACAATACACAGTATGCGCAAGAAATACTGCAGCTAAGAAATAGATAAGCATAGATGAGAAAGCAACTGAAACACTCTGAAATAGAACAAGGAAGTAAATACCCAAGTACAAATACATAAATACAATACAAGTAGCATGGGACAAGACCTACTCATAGAGATGTTCAAAGGAATTGCAGTGCAGGCCCACAACACAGCAAACACATGAGAAAAAAGGCATTAAGATGCAGTACATCACTTATAAGCAATTTCTGTCCATCTGAAAATTCTCTGGAACCACCAATAAGCGATACAATCCAGATAGACACCACGATGATCAAATCATAAATTTAATCCACATAACGCCAAACATAAGTACTCCAAGCAACATAACATGTAAAAGAAACTTAAACACTAATAAGAGATAGCACCCTGTAACTCGCAAAATGGTAACAGCAGTTAAGCGCTTTCAACCATAAACATCTGGTCTTCCTCAGAACTGCTAAAAAATTTATTACATTATTGAAAAAATATCCTTCATACATTATATGTACTTTATTTAGGACATGTTGACTGAATGTTATTTATAAAGGTACTAGGAATATGTTATTATTATTTTTTAATGTTATAACTAATAGATTTAAAATATTTTTTAATGTAATAACTAATAGATTTAATACATTTTATATGTAATAATGTTTGAAAATTTGTGTAGTATAACATAATAGTTTATTACAATAATAGTTTAGTATGTTGATAATATAAATGTTATGTATATATAAGATTTTTTTAATTATATTTTATATTTTATATGTCATATCTTAAATTACATCAATTTGGAGTGAATTTAACATCAATATTCGTATTAGTGTGAGCAAAACAAGCAGGTTTATTAGTTATCAGCTATTAGATTTTGTCGTTTTTTTTTATATGTGTAAATGTATCTTTAAGAAGTGATATGCATTTTTTGGCGCCTAAAAGTTGATTTAAACTGACTGAACGCTTCCTTTAGCAGTTCGGAGGAAGACCAGATGTTTATGGTTGAAAGCGCTTAACTGCTGTTACTATTTTGCGAGTCACAGGGTGCTATCTCTTATTAGTGTTTAAGTTTCTTTTACATGTTTTGTTGCTTGGAGTACTTATGTTTGGCGTTATGTGGATTAAATTTATGATTTGATCATTGTGGTGTCTATCTGGATTGTATCGCTTATTGGTGGTTCCGGAGAATTTTCAGGTGGTTTGCACTTCCAATTTGTGAGCTTCAATTTCTATCCATGGAAACTATGTCACTCATTGGTTGGGGTAGAAGGAGGGAACTGGTGTCCTGATAAAGGTGAAGCAGAACACCACAATGATGTGCAATGGTCACTGAAGGTCTCTTAGAACAAACATCCTGTCCCCAGGGTATGTTTTTGGGAGGTGTATGCATACATCACCTCACAAAAGGTCAGGCCAAGACTTGTCTTTGATGGATATGTATTGCACAGTGAAAAGAAAAGTGATAACACTACATACCAGTATCATGTGTGGCAAGGAAGAATACAATGCCCAGGAGCAGGCCATAAAAATACCAGTACAGGGAGCTGAGCAACTGGTATACTCCAAAGAATATGACCATGCCTCAAATCCTGAAGCACAAGTGGCAGTAAAAGTAGGAGAGGGACTTTGCAAATGTGGACATACCACAGGGGTATACCATGCAAGGTGGTACAGGACTCACTCAGATGTTTCACAATATTTTGTGTACACACTATCTTCATGGAAGACACTAGGACAAGGGGTTTAAAGGGCAAGATCAGTTGTGCTGCACAACAGCAGAATATTTTCAAGCACAGTTAGGGACTTTAAGGAAGTGTACTTTCCCTTAAGGGAGGGGGAATTTCTCTATCAAGTAAATGACCTGACAAGCTGAGGATGGAAAGGTGCTTCTTCTGACCATGACACTAAATGTTGAGGATCTGTACATCTTATTACTATTCATCATGGATGGAATTTTTCCTACACCCAGAAAAATATATAAACAATTTTATACTGTAGCCAGCTGTGTGGGCACAGGGAATAATTGCAGACTGTTTCCTCTTGCCTATACACATATGAGCACAAGTGTGTGTCATGGCTGATCTTCTGTTTGAAATGCTGTGTAACATGGTTTGAGGAAAGAGGCCTAAAAAACAAACTATATGCAAAGTGACTCTGAGAAGTGGACCGTAATTAAGGTGTATTCATCGCTCCCTGATGTAGAACATGCGTGTTACAATTTTTCACAAAGCCAACATACTTCGGTAACATATATATCAATTTCATCTCTCATTAAGATGTGGCCCATTTTTTCCACTGTGCAGTAGAGAGATACTGGCACGAACGTTGCTCCCCTTGGATATTCCCTGAGGATTTGACCATCTTGATGCCAGGCACCCCAGAGGCAGTACTTGTATTTGAAAATGTGGCTTGCAACTACATCCATGGCAAAAACGAATGAAAACAAGAGTGGGCCAGACTAATATGTTGACACCCTAGTACCCAACATTCTGGAGTACATTTTAGATGCGTGTATGTAAAGTTTATCCACTATTTCTTTTTTTATACATGCTCATATATACATTGCTTCCAAACCTAATACATAAGAGTGTTTACTGTAATGAAACTGTATAACCCTCAACTTCATTCTCAATGAACTTTGTTAAATTTGCATGATACCAAATGTGTTTATTTGTAACTTTTTTTGTATATTTTGATCTTTTATACTTTTGTATCATTTGTATACTAACTGTATAATGCATCTTGGAGCTTTTCTCCCCGGGTCTCCACTGAAAATGGGTAATTTTGGCCGAGTGGACTTCCCCGGTAATCAAACTGGAAATAAATAATAAAAAGAAATGTATGAATTACTGCATTTCGGGTACCCCAAATCACAAAAAGTATGCTGTGTAGAATAGTTGAACATGAATTCTATTAATTTTTTAGTTCAAATATAGAATACAATTTGACTAAAGATGAATTAATAGAGTTACAGGAGGTACCTTCACAGCTTAATGATTACGTCTTTAAAGAGGCTGATAAGGGTGGCAATTGAGTCATTATGAATAGACAACAATATGATGAAACGGTAACCTAGTTGATCACATATGTTGATAGCTATGTGGAACTTGTTAATAATCCAGTTAAACAGGTTAATTCGAAATTGTGTGAACTGTTGGAAAGAGGGGAAAGGGTTGGTTTCTTGAAGGATAAGGGCGTGAAGAAACTTCTTGTAAATGACCCCATGGACCCTATATTTTATGCTATCCCCAAAATTCATAAAAATCTGTCCAATCCCCCAGGAAGACCAGTAATATCTGGCATAGGCTCTTATTTGGAAAATGTGGGTCAGTTTTTGGATTTTCAGTTTAAAAAATATTTGGTGAAGGTCCCTTCCCACATTAAAACATAGGAGAATTATGTGAGAGCTTAAGATTTTTAAAATGGCAGGAGAATTATTTTTGGGCCACCATCGATGTTGGTGCTTTATATACCAACATTGAGACTAGATAGGGGGTTGGAAGCCATGAGCAAGATCATAGGGGAGGGTCCTCAAACTTCTTTTTTACTGTCTTTATTGGAATTTTGCCTTACCCATAACTATTTTAGATGGGGAAAAATTATTTTTGCGGCAAAGAGGAACTGCAATGGGGGCTTCATATGCCTCAACTTATGCCATCATTTATATGGGAGAATTTGAGAGGTTATTTATGTATTTTAATCAGTATTTTTCCAATAATGTACTAAATTACAGAAGATATACTGATGATCTGATCTTTGTTTGCAAAAGTGATGAAAGTGATTTTTTTTAATTCATGGAACATATTAACAACACAGTTCATGGTTTAAAGTTCTCACATTAGATAAGGGAAGCATTACATTTTCGTATGTGGAGTTATATGTGGGGGATGATTGTACAGTTCAATTTAGACCCTATAAGAAACCTATGGCAGTTAACAACTGTTTGTGTGCAGATAGCATGCATCCCCTCACATGATTAAAGCTTTACCATATGGGGAATTTAGGAAAATTTACCACAATACCTCTAATGAATCAGGGGTATATTTGAATGAGGTTCAGAGCAGATTGATTGCACGGGGGCATTTGGAACAGACGCTGATGGAGGTGAAAAATAGGGTCCTGAGGAATGACAGGAGACCCTATCAAAAATATTGTGGTAGATTTGGTGAATATAATGGGGGACATGGGAGATCGAAACAGGGTCAGATTGATGAGGGATAAATTATTTTTTGGGACAAAATTTTCCCCTTTTTTCAGGAACTATGGAGAGGATAATCAGGGAATCATGGTATATTGTTTGTGAGGACTTAAGTGTTGGACATTTATTTCCAAGACATATCACATTTTCATATGCTAGATAAAGAAATTTGAAAGAGATGCTGAGTGGAGATGGGATCAGAAATAAATCAGGTAGCAAAGTAGGGACCTATGCACATGGCAACTGCTCAACATGTGACAGGGTGAAAGATATAAACGGATGGAAGATTAATGGCAGGAAGTACAAGGCTCGGGAGTTTTTAGTTGTAATTTACTGGGGGTTGTTTATATTCCTGGGTGTGGATGTCATACTGTTAAGAGGATATATTGGGCAAACTAAGAGAAAAGTAAAGGTGAGAATAATGGAACATTTGGGTGATATGCGACAAAATGAAAATAGCCCAATAGCAAATCATTTTATGTCCGCACATGAGGGGGTCAGAGAATTCTTTGTTTTTTAGTGTTTTAGCCCTACCTAACTTGGATAAAGGAGGTAATTTCAGAGAAGAATTAAATAAATTAGAATGTAGGATGATTATTAATTACAGAGCACGTCTTCCAAGTGGAATGAACTTGGACAGTAACTTAACTGTGTAAATATATTTTAAATGCTACATGTTTTATGCAATAAATGTGTGTTTTTGTAGAAGGATGAAATACTTAGGAATTTAAATGCTCTGGAATTGTAATTTATATTAAAATTATTTGGTTAAATATTATATTATGGCTAATGGAGGACTTAATTGTGCCTAATTGTCTCATTAACTATTTTATTGGTGGAAGGGGCACTTTTTTTGTATAAATTCAGATCAGTGTGCACTAACAGATTATTCCTGAGAAGGCGATAAGCCGAGGTACCAGAATAAAGTGATAAAGCAGATCTGCCTGGTGAAGCTGCCTTTTTCTGAGTTCTTGAGAGACTAATAATACATTCCACAAAGGAATACTTGTAGTATATGGAGTGAGGATATGAATATGGAGCACTTATTATAGGAATGACTGGTTTGAAATGGTGCCAAGGTAAAAAATATTTGTTTATTATGTTTGATATATGCTATATAAGCAGACATATGCAGAAACAAAATCATGTTGTGCCTCTTGCATGTGGTTTTACCAGCGAACCTCCCAGTAAGAATACAGTCACAATAGGCTCTGCTGCGTGTTTCACCTTTTCTGATAGTTTGTCAGCTGGTAGCACATATTGTATGTCATATATATTCTGCTATACATCACACATTTCATTATAAAGCATGTGTAAATGTTTAGAGGTGCACTATTTCATAAAGTGGATTTGTGCACTGCTAGCTGCACTGTTTCATTGTTTATCCCACCTTTTATGCAGTGTAAATATAATGCTTATATGTGTACCATTTTGCATACTGTCATTGACTATATATATGGTTTACTATTGAAATAGCGATAGAACTTGGTCGAACGGCCACTTCGTTGACATATTTACGCAAACCGAAACCGCGAAAATTGTTCGCCACCGCCAGGCATTCGACGTTCGACATTACCGGCCGCACAACACCTCCACATCCATGCTACCATGGTTCACGCAGGGGCGATGATCTGCCGTTCGCACAATTGGATTCGACCGCGGTGACATTCGCTCTTCCGCCTTCACGCAAGTCGAGTCGCACATAGTCGGATCGGCATTTCAATAGTAAACCTACATATATATATATATATATATATATATATATATATATCTGTATGTATGCATCACCGCAGAAGTGATGCCCGGGGTGAATTTCCCATTACCCATCCAATCATCAAGATTTTTCTTTAAGAGTGCTAATAAGGAGCTCTGTTTGACATGGATAGGTAGTTTGTTCCAGAGTATGGGAAGTCTCTGGGACAGGAATCTATCCCTCCAGCATGTTCTGTTTATTGTGGTGACAAGGTTTAGGCCCCTAGAGTGTGTAGATTGGAGGGATTGGGACATAGCTTTGGTTGTTAGACAGAGATCACCTTGGAGTAGGCAATATGCGACAGAGTAAAGCTGGAGTTATGAGACGGTCTGCGTAAGGCATCTGTTTGAGGCCAGTAATCCTCTTTGTGAGGTATTTATGCGGCCTTTCCAGTTGTTGTAGATGTCTTGTGAGGTACATACCAAAAGGGGCATTGTACTCTATAATGGGTCTAATGAGTGATGAGAAGTGGGGAACAATGACCTCTTTTTTTCTGGATGAGAAACCTTTTGTGATGAGATTTCCTGACTACTGTGGCAATGTGATTATCAAAGGAGAGAGAGACTACTGTCCACATGTGTCCCTAGGTCTCTTATCACACTTTCGGTGTTAAGTAAACTACCGCCTATGTGGTAGTTTATGAGTACAACGTTTTTACCAAAGGGGATGACAATGCACTTTTTGGCATTGAGCTTGAGACCATGGCTTTGACACCAGGCATCTGTCTCAGTGAGGCCCTTTTATAGGATGTCCACATCATTAGGAGTTTCTATTATGGCTCCTAGTTTGCAGTCATCTGTGAATTTAGTTAGCCAAAGACCTTCTGTGTTTGTTATCTACTTCTCTGAAGTACAGGCTAACAGGAGAGGCCCCAAGACTGAACCCTGTGGTACTCCACTTGTCACTGGTCTGAAGTCTGATTTGGAGTCTGCTACTTTCACAGTGTGGGTTCTGTCAGTAAGCTAGTTGGCAACCCATCTTGTGACATAGGGATTTATACCTAGTTTAGTGAGTTTATCTATAACTCCAGAGTGGGGGATGGTGTCAAACACCTTGGCGAGATCTAGATAGGCTGTGTGAACTACCTTACCCTCATGTATGGCTTTGGTGACTACTTCAAAGAAGTCTATCAGGTTTATGAGACATGATCTGCATTTTAAAAACCCAAACTGTGTGTGGTCCAGAATTTGGAGATCTCCAATGTCTGTTTATGAGTTCCATGATGATATGTTCCATGGCCTTGCAGACCAGGCTCGTCAGGCTAATGGGGCGGTAGTTCCCGGGGTCGGTTGTGGCCCCCCCTTTGTGGCATGGGCCAACCATCATGGTGCACCATTCAACGGGCACAAAGCCTGAGGGGAGGCTATGATTGAACATGGTACCTAGGTGGGGTGCCAGTTCATTCTGTAGTTCATGTAGAAGGCAGCCTGGGATGTTGTCAGGTCCCATGGAAACTGTGTTCTTGGCTTTGGAGAGTGAGGTTTTTTACCTGTGCAGCCGTGATTACAGGAACTTTGCATTCTTCCCGTACAAAGATGGGCCCTTTAGGGGGTGAGAAGGGGGTAAAGTTAGCACTGAAACTATCTGCCAGGATGTTGGCAATATCAGTTGGTTCTGTATATTTAGTGTCATTATGCTGTAACTCAGTGCAGATCTGAGTGTTGCCATTGAGATTCTTGACATAGCTATAGAATGCTTTGTGGTTGTCTTTAGAATCAGTGGCGATGTTGTTTTCATAACTAGCTTTGGAGGATTTTATGAGGGATCTCAGCTTCTTACTGAGGCTGACCAGGGAGTTCCTCCAATCGTGAGATTTTACTATTTTTTGCAACAGTTTCTTTCTTCTGTTGTAGAGTTTGTTTATGGCAGAAGACTACCAGATTGGCTTCCTTTTTTTTGGAGGACAGCATCTTGGTTCTGTTAGGGATAGCACGATCCATGCACTTGTGTAAGTGCTTATAAATTGCATTTGTGTAGGATTCAGCAGTCATACCTCTATTGTCCATCTGCATGGATGTCGTGAAGTTTGCCACTTTTGTTTTAAGAAGCATGAAGTTAGCTTTGGAGAAATTTTTTACAGTTGTTTTCATAATGGGGGGGTGGGGGCGGGATGTGGATGTCTAGGGTGATTAGCTGGTGGTCGGATCTGAATAACGAGGAGCTGACCTCTGGTGTGGAACACCGGTCACCCATGTTGGTGATGACCAGGTCTAGGATATTGCTGCCCCTGGTGGGGGTGTGGATAAGTTGATCCAAGTCATTGGAATTGATGATTTCCAGAAAATGTTGAGCAAAAGAGTTGGTACATGAGTAGTTTTCCCAGTTAATGGTAGGGTAGTTGAAATCACCCACTATTAGAGTGTTGGGTTGTACCTTAATATTTTCCAGTGTATCAAGAAAAGAGGAGTGGGAATCCTGGGGCATGGTGGGGGGTCTGTAGCAAGCTACAATCTAGATTGCAATTTTGCCCAGAGTTAGTTGAGCTTGGATAATCTCAGATGCATTATGCTGAGCAACTAGCTTGGAGGTGTGGATATCCTTAATGAATATGTACATGCCTCCACCTTTAGTGTTTCAGTCCGGATTTGGTGGCCGAAAGGTGTGGTATGAATTATAGCTTGGTAATGCAGGGGTGCTCTCTGGAGCTTTGAACCAGATCTCTGTCACTGCACAAATGTCAATGTTCTCCATTTTAAGGAGTGCCTTGAGTAAGTGCATTTTGAGGTTTAGACTTCTAGCATTGAGTAGCATTACCCTCAGATTTTGCTTGCTTGTACCTGTTACATTGGTGAATTTGTCATTTGAACCTTTCCTAAAAAAGGCACTATATGGGTGGCAAGAAGCTTTGCCAGTATCCAGAATCCCAAGGGCGACAGGTGCAGGCCATCTCTGGCAAAGCAGCATGGTCTGTTGATCATGTCATACCAGGCAGACAGATACTGGATTCCCTTAGAATGACACCAGAAGCTTAGCCAATTGTTAAAGTCAATCATTTTGTCCTTTTACTGTGGTATAATTTTGGGTGATGGCAGGATGCTACTCAGGGCTAGGGTCATACCTACCTGAGCTACAAGATCAGAGAGCTCCTCCATGTCTCTTTTCATGTAGTCCAGGGAGGTACATCTCAGTTCATTCACATCAATATGGACAATGACAGAGTCATATTTGTACTTGTTGTGGAGTGACCTGAGTGCGTGCGTTATGTGGCGGATCCTGGCACCTGACAGACAGCTGACAGTAACTATTTTCTTGTTTAGTCTGGTGAGTAGAACATCAGAGTGCCTGACTATAGAGTCACCTATGACTAGAGTGTTGGGTACGTTATGCCTTATGGACTGTAGTTGAGTGGCACACTGAGTATGTGGGCTGTGTGTCATTTGGGTTGTGTTGGGGGGTGGAGGTTGCTTGCATTTCTGCTTTGGAGGTCTCTGTTGTTTGGGCAAGTTATTACTGAGAGCCTCTGTGAATGTAGGTGTGTGTTTTGGTGGTGTAGGTTTTGAGGGACTATGTGATGAGTGTGGTGCAGTGCAAGTGTTTACCTTCTCCTCTTGACTGTCTAGTCCAGTCTTTGAAGAGAGCTTTGCTTCCAGTTAGGCTATATAAGTGCATCTCTCACAGGTTGTAGTGTTGGGTGGTAGGAGGAGTGGGTTGTCTGTGTACATGAGGCAATTGCTGCATTGTCCCAAGATGCCCAGATTCATCAGGTAGACAGGAGAAAAAAACAGAAGCTGACCTTTAGACATGCCTGGATAGGTGCTTATTTATTAAGTACTAAAAACTGTTTTCCTCTAGACAAGTAAGGAAAGCTGAGTGTTGTAGTAATTTATAACTTATTTAGTGCTTACAATGAGTCCCGAACAAGTGCTGAACTCAAAGAAACAGATTTGAGTGCTAAAACTTAAAATCTGGCTAGTTGTAAGGGAAAATTTGAAGAACAGAGTTTATGGCGCCAGTAATAGTTTAACCCTAGTAAAGTGGGGGGGGGGGGCTGAGGAGCTCACAAACAGTCCTGGACACAGCAAATCTGTATCTGGACAAGACCTGCCACAGGAAAGGGAGGGAAGCAAGCAAGCTCAGAATTCTTTTTTCAGTAAAAGTGGAAATGGAGAAAGCTGGAACATAAGTTAATTCAATGTTACAAATCTGAGTGGGTTGGCCTTCACAAATGTTCTCTAGTAGATTGAATGAACTAATGACACTAGACTGGGAGGAGAGTCACAGATCAAATATACAGTATGAGTGGGCAACTGCAAAGCCGCCAATTATAAGAACACCACAACATTAGGGAGGATGGGTGGGAAAATTACAGTTCCTTGCTGTAGCCACTAAATGAAAGTTTTAAACAGATCAAGGAGCAAAAGGAGACTCTAGAAAATGCTTTTAACTGTAAACAGACAATTATAGTAATGCACACTATTACAGTTCCTAGCTGTAGAACACAAAAACCTCAAAAAATCAAAAATGCACAGAAAAGCTCAGATAGAGCACTCACAAACAGAAAATACAACTCACAGTATGAACAAGCAGTTTACAGTTAAGTAATTCAGTAAACATGCAATTAGAGTAATGAAACAGTATCTAGCAATGGAAAATACAGTTAAAACAGTATAAAACAGTGCATAAATGCAGTGAAACAATAAAAAAGCTTTATAACAGTGCAAAATGTAGTAGATCAACTGTATAGCACAATTATAAGCATTTCAGAAGTGCAGTTCAGTGAAATAAGTGTAAGAAATAACTTATCCTGCTCTTGGAACCTTAAGGAATTTCCACTTAGTTTCAGTAATGCAATGTAATCCACATTGGTGGTCATGAAGACTGTGATGCCAGTGTCCTGGCCCAGCAATCAAGGAGCCTCAGTCCTCACCACGAGCAGTCTCATATATGATGAAAGGATAACAAATACACACAGTAAAGTGCAATTTCCCTTAACAGCACACAGAGATCACAGTCAGTCCGGGACTAGTCACTCACTTGCTCTCCAGAACCCCAATAAGACTCCCCACTGGCACAGCTATAGGGTCCAGATCTCAGCCAGCTGGGCAAGCTAAAATATCCAGCACCCTCTCTGTCTAACCAGTGCTTCATGTCCCTGCCCAAGTAGCTGACACACACACACTTTGAGATAAGTTTATACAACCACACACACTCCTGGGAAAGGTTGGCACAGGTTCTCCAGCTGTGCCCCTTTTACCCAGACTATACAGTAGTAATCACTTGCCACCACCCAGCTAATATTATCAGCTACCCAAAGGCCCTTAAAAGGGTGTCCAATTATTACTGTGCAATATTAATATCCAATTTGTAGTATAGCCAAGGGCTAAAGCTATTAAAAGTGGCCTTGTACAGTTTTATCAAAGGCATGCAAGTACTCTTAAGAGCTTAAATTATCTCTAAACAAACCAGCCACAGTTAAAAGGTTTTAAAATATTTAATAATAAATAATTAAAACCACAAGACAATACTTTCTACTACACAGTGCTAGTCAAAAGAGTTCAGAGATCACACAGAAATACTTAAAATAAATCAGTAGTACAGTTCTGACATCACAGAGAACACTTACTCTAATCTTTCTAGTTTCTAGCTATCTCTAAAAGAAAACACAAGTCTAAGGTAAGACAACAGGCAGAGTGCTGATGAGTTGGATGGTCAAGACAAAAATGCTTAATGCCTTCTGATTCTCTGTTTAAATTGAAATTGCAGTTCGGATAAACATTACATCATTCTTTTACTTTCCTGAAGTTCCCAGACTACACATTAACTGCATTTACATTTTAACCTCTCCCTTTTGTTATATTGCAGCTGGTTAGGAACAGAGCAATAAAAATACATGTGCATGTTTAAATCTAACAATTTAACTCTTGGTTAAAACAATAAAAATAATTTCTTCATCTAGACCCCTCGGCACCACTGTCTACATCAAAGGGTCACCACATGCTTTACTTTGGTCAGTAGAGTGCACTGTTGTCACATTTATTTCCAGTTCCACATGTAACAGTATTTCCTTACATTTAAGACCACAAGCCTATAGTTTACATTCATATTTACAAATTACAGAATTTTCTGCACAATTCTGTGTGGCTAGGCTGGCAGCCTTCACACCCCCACACCCCCCCAGAGAACTCAAGCTAGTTTTTCAAGTGACTCTTGAGAAACACTGCTTGAGAGGGTTAGGTCTATTTGAGTGTACCTACCCCATTCCCTGTCTTGAGAGCCCATCTGCATTGACATTGCTACTCCCACTGTGGTGCTGCACTGACATATCAAATGCTTGCAACCCCAGGTTCCATCTTAGCAACTTGGCATTTTGCTGGCTGCCTCTGTTTAACAATTTTAAGGGGTTTTGATCTGTCATAACAGTGAATTTCCTTCCATACAGATAAGGCTGAAGTTTCTGCAATGCCCACACTATGGCCTGACATTCCTTTTCTACAGCTGCATAGCATTCCTCCCTGGGTTGGAGCCTATGACTGAGAGAAACCACTTTGTGATCTTCCCCCTCTACAGAAATCTGCCTAAGTACAGCCCCCTCCCCATGGTTCAAAGCATCCACCTGCACCGGCTAACACAGGTGGTCCTCCCAAAGCTTCTTTAAACTTCTGGAATGCCTGCTCACATGCTGGGGTCCACACTACCTTATCTGGCCTGTTCTTCCTTGTCAGGTCAGTGAGGGGAGCAGCTATGGTACTATAACTCAGGATGAACTTTCTGTAGTAACTTGCTGTCCCTAAAAATACCGTCACCTGCATTTTAGTAACAGGTGCAGGCCATGCCTGAATAGCTTCCACTATGGCAGGTTCTGGTCTTATCTTACCACTCCCCACTCTATGTCCTAGGTAGAACACCTCCAACATACCCACCTGACATTTGCTCAGCTTAATGGTCAACCATGCCCTCTGCAGTCTTCCCAGCACCTCCCTATCATGCTGAAGGTGCTCTGTCCAGGAATGACTGTGGATGGCAATATCATCTAGGTAAGCAAGGGCAAACCCCTCCTGCTCCTGCTAGGATATGATCTACCAGCCTCTGGAAAGTTGCTGGGGCATTCTTCATTCCAAAGGGCATCTTTGTGAACTCATACAAGCCAAAAGGAGTCAAAAAGGCTGCCTTCTGTCTAGCACTGGGAGTCAAGGGCACCTGCCAGTAACCCTTAGTGAGGTCAATGGTTGTATGATACTTAGCCCCACCCAGCTGCTCTAGGGCCTATCTGTCCTAGGCATGGGGTAAACATCCAACTCTGTGTGACTATTTAATTTCCTGTAGTCCACACAGAATCTGGTGCTGCCATCCTTCTTTGGCACCAGCACCACTGGGGAGGCACAGGGACTAGACTCTTGAATCACCACTAGTTCCAACATCTCCTGTACCTCATATCCCTCAGAGTCTGTTTGATCCTCTCAGGCACTCTATAAGGGGCCTGCCTAATAGGCCTTTGGGGTCCTGTATCCATCTGGTGCTGTACTAGGTGGGTGCACCTTGGTTTCCCAGTGAACATGTCCCCAAATTCCTGCAACACTGCTCAGATTTCTCGAACCTGGGTAGGAGATAGCTGCTGGGACATTGCTACCCCATCCACTGAGTTGTCAGCCCAAGCCTCACTGAGGAGATCAGTCCCCAGATCTCCCTCAGACTCCTCCTGCAATCCACTGCAAATGCTCAGCACAAGGGCCTCCCTATCATGGTAAGGTTTCATCATGTTAACATGGTACAATTTGTGCCCCTGCCATCTGCCTAGCAGTTCCACCATGTAGTTAACATCACTTACTTTTCATACCACCTTGTAGGGACCCTCCAAAGCTGCTTGCAGCTTGTTGTGTCTGACAGGAATGAGAACTATTACCTGCTGTCCCACAGCATACACTCTAGCTCGAGCATTCCTGTCATACTACACCTTTTTCTGTTGTTGGGCTTCTGCAAGGTTCTCCTGGGCCAAGCCCATGAGTTCCCTGAGCCTTGTCCTGAGGTTTAGAACGTATGCCACAACAGACTCGCTGTGAGACTCACTCTCACCTTCCCACTCATCTCAAATTCAATCTAGAAGTCCCCTCACCCTATGCCCATACAGCAACTCAAAGGGTGAAAAACCTGTGGATTCCTGGGGAACCTCTCGGTAAGCAAACAGATGGAGCAAATATTTGTCCCACTCCCTCTTAAACTGATCTGCAAATGCCCATAGCATGGACTTGATTGTAGAGTTTAACCTCTCAACATGACCATTAGTCTAGGGATGGTAGGGGGTGGTCTTAATGTACTTCACCCCACAGGACCTCCACAGACAAGCCAGCAGGTCTGACATAAAATTGGCACCTCTGTCAGTCAGTATTTTTTTGGGAAACCTACCCTGCTGAAAATCTCTAACAAAGCATTTGCCACCTTCTCTGCCTCAATGGAAGACAAAGCCACTACCTCAGGGTATCGTGTAGCATAATCCACTACCACTAGGATATACTTTTTCCCTGTGGAACTTGGGGTGCTCAGAGGACCCACGATATACATAGCTACCCTCTGAAATGGCTCCTCAATCACAGGCAAAGGCATCAAAGGAGCTCTCACCTTGTTTACCTTTTTGAACTGCTCACAGGTCCTGCAGTATCCTGTTACATCTCTGGAAATTCCAGCCCAATAGAAGTTCTGCATAATACACCTCTTTGTACATTTTATGCCCATATGACCAGCAAAGGGAATATCATGTGCTATGGCTAGAAGTGCCAGACAGTAGGCTCTAGGCACTACCAACTGCTGTACTCTATCTTTTAGCCCTCCCTCAGAGGTCCACTCTCTGTATAGTAACCCTTTGTCCCAGTATTCAGATTCCCACTTTCCTTATGAATCAGGTGCCTACCTAGCTACCGGCCTCAGGCCTTACAATGTAGGGTCTGAGAGCTAAGCCTGTCTCAACTCTCTCCTTGTAACCCTTCCCAGCTCCCCTTCCACAGGAAGTCTGGCATCCTCTGACAGTGGTGCCTCACTGCCAGCCTGGGTACTACTACTCACCTCTACCTTTGCAGTCACTCTGTCCAAGAGAGCATCAGTACCCACAAACAGCTGTGGCTCATCTTCAGTCTCACTGCTACAGAGTAGTTCCCTCCCTAAAGTAACCACCTCACCAGTCTTGGATGCAAGTATGCAATCTGTCTGGGTCTCCCCCAGGCTACCAAACCCACATGCTTGTCTCCTAGGCTGACCGCGTGTAACTGCATAAGCACATGGCACTGCCTCATCCAAATCCTTCCCTATCAGGACATCTGTAGGATGGTAGTTCAGTACCCCTGTTGTCTCAAGACAACCTACTATTAGTATTTTGTCTTTCCCACTTACTGGCTCCCTCACCTTTTGTTCCCCACCTTGCCTCCATGGAAACCTGTATGCCACATGGCTCCACTGGTTGCATTCAAAACATTTAACCCTAGCTCCTGGATGTGTATCTGGACTAGTGGCTTCCCCTGCTACTGGCAGATTCTGTTGTGGCAGTCTGTGCTGCCCACCATGGGTTCCTTTAGACCCATGAGCAGTACTGGGAGTCCCCTTCCTATGCAGGGCTGCCCTGCTTGCCAGGTATAGGTCTTCCTTCATCCCCAACTCATCTCATCTGAAGTAGCAGATTGTCTATCAGCTAACCAGATCCTCATGTCCTCAGGCAAAGTGCTAAGGGCTTGTTCCCTCACCAAAAGAGACTACCAAACCCTCTTCAAGTACGGAATGCACAGCCAAACTGTGAACATTTCAAAACACCAAAAGCCAGCATAAAGAGTACATAAGGCACTTGTAGACAAAATAAAGTAAATAAATAAAATAAAATACTTTATTCAGACCGGTTTCGGCTACCCAGCCATCCTCAATGAAACAGCATCACAAACATATTCATGATTAGGCTATATATACCCACATAGGGACTTACATTTTCCACATAGAGAATTATGCATTCTGGGTCACAACCTTTCCTCTGTTGAAATAGCTTCATTGGAACAACTCAGAAGCAACCACAATATAGTCATGTTACCAAGCTGATAAAGGAGGGGCTGTGGTTGTCATGAATATGGGATACTCTACCTAAATGAGGGTAAGGGACAATTATCAAACACCAGATGTTACATGCTAATGTCTATAGACCCTACTCCTGTATTCAAGAAGGAGATTGATACATTTATAAGCCAGGCAGTAGAGGAAGGTATTATCAATAGTTCCACTCAAAATCATCTCACCGTAACAGATCCGCAAAAACAAATATATCTACTTCCAAAAATTCATAAATCACTTTCCCAGCCTCCAGGCAGACCTATTGTGTCGGGCATAAGTTCTCTGACTGAACCCTTGTCAGTATTTCTGACTAAGTATTTAAAACCATTACTGACTTCGGTCAGAACAAGGATTCAGGACAGCACAATTTCTCCAAATCATATTGAACACACAACTGGAGCCTGGATGGCTAATGTGCACCCTGGATGTAAAAGCATTCTATACGAGTATTCCGAATTGGGCTGGTTTACAAGCTTTACATTATTGGTTGGAACATGCTGCTATATACCCTCCTGGATTTAATACTCTACTGGTATGTATGGAAGAACATTTCTTGAATAAAAATGTATTTTACTTTCAGGGTGAATGCTACTGGGAATTGCAAGGCACTGCTATGGGAGCTTCTTTTGCTCCCATATATGCGGATGTGTTTATGGCCTTTTTCGAGGAATGCATGATCTATGATCCCCTTCATAACCTCTATCAAGTAGAAATAGATATCTGGCGTAGATATTTGGATGATTGCTGGATGGTGTGGCAGGCAGATGGGGCATATTTGCAGGAATTTTTGGAATACCTCAATGACAACTTGTGGGGTATTGAGTTTACTCTAACATCACATTATGACACTATCAATTTTCTGTATGTCACGGTCTATAGGAATGAGGATCACACTCTCAGTACCAAGACTTTTAGAAAATATCCACAATACAATACCTTGCTCCATGCATCTAGTATGCATCCCCACCACACCATCCGCAACATTCTTAAGTCACAGTTCATGAGTATCAAAAGAATCAGTTCATCTGAACAGGAGTTTGAACATGCCAGACAAGACGTGTGTAAAAGGTTTTTGGATAGGGGATATAGGGAATCAGATATTGCCAGAGCTAGTGAATGGAGTACTGCTCAGGACAGGGGCACATTGTTGGAGTATAAACAACGTAGGACCACACAAGAAGGTCAAAATCTCAGGTTCGTGACAACCTATAGATGCAACCATAATGTCATCAGGGATGTATTAGATACTCATTGGAATACACTCTTGGCCAGTGATGAACTTAGAAATTATTTAGGCCCTAAATGCCAATTCTTCTATAGACTTGGAAAAACACTGAGTGCTCTCTTTTCGCACTTCAAGCATAAGGAGAGTGGGGGAGCAGTATACCAACAAATGACCATGACTGGGGACAAAGTACTGGGAATGTTCCCATGTGGACATTGTGGGTCATGTCAATTTGTGAGCAGATTGAAACAGTTTACTAGTGCCAACACCAGCAGGGTATATGATCTACGGGTTTTTGGAAATTGTGGTAGCAGTTGGATAGTCTATTTAGCCACATGCAAATGTTCTGCTTTTTATGTGGGCCAAACCTCCTGTTCATTGAGAATTAGGATGTCTGAGCACAGAAGTGATATCCGAAACAAAAGAGAAACTAATGCTCTATACAGACACAGCATCAAACATGCCAATGCTGAATTCAGGTTAATGATTATTGATAAAATCATTGGACACAGAAGTAACCAACAGGGCTGGCACACAATTCTTAATAATAAAGAAAAATATTGCATCATCAGTTTAGGGGCGCTTTTTTCCCCAGGACTCAATGACCACTTATGAAGGACATCATGGATTATCATGTCTATCTTGGGGATGATCTTTGTGTATGTGTATACAATTTGCTCTATATATATTACGTTTTCTATATATATTATATCTTAATATATAATAGATTGTTTATATGTAATTCAAGTTATTGCATTTACACATATTTAGTCTGTTTACAAGTGCATGTCTTTTCAAGGCATAGGCAAGCCCCCAGATTGTTATGCCTCTTTTTGTTGTAGTTATGTAAACCATGGGTTTTTTATTGATCACACTTTTGTGTATTCATATATATATATTTGTATGTATGTATGTTGGTTTTTGTATGTTATCACATGTATAAATAATTTCTTCATATGTATTTTGTATTTACATATGTATAGATATCATTACTAAAATATGAGATAATTTTATTGCTTTATTTGTAAGGCTCTATGTACTGTTTTTCAGCTTTGTATTTTTCGGGTTGAACCATGTCTGTCATTGGTTGGGGGTGGGTATATATAGCCTAATCATGAATATGTTTGTAATGCTGTTTCACTGAGGAAGGCTGGGTAGCCGAAACCAGTCTGAATAAAGTATTTTATTTATTTACTTTATTTTGTCTACAAGTGCCTTATGTACTCTTTATGCTGGCTTTTGGTGTTTTGAAATCCCTCACCAAAAGGTCTGCCAGCCCTTCAGAAGTGGTGACCTGACATCCACTCACCCACCTATGTAAATAAGTGCTCAGTTCAGCACATATTCACACACACTTTCATCTGCCTTGCGTCTATGCTCACAAAACTTTTTCCTATACATTTCAGGTGTTAGCTTAAACAGTTCTAAAAGACTATTTTTTTACAGCAGTATAATCAAAACATGCAACGTCAGACATCTTGGACAGAACAGTTACAGCTTTACCATGGAGTAAAGGGGTCAGGAATCCTACCCAGAGCCCTTGGTCAACTTCATACTGTTAACATACCCTCTCAAACATATGAATTAAACTATCAAAATGATCTCCCGCTTCAAACTGCGGAAGAAATTTACTGACCGTTTGTGCTTCTGGGGTCCAGTTACTCCCTTCCTCATTACCTCCATGACTCTGGCAAAAGAGTCAGCATCTCCTTCTCATGCTGCCTCTGCCTCTCTTGTTCCTCAGCTTGCAGATGTAACAGTTTCTCAGTCTCCTCAGCCTGCAAACATCACAGTCTCTGATTTGCTTCTAATTCCACATGTCTGGCCTCCAACTCAAGTCTCTTTAGCTCCAGCTGGATTATTAAGTCCACTGCAGAAAGGTTGAACAGTCCATTCTCCGAGGGAATTATATCTCCACTGCCAGTCTGATTGCCCTCCTGGTTGCTGTTTTCTGATGCATCTGTAACCAAGGCTGCAATCAGGTCTGCCTTAGTCAGGTTTCCATGCACCAGTCCCATAGCCTAGCACATCTCCGCAAGCTGGCTCCTTGTCAGCTTTCCATACTCCTCTGCTGACATGCTGCCTGCTCACCCTGACTTACTAAGCTAACAAAAGAAATAAAACAATTGTGATCTGAACTCTGAGTATGCAATGTGTGGCTGTTTTAGAGTACAAAAACACCTTCAAAGCTCACTGTACACAGGCTATAGGATTCATTCTACCCACACTACTAACAAGCCAATTAGTATATGCCAACTAATTAATATGTGATGTGGATATCCCAATATCCCACCACTGCCACCACAAATGTGATGCATGTGCTCTGGCCCAGCAATCAAGGAGCCTCAATCTTCATCAGTAACACCAGACAGAGCATCTCATATATGAGTAAAGGATAACAAATACACACAGTAAAGTGAAATTTCCCTTAAGAGCACACAGAGATCACAGTCAGTCCGGGGCTGGTCACTCCCTTGCCCTCCAGGTCCCCAAATAAGACTCCCCACTGGCACAGCTATAGGGTCCAAATCTCAGCCAGCTGGGCAAGCTAAAATATCCAGCACCCTCTCTGTCCAACCAGTGCTTCATGTCCTTGCCCAAGTAGCTGACACACACACACACTTTGAGGTAAGTTTATACAACCACACATACACTCCTGGGAAAGGCTGACACAGGTTCCCCAGCTGGGCTCCTTTTACCCAGACTATATGGTAGTAATCACTTGCCACCACCCAGCTAATTTTATCAACTACCCAAAGGCCCTTAAAATGGTGTCCAATTATTTCTGTGCAATATTAATATCCAATTGGTAGTATAACCCATGGCTAAACTTATTAGAGTGTCTTGTACAGTTTTACCAAAGGCATGCAAGTACTCTTAAGAGCTTAAATTACCTCTACACAAACCAGCCACAGTTAAAAAGTTTTAAAATATTTAATAATAAATAATTACAACCACAAGACAATACTTTCTACTACACAGTGCTAGTCAAAAGAATTCAGAGATCACACAGAAATATTTAAAAATAATCAGTAGTACAGTTCTGACATGACAGAAAAAGATAGTCTAGTCTTTCTAGTTTCTAGCTATTTCTAAACGAAAACACAAGTCTAAGATAAGACAACAGGCAGAGTGCTGATGAGTTGGATGGTCAAGACAAAAATGCTCAATGCCTTCTGATTCTCTGTTTAAATTGAAATTGCAGTTCAGATAAACATTACATCATTCTTTCACTTTCCTGGAGTTCCCAGGCTACACATTTAACTGCATTTACAGTCTTAACATCTCCCTTTTGTTATCTTGCAGCTTGTCAGAAACAGAGCAATAAAAATACATTTGCATGTTTAAATCTAGCAATTTAACTCTTGGCTAAAACAATATAAATAATTTCTTTATCTAGACCCCTTGGCACCACTGTCTACATCAAAGGGTCACCACATGCTTTACTTTGATCAGTAGAGTGCACTGCTGTCACATTTATTTCCAGTTCCACATGCAACAGTATTACTTTACATTTAAAACAACAAGCCTGTAGTTTACATTCATATTTACAAATGACAGAATTATCTGCACAATTCTATGTGGCTAGGCTGGCAGCCTTCACAAAGACTTCTGAGTGGCTGATGTTAGCCCACTTGAAAGATATTATAGTTCCCTCACTGGACACCCCTGAGTTTGCTTATCGAGACACCCATTCAGTGGATGATGCAGTTAATATGGGCCTGCACTATTGTCTTGCAACATCCTGACAACCCAGGGACATATGCAAGGATTCTGTTTGTGGACTTCAGCTCTGCATTTAATACAATAATTCCTGAACTTCTTCACTTGAAACTCTCCCAGCTTTCCATTCCTGTTTCCACCCGTCAATGGCTCACTAATTTTCTACCCAAGAGAGAACAGCAGGTGAAACTGGGGAAATTTATATCTAGCTCTCGCACAATCAATACAGGTACCCCCAGGAATGTGTGCTCTCCCCACTGGTATTCTCCCTATACACTAATGACTACACCTCTAAAGACCCCCTCTGTCAAACTTATTAAATACGCAAGCAATACAACTATCATCGGGCTCATCAGGAAGGGTGATAGGTCTGCATACAGATGGGAGAGGCGGAGTTGAGCAGCTGGCTCTTTGGTGTAGTCAGAATAATATAGAACTTGACACTCTTAAAAGTGTGGAGATGACAGTGGACTTTAGGAGTGGTACTACAATATTATTCCCCCTCTTTATATTGAATACTGCTGTGTCAGTTGTGGAATCCTTCAAGTTTTTGGGATCTATAATCTCCCAGGACCTGAAGTAGATCATCAATGTAGGGTCCATCATAAAAAAGGCTCAACAGTGAATGTACTTTCTGTGACAGCTAAGGAAGTTCAATCTCCCACAGGAATTGTTGATTCAGTTCTATACAGCAGTCATTGAGTCTGTTCTCATCTAATCCATAACAGTGTGGTTTGGATGTCTGTCTAATCATGACAAAAATAGGTTACTTCGAATAGTCAGGTCTGCCAAAAATATCATTGGTGCTATTTTGCCCCGCTTAGAGGACCTGTACTATTCCAGAGTCATGAAAAGGACAGGGAAAAATCATCACCAACCCTTCACATCCAGGCCACCATCTTTTTGCACTATTAACATCAGTCAGGCATTATAGATTAATATGCACCAAAACAAGCAGATATAAAGAACAGTTTTTTTCCACAGGCCATCAAGTTAATAAACAATTAACTCAGCTTATTAGGCTGAGGTATTTTTTTTTCCAAGCCTCCAAAGATTCTGCCATATTGTTTACATATTGTTAATAGTTTCTTTCAGAGTTTGTTTCAGTATTTTTTGCACTGAGTTGCACTTTGTACCTTGTATGTACATGTATATTTACTTTTTTGTCTTGTAATAGTTGCATGCATGTCATTTGTCTTGTTCTTAATAGTTGTACGCATGTCGTTTATGTGATGCATACTTGGAGAGTCACTGAAACCAGACTCAAATTTCTTGCATGTGCATATACTTGGCCAATAAATGTGATTCTGATATTTTATGGCTTTTTTCATGATTGTTAAGCTGAAACATGGAGACATATGCATTCACATTTTATGGATGGAGAGCATGTCAGTGTCGATACATTGTAGTATCTTTACTGTCCACTTGTACAGTACACACAAGTCTATGGAGTGATAACTGCTTTGTTTACATCCCATGATCATGAAACCACTTCATTTGCTACTCCTCATACTGCTTTCTATACACCTATTCCGCTGTGCGCTTTTGTTCCATTTCCTATGGCATCCCATGTTTCTTAATGTAATTTCCTGTCACCACTTACAAAATACTAGCCCTTCTCTTATCATACAACTTGACTCTCACATTACCCAAAAGGTTGAAAAGTCTACAGATGGTTTTCAACTGCCTTGACATAAAAACTGATCTTTTGTCTAATGGTTAGTTCTGTCCTTTATCCTGCTTTCACCTTTCATTTAGTCGTCCACCTTTTAGTCCTTAACTACCCATCCTTCATCTGCATGTCACATCTCTTCCAGTCTTCAGCCTTTGATTCTCCACATTCACAATCCGTAACTTACAGTCATTCTCCTTCTTCTACCCAACACCTTTTGGCACACCATCTTCCAGATTCCTTCACTGTTATCTGTAACAGTCCTATTGAATCGCACTTTGTGATTCGACTTTCTCTTTGCCCTACTTCACAATCCATCAAATTTTTTACCACTCTCCCTTCCATCTTATATCTTCTCGTCTCCTACACTGCAGTCCACCTCATTTCAATATTACTTTAATCACATGCATGCATACAAAGTCAAATGCTATAAACAAACTAATAGGTGAAATAACGTAGGTAGGATTAAATACCTCAGCACTAATAAAATATGACATGCTTTGATGCCCTTATTATTAGTGGACTAGCTGCTTTCCTCACTGCTTCAGGGACTTTTATTTTTTAACTGGACATAAGCCCATTCATTTTTTTTTCTTTTAATTTAAAAATACACTTTTTTGGTGAAATGGCAGTAGAGTTTTTAACTAGATTGTTTAACGAAATCTTGGAAAATGAGAGGATGCCAGAGGAATGGAGAAAAAGTGTTTTGGTACCAATTTTTAAGAATAAGGGTGATGTGCAGAGCTGTATTAACTACAGAGGGAATAAACTGATCAGTCACAGCATGAAGTTATGGGAAAGAGTGGAAGCTAGGTTAAGAAGGGAGGTGATGATTAGTGATCAGCAGTATGGTTTCATGCCAGGAAAGAGCACTACAGATGCGATCTTTGCTCTGAGAATGTTGATGGAGAAGTACAGAGAAGGTCAGGAGGAGTTGCATCGTGTCTTTGTGGATTTAGAGAAAGCATATGACAGGGTGCCTAGAGAGGAGTTATGGTATTGTATGAGGAAGTCGGGAGTGTCAGAGAAGTATGTAAGAGTGGTACAGGATATGTACTAGGGTCGTGTGACAGCGGTGAGGTCTGCGGTGGGAGTGACAGATGCGTTTAAGGTGGAGGTGGGATTACATCAAGGATCAGCTCTGAGCCCTTTCTTATTTGCAATGGTGATGGACAGGTTGACAGACAAGATCAGACAGGAGTCCCCGTGGACTATGATGTTTGCAGATGACATTGTGATCTGTAGTGAGAGTAGGGAACAGGTGGAGGAGACGCTGGAGAGGTGGAGATATGCTCTAGAGAGAAGAGGAATGAAGGTCAGCAGGACTAAGACATAATATATGTGTGTGAATGAGAGGAAGGATAGAGGAATGGTGAGGATGCAGGGAGTAGAGGTGGTGAAGGTGAATGAGTTTAAGTACTTGGGATCAACAGTTCAGAGTAATGGTGAGTGTGGAAGAGAGGTGAAGAAGAGAGTACAGGCAGGATGGAGTGGGTGGAGAAGAGTGTCAGGAGTGATTTGTGACAGACGAGTACCAGTAAGAGTGAACGGGAAGGTCTACAAGAGGGTAGTGAGACCAGCTATGTTATATGGGTTGGAGACAGTGGCATTGACAAAAAAGTAGGAGTCAGAGCTTGACGTGGCAGAGTTGAAGATGTTAAGATTTGCACTGGGTGTAATGAGGATGGACAGAATTAGGAATACGTATATTAGAGGGTCAGCTCAGGTTGGAAGGTTTGGAGACAAAGCCAGAGAGGCAACATTACGTTGGTCTGGACATGTGCTGATGAGGGATGCAGAGTATATTGGGAAAAAGATGGTAAGGATGAAGCTGCCAGGTAACAGGAAAAGAGGAAGGCCTAAGGTAAGGTTTATGGATGTGGTGAGAGAGAACATGCAGGTGGTTGGTGTGTCAGAGCAAGATGCAGAGGACAGGAAGAAACGGAAGCAGTTGATCTGCTGTGGTGACCCCTAACGGGAGCAGCCGAAAGAAGTAGTAGTTAGTGAAAGCATCACCACTTATATCTTATACTGTGACTGCAGTCGCAGTTTCATTATAAAGCATTTCTATGAGTTCTATTAAAGGAAGAAAAAATTGACTAAGTTGATTTTAACAACATCCCAGCATTTACTCTAAGATCCCCATTGTGAATAAGTTGATAACACCTTGTGACACCTCCCACCATTTTGCTGTTATAAAAAAAGAAGCTGGATTAGTTGGGCTGCTGCAAGAAGCAGACTGTTAAGAAATTCTGGTGATTTCAGGTGATGGCTGTCTGAGACAGCTTGTGATATCCATGTAACTGAAGTGAAAAGAAAGAAATACTTTAGTTAATGAGCACGTGTAGTAGCTTAGTGTATGAAGTGGAGCTGATAGCACAAATTGCAAACCCTTTAAAATTAGGAAAGCTTACTTTATTCACATTCAGAATTGCATACTTATATGAAATAAATAGAGTTTCAGACTAGATGCAGCTGCTCATCTAGCACTGTACAGATGAGCTGATTTGCACCACATTGCCATTTAGTGATTCATAGTTACACATTCTCCCCCAAGTGCAATATCACTAAGTGGGAATTTGCACAACTATGAATTTCTCAGCTGGAGTACTTTTGCACTGCCTAGTTAGCCAAGCACCCTACTAACCTGTACTGTTTTCCTAGCAGACCACTCGCAGGCTTATGCAAGCATACACACACACACACACACACACACACACACTTCTCTGCCAACTGAAGCAGGTAAAGTAGAGTAGAGCATTACCATAGATCCAGGTCGCCTCTACTCAGCCACCTTGACCAATAGGCATACACCATGCACTCACACACGTGCACATAGAGGCATCCAATGAAATACATAGGTGCACCCTACTCCTTGTTAGTAACTTGCACACAGTTTTCATGTGGTGCTTTGCATATAATATTTACCTATATTTATCCTACACAGTTTTATAAGAAAGATGCCTGGTGGTAATTCCTAAACACTGTAAAATGGATTACATAAGTACAAATCTAGTAGTAAATATCAAATTCTTTGAAAAGAAAAGTTACATTATCAAACAAATGATTGCAAAAAGGGAGTATGGCAGATGAGCCTATGACATTCATGATGCACACATTCCAAGACTATGGGATTAGAGTAACCGGGAGAATAAATTTTACCCAATACAGAGTCTTCCATCTAATGTAACAAGTCACCAGATAATAAAAATCAGATTGTATTTTATCTATTAGCCACATGCTGCATGATTGCTTCAGCTGGACTAACAGATGAAATAAACAGATATGTATACATTTCCTAACGATGTGCAAGAAGAGACCGATTTCCATAAAGAGCTGTTGAAAATCTTTGATAATGGCCCTCATAATTTCTGTACTACAAGCATCAAACAAAATGAGAAGGATATGGCGATTTGTGAACAAATTTAATGCATTAATAAATGTATTGTAAATGGTTTTGATGTTTACTGTAGTACAAGAGAAAGAAAAATGTCAATATTAGGACTAAAATTGATTATAAATGTAGGATTTCAGTTTAAAGGAAATGTAAGAAACTTGAGAGATAGGGTGGAAGATGAGGAAAAATCAACGCTATCCCAGACCTCATGGTTCTTCATATTCCTGGGGAAGCTGGCCAAAGCAATATGAAAACATTAGGGGTAAGAATTTCATGAGGGATAATCGACAGGATGATATTTATACAGAGCAGGATGATACCAACCTATATTTTGATGTGGATGACCTTTGGAATTTTCCCCTCTATGAAGATCAGAGAGGCTCAAGAACAAAAATCCCCCATCCATCCCTGATTTGGCACCTATGTTTGGAAAGGACACAGGTAACCTGCAAATGGTTCATGTACCAGGCCCTAGTTTGTAAGTTTCATCTCCCAAGCCCCTGCTTACACTTATCAAGGGCATCAAAACTTGTCAGAGATTTGTGATGCATGGCTAGGCTTAAAAAGACCCTTGTGGCCATTTGCCTAGCAAACACCAATGAACCATATTACACTTGCAACATGGGAAAAGTATCTCATCTTTACACAAATCAGCTTTAAAACACTTTAGCAAGTCCCTAGAGTCTTTAAGAATGCCATCTTTCCCCATCCAAATCTTTGTTATTTTGAATCTAAAAATTTTGCTAGCAGATAAGTTTTAGACCCATTTGCTGAAACAACTGGCTAAGTGGAGGGTCTAAAACATTCTTTTATGTCTTTGGTATACCATAAATGGAAAGGTACTCTAGATTTCTCCATAGATAAATAATTGTACATATCAAAATGTATCAACCCGTCATCTAATAAATCCTTAAGGGCCAAATATTGGCTACATTTATTTCATTTTTTGATAACCTAGTATGTTTGAGGGGGGGATACTGAGTGGTGAAGTAAAATTTGATGGTACAGAAATTTTAAGAGATGATTTTTTTATTACACCTATGGGAATTATAGCATATTTAATTACAGTGGAGTTAATATTAATGAAACACATTTTAGTTTGTTTTCAAAAGGTTTTAAGTTCATTCCCAGGAGGAAATGTGATATTAGTAGGGTTTTATTGGACCTTAAATTATTTGTGCAGAAAAAGAAGTTAGAATTAGTGTTTCCTGATAGTGACTGATTTGAGGCAGGGGAATTCACTAAGAAGAGAAGTATATACAGTCCTACATTACACCCCCAAATAGATAATTTTGAGATGCTAGTAGAAAAGAAATTGAAGAATAATATACAGGCTAATAAGTTTTGTTCCAACCTCTCCCTGTATGAAAAAAAAGGTTACAGGAGAAATTGAGAAATAGTAAGTATTTAATAATTATGAAACTTGACAAGGGAAGGGGAACTGTGTTTATGGACACCATAATCTATGACGCTAAAATGATGGGCATCCTTGGTGATGAAAGCATACATACTAGGGTCTCAAAAAATGAAATAAATGTAGCCTGTATTTAGCCCTTAAGGATTTATTAGATGAAGGGTTGATAAGTTTTGATATGTAAAATTATTTGTCTATGGAGAAACCTAGAGTACCCTTCCATCTTTGGTATACCGAAGACACAAAAGAATGTTTTAGACCCTCCACTTAGCCAATTGTTTCGGCAAATGGGTCTAAAGCTTATCTGCTAGCAAAATTTTTAGATTCAAAATAACAAAGATTTGGATGGGGAAAGATGGCATTCTTAAAGACTCTAGGGACTTGCTAAAGTGTTTTAAAGCTGATTTGTTTAAAGATGAGATAATTTTTGTTACTACTGAAAATGTGGATTTGTTCACTGTTATTACATATAATATGTACAATTATTTGTCAATGTTTTTTCTCCCTCTCCCTCCCTCTCTCTTTTCCCATCCCACACTAAGCTATCTACCTCTCTACCGCCACCTTTACTCTCTTCTTCTCCTAACTTTGCCCTCTCTGCTCACTTCGCCGGTCTCACTTCCCTACTAAAACTGTCATAGGTTACATATGTATTTCTTTCCTCTACTGTTATATTTCTGCAGTACAAACAAATATATTTGTAAATATTTACTGTTTTTTTATATTTTTATAATTTCTCTTTTTGCATTTTAATAAACTGTACTTTTAAACAGCATGTTTTTTTACCTGCACTTCTGTATTTACTATATTACTAATAATTTGTTTACTATGTGCATTGTCTTTATGGAGCTTTTCTCCCCAGGACTCCATTGAAAATGGACTCTTCTCTGCCCAGTGGACCATCCTGGCAAACAAACTGCAAATAAATAATAAATAAAATAAAATATGGGATTAGAATAGTTTAAGGAAGCCATATTTCAAAAATGAGAGCATACCAACAATGAGTTTCACACCTGCTTAGAGCTTATAGAAATGATCCTGAGGAATAATTTTAATATACTTCAAAGGCGAGTTTTTTCAACAAATCAGTGGACTGCAATGGGGGCATGTTGTGCCCCCACTTATGCCATTATTATTCTCTCCTTGTTGGAACAAAAGTTTGTATTAATTCTATTTATGCTAGTTGTTGGAGGCTTTATAAGCATTACCTTGATGACATTTGTATTTTTTGGATTGACACCGAGGATAAATTAAGAGAATTTATTACTTACGTTAAAAACACACCTGATATTTTGACATGTATTTATGGAATTACTTATAATATGAATTATTTAGACATTACCATTCATAAATTGAGTGAAACATAGGAGTTCAGTTCCACTGTGTTTGTAAAGACACTTTCAAATTCTTATTTATATTTTACAAGTTCCCACCCATATCAATAAAAAGTATAGTCAATGAGCAATACGTTAGGATATGTAGGATGACCTCTGATGAATAGGACTTCATGAAAGAATGTGAAACACTAAGAAGAATGTTTCTGGAGACAGAGGGTACCCCCCCCCAAACTGACTGATATTAAGGTGGAGGATTTGGTGGTAGGAAGGATACATTTTCCCCACTTTTAGGGAAGGATATTTGTATCTTAAGGGACAGGAATGGATGTACTCAAGTTGTACTGGATAATAAGAATGGTTCTAAGGGGGCTTTTTTGACTTATTTTAATGGTGACTCTGGTATTAAAAACATAATTTTGAAGGAATGGACCAGGTTCACCAGTTTATCAGATCTGGATAGTATTTTCAGAATTCCTATTACATTTATTTTTTGTAAAGGTTTAAGTATAAAGGATCTAATTGACCAGAATAGTACCCCTCTGGACGGGGGAAGTCATAAAAAGATTGGAACTTATAAATGTGGGGCTTGTACCTATAGCCCCTAAATAATACATAGTGAGGGTATGTATATTAAAACTAGGAATAAATACATTAGTGGGAAAACCTATACCAATTGTAATAGTTTGGGTGTTATAAATATTGCCCTTTGTGAGATATGTAAAGCCTTCTGTGTAGGAAAGACCAAGTGTAAGCTCAGAAGGAGAATATATGAACATTACACTACAATGTTAAGAATAAGATGAAAAAGAATGCACGGTATAAACATACTTTAAGTGTAATTTGTTTACGTTCCAGTTTTTTGTGTTGGAGGAAGTTCCAGTGGATGTCAGGGGTAGACCCTGGGAGACAAAAACTGAATATAAAGAAGTATACTGGCAGCTTATTTTAGAAGCAAAATAGCCACTAGGGCTTAATGAGCACATACCTTTACCCCAGTTTTAAAGTTGAGGGCAGCTAGAGTATGATTTTAATGTTATTTAATCATTTCTGCGTTCACAGGAATAGTTGTTTACGTGTTGGTTCTGGGAAAATTTGTTACTTTTCAGTTTTTATCACCAACTGGTGAAATTTTAGTGGATGTAATAATGTTTCTTGCCACTAAACTATCTTTAAACTAGATATTTGTTCAATTGCCCTTATTGGAAGAATGTACAACTTTATACAAGGTTTTTTGACAAAATATTTATTTTGTGGAAAGGTGTGGAAGAAGAAATCCAGGAATGTATGCAATATTTGAATAACACTACCAAATTTCTAGAATTTACTTTCCATTATGACAATTTTAATATTAACTATCTAGTCACAATCATTTTCCACTCTAGTGACGGTTTTCGATCTAAGATGCATCGCAAAGGCACCTTCTGTAACTCCTACTTACACTACTCTTTTAACCATTCAATAGCCCAAAAAAAGATATAGTTAAGGGCTAAGCTATTCAGGTTGCCCGGATGATGTCTTACCATGAGGCTGTTAGAGATGAATTAGATAAAGTAGGAGAGATGTTTTGTGGGAAGAGGATACCCTAAAAAATTGGTTGACCAGATTCTTAAGGAAGTTTATTGTAAATGGGGGGGGGAGACAATATAACCCCCTGCTGGGCATTGGATTGGGAAATGATAATAGGAAATTACAGACCCCTATAAAGTTTGAGAGGGCTTGTATGTTGCAATACAACCAGCTTTCCAGAGAAATCAAAAAAGCATTTATAAAGAATTGGAATATTTTAAGGTTAATTCAGAGATTTATAAAATATTAGGTAATGGGTCATCTTTTATCAATAAAACTGATGCAAATTTTAAAAGACTTTTGTAGGTTAAAACTAGCGCAGTTGCAGATTCTAGGATGGGTACTATGCCCTGTGAGAGTTGTAACCAGTGCATATATATTACTAAGGAGGTAGTTGTAACTCTTGAGAATGGAATGAGGAATAGAATTGTCTTTCATAGGGGAAATTGTAGTACCAGTAAGGTGGTATACCTTGCCCATTGTGAGAAATGTAGTTGTTTTTATGTGAGCAAAACAGAGCATGCCCCGATTCTGGTTTTGAATTTAAGCTGAAAGGGCCTTTGCAGAAGGACTTCAGCTTTTCTGGGGCTCCAAAAAAATGTTAGGCATGATTTGCTCCAAAAAAATGTTAGGCATGATTTAACTGAAGCTCCTGGGTTTCTAATAGTGGAACTTTTAACTCCTTGAAGGACATGATTTTTTTATTTTGAAAAAATACTTGAGTTTAAATCAGTGCAGATTGATGTTGCATATTTTGAAGAATGTATTTCTCTTAAGGTTGTACCATAGGGTTTGAGACTGTACAAGTTCCTGTTCGGATTGTTTTATGATGATACTAATGTAGATTTTGTGAACTTTTTTGATCAATATGATTTTGATTTTTTAAACAAGATTTTATATTATTTTAAAAAACAAAGATTTGCTTAGGAGATTGAGACACTAGATAATAAAATTCGGAAAGATTTACTTTTTAATAAATATCAAGGTTTGTACAGTAAAGTATTAGAAAAAGTAGAGAGATGGTGTAATTCTCTATTTTTTAAGAAAAAGCGCAAGTTGGAAAGGGATTTGAAACAATATAAGAATCAGGAGGCATATCCAGTATCATGTTTGGTTAATGCACCATATCAGGGGAATAGTACAAATGGATCTAGTTATAATACGATAGTAAGAGAGGGGTGAGTAAGTGGAGGAAGGGATTATGTGGTTAATTACAATAGTCCCCCTGGTGATGAAGTTGAGAAGGATTTTCAACTTCCAAGGCACTTGGTGAGATTGGCCCACAGATATACAGAGAAAGGGAAGTACCAAACAAGGTATTACCAGCAGCAACACAAAAGGAATTCCTACAAGCAGAGGGACAGCTACAGGAATTGCACTAAATGTTCTACAAGGAAACAGAACTAGTACTTAATCAATGTCCACCCCGCCAGGCATGTCTAAAGGTCAGTTCCCTGTGCTTTCTCCTATTAACCTGGTGAACTTGGGCATTCTGAGGCAATGTAGCAACCACCTCATGTACACTGCCAACCCTCTCCTCTTACCTTCCAACACTCAGACTTGTGAGAGATGCACTTATATATCCAAATTGGAAGCCACGCTCTCTCCAGCCAAGACCGAAATAGTCAAGAGGAGAAGGTCAACACTTGCACCACATCACATGGAACACATAGCCCTCTGGAACACACACCAGCACTGCCTTCACATAAAAACAAAACTACACACCCATCTTCATGGAGGCTCTCAATAAAAGTCTACCCAAGCAGCAGAGCCCTCCAAGGTAGAAACGCACTCGATTACCACAACACTAATCACGAGGCATATAACTCTCCTAAACAGTTTGCCACTCAACCAAAGCCCCTAAGGCAAAACAGCATGCCCAACACACTAGCCATAGGTGACTCAATAGTGAGGCACACTGATATCCCACTCACTAGGTTGAATAAGGAGAAAGTAACAGTCAGCTGCCTGTCAGGTGCCAAGATCTGACACAATGCATGCACTCAGGTCGCTCAACAACAGGTACAAATATGACTCTGTCATTGTACATGTGGGTGTGAATGACCTGAGACGTACCTCCCTGGACTACATGAAAAGAGACATGGAGAAACTCTCAGATTATGTAGCCCAGGCAGGTATGACTGTAGCCCTGAGCAGCATCTTGCCATCACCTAGAATGATACCACAGTACAAGCAGAAAATGATTGATTTCAACAATTGGCTAAGTTTCTGGTGTCATTCTAAGGGGATCCAGTATCCGTCTGCCTGGGATTACTTGATTGACAGACCTCGATGCTTTGTCAGAGATGGCCTGCATCTGTCACTCCTGGGCTTCCAGATACTGGCCAAGGCTTTTGCCACCCCTATAGTACCTTTTTTAGGCAGTGTTCCAAAGACCATATTGCCACCCTAAGAGCTACAAACAAATGCAATCTGAGGGTCATATTGCTCAATGCAAGTCGTCGAAATCTCAGAATGCACTCGCTCGGGGCACTCCTTAAAATGGAGAACATCGATATTTGTGCTGTAACAGAGACCTGGTTCAAGGCAGCAGAAAGCACCCCTGCACTACCAGGCTATAACTCATTCTACACCTTTCAGCCCCAGAACTTAGATCAAAGCTCCAAAGATGGTGGTGTCTCCATATTCATAAAGGATACGCACACCTCCAGACTGGTATCCAACATAATGCATCAGAGATACTTTAGGTGCAGCTAACATTGGGTAAGACAAAGACAGCGATTCAGGTCATAGCCTACTATGGGTCCCCAACCATGTCTCAAGACTCGCACTCCACGTTACTAAGCACCCTGGAGAATATTACGGTCCAACCTAACACTCTGTTACTAGGCGACTTCAACTACCCCTCCATTAACTGAGTAAACTACTCATGTACCAATACAGTTGCCCAATGTTTCCTGGAGTTCATTAATTCCATTGCCCTGGACCAGCTTGCTGTTACCCCCACTAGAGGTAGCAACATCCCTGACCTGGTTATTACTAACATGGGTGACCATTGCTCTACACCAATAGTTAACTTCTCCCTGGTTAGATCAGACCACAGACTAATCACCTTGGAAATCCACATCCCTCCCACCCCTCCAGCAAAGGTAACCACCATGAAAAATTTCTCCAAAGCTAAATTTGGAATCCTAAAAACAGAGGTGGCTAACTTCATGGCATCCATGCAAATGGAGAATAGTTGCAAGACTGCAGAATTATACACCAATTCACTGTACAAACACGTACACAAATGCATGGATCTTGCCATATCCAAAAGAACCAAGACACTCTCCTCCAAAACAGGAAGCCAAACTGGTGATCCCCTGCCATAAACAAACTCTACAACAGAAGGAAGAAACTGATGTGGAATAAGGTGAAGTCCCAAGACTGGAAAAACTCTGTTAACAGCCTCAACAAAAAGTTGAGATCCCTCATCAAATCCTCCAAAGCTAGGTATGAAAATATAATTGCAGCAGGTAGTAAAGACAACCACAAGGCCTTCTATAGTTATGTAAAGAATCTCCATGGCAATACCCAGATTTGCTCTGAGCTACTGCACAATGGTACCTCTTATACTGAGCCAACAGATATTGCCAGTATACTGGCTGACAGATTCAGTGCCAACTTTACTCCCCTCTCCCCCGCAAATGACCAATCACAATACCAGTAGATTGCCAGGGATCCAGTAAGGTTAAAACAGCATTGTCCAAGGCGAAGAATACAGCTTCTATGGGACCTGACAGTATCCCTGGTTGTGTTCTACATAAACTACAGAGTGAACTGGCACCTCACCTGTGTGCCCTGTTCAATCACAGCCTCACCTCAAGCTTTGTCTCTGCCAAATGGTGCACTGCTAGAGTCATCCCTGTCCCTGCCAAATGGTGCACTGCTACAGTCATCCCTCTCCACAAAGGAGGAGCGACTACAGACCCTGGGAACTATCGCCCCATTAGCCTGACGAGTCGGATATGCAAAACTATGGAACGCATCATTATGGACCTAATACACAAGGATATAGGGAATCTCCAAACTCTGGATCCCACACAGTTTGGTTTTGTGAAGGGTAGATCATGCCTGCTTAACTTGGTTGACTTCTTTGAGTCAGTCACCAGAGCTGTGGATGAAGGAAAGGTGGTTCACACACCCAACCTTGATCTGGCCAAGGCTTTTGATACATTTCCCCACTCAGGAATCAAAGAAAAACTCACTAAGCTTGTCATCAACCCCTGTATCACTAGGTGGGTTGCACACTGGCTCACAGATAGAACCCACAGTGTGAAAGTAGCTGACTCCAAGCGAGACTGCCGATTTGTCACGAGTGGAGTCCCACAGGGTTCAGTCCTGGGTCCTCTCCTGTTTGATATCTACTTCTCTGAAGTCCAGACCAACACAAAGGGACTCTGGCTGGCAAAGTTCACAGACGATTGCAAGTTGGGAGCTATTATTAACTCCCCAGGTGATGTTGACATCCTACAAAATGGCCTCACTGTGACCAACGACTGGTGTCAGAACCATGGCCTTAAGCTCAATGCTAAAAAATGGGTTATCCCTTTTGGGAAAAACCTGGTTCCCATGAATTACCACATTGATGGTAGTCCACTTAACACAGAAGACGTTATAAGAGATCTGGGAATACAGGTTGACACCAAACTCTCTTTTGATCACCACATTGCTACTGTGGTAAGAAAGTCCTTCTATGTGGCACATCTCATTACTAAGTTTTTTGCATCCAAGATGAAAGAGGTCATTGTCTTCCTCTACTCTTCCCTAATTAGGCCAATCATCGAGTACAATGCTCCATTTGGCATGTTCCTCACTAGATACCTGCAACAAATGGAGAGGCCGCAAAAGTACCTCACAAAGAGGATCCTAGGCCCTAAACACTTGTCCTATATGGACAGACTCAAAAAACTCCAACTATTCTCAGTCTCATATTACCTATTTAGAGGCAATCTCTGCTTGACTTACAAAGCCATGTCTGACCCAGCTCTGTTAAAAATGCTACATCTAAAGAAATCCCAATCCCTCCACACCACATGCTCCAGAAACCTCAACCTCATTACCACAATCAACACAACATGCTGGAGGGGCAGGTTCATAGCCCAGAGACTGCCCATGCTCTGAAATAGACTTCCATACATGTCAAGCAGAGCAACTCACTGACACTCTTCAAGAGAAATCTTGATGAGTGGATGGGAAGCAAAAATTCACCCCGGGGATAACACCAGTGGCTCTACTCAACAAAGGCACTGGGAACTAAGGTCGGGTGGCACTATGCCAGGGTAATCCTATGGCTAGGCTTGTAAAGGCCCCAACGCCATTAGCTTAGTACACATCTATGAACCTATGGGAAGAATACAGTCAATTAATTTAATGGCTTTACTATTTATAATTATACTGATGGAGTTATTACTCAGGAATATTTTGGTTTACTTTCTAAGGGTGTTAAGTTTATCCCTAGGAGGAAAGTGGACGTAGCAGACAATATTTTGAAACTGAAGTTGCATATGAGAAAATTAAATTTCAGTATAATGCTTTCTGGGCAGGATGAAGGCCCATGTCAGGGGTTGAACAATGTGTACCAAGTGCCCAAGAAGAAGAGCACATTCAAAACACCCCTTCATCCTCTTCTAAATGTTTATGAGAAAGTGGTGATGGAGGATATTTATAAGATCCATCAGAATAATAAAAAGAATAAGTTGAATCTTTCTAAGGAAGAAAATACTTTATTACGAGAATTAAGAGGTGAGTTAAGCATTTGTATGGCACCAGATAAAGGAGGTGGAGCAGGGATTTTTAATTCCATTGATTATTCCAACGCAATACAGAAAGTTTTGCTTGATGATAGGACCTATATCCCAGTTTCCAGAATCCAGATTAATATAGTATATTCCTGAACTGACTATTACTTAGAAGAATATGTAATAAGTCAAAGAATTAATGCAGAGATGTATGAGTTTTTGTATAGCAAAAATCCCAGCATCCCCTCATTTTTGGAATCCCTAAAATTCATAAAAATGTAGGCTAGCCACCCTTCAGACCCATTGCTGCAGTAAGTGAGTCTAAGACTCACACATTGGCAGTTTCGGTTGACCTATGGGTCAAACCCCTGATTGAGAATATACCACATTTAGTAAAGGATTTCTGGGACTTTCTTGGGAATTTAAAGAAAGAGATTTGGAACAGGATCTCCTGTTTCTGACCATTGATATCAAGGATATTTTCTCTATTTCCTAGGGAAGAAGGGTTGAAAATGTCTGAGTAAACCTTGTCCCTATGCTCTGATCTATCCCATGACCAGATTACTCTTGTGAATTTATGGCAATGATTTTAGAAAATAACTGTTTTTTGAGGGGGAATTTTTCCAACAGGTGAAAGGTGTAGCTATGGGGGCAGCATTTGTCCCTGTATATGCTAACATTGTACTTCTCGGCCGGGAAAATAGATATTTATTCAATTACCCTTGCTGGAAGAATGTACAACTTTACACAAGATTTTTGGATAACATATTTATTTTGTGTAAAGGTGTGGGAGAAGAGATACGGGAATTTGGGCACTATTTGAATAACGCCAGCGAATTTCTAGAATTTACTTTCCATTATGACAATTTTTGTATTAACTATCTAGACACGATCATTTTCCACTCTAGTAACAGTTTTAGATCAAAGATATGTCACAAAGAGACCTTCTGTAACTCTTACTTACACTTCTCTAGTAACCACCCAATAGCCCAAATAAAGAGTATAGTTAAGGGGCAAGGTATTCAGGTTGCCCGGATGACTTCTCACCATGAAGATGTTAGAGGTGAATTAGATAATGTAGGAGAGACATTTTGCGGGACAGGATACCCTAAAAAATTGGTTGACCAGATTATTGAGAAAGTTTATTAGAAATGGGGGGAAGAACATAACCCCATGCTGGGCATTGGATTGGGAACTTATAATAATAGGAAATTATGGACCCCTATACAGTTTGAGAGGGCTTGTGTGTTAAAATACAACCAGCTTTCCAGAGAAATCAAAAATGCATTTATAAAGAATTGGAATAATTTTAAGGTTAATTCAGAGATTTATAGAACCATCAGATAATGGGCCAACTTTTATCAATAAAACTGGTGCAAATTTTAAAAGACTTTTGGAGGTTAAAACTAGCACAACTGCAGATTCTAGGATGGGTACTAGGCTCTGTGGGAGTTGTAGCCAGTGCATATATATTACTAAGGAGGTGATTATAACCCTTGAGAATGGAATGAGGAATATATTTACCTTTCGGAGGAGAAACTGTGGTACCAGTAAGGTGGTATTACCTTGCCCATTGTGAGAAATGTAGTTGTTTTTATGTGGGTAAAACCGAGCGTGCCCTGAGAAACAGAATATATGAACATTTGTATGACATCAAAAACAAAAGCCAGAATAGTGCTTTATATAAGCATTCCTTGGTATGTGGTAGTTTCACCAAGTTTACATTTGGAATTTTGGAGGGCATCAAAAATAACCACAGGGGGGATGATTAGAAAACTATTTTAAGGAAGAGGGAAACTCAGTGGCAATTAAGACTAGCTGCTATGTCCCCCCTAGGTTTAAATTATGCCATTTCTATTTTACCTGTATTGTATGAAAAAGCTAATAGATTGCAATATTAGTATATAACATGTTTTTTTATGGTTGAGTATTTTTCACATTTATAAGTGTGCTTAAGTTTTAGCTGTCTTAGTTTGTTTAGTTGTTTTGCCTATTTTTGTCCTTTCCGCCTATAGTTTTATATGGGTGGATGTAAATGTTTTGAGGGAAATGATTGGTTCATAGATGGACCTATTGTGGTTGAAGCAGTAATATTTAAACTGTTTGCTAATGGGCACTTGTGTATTCTGATGAAGTTCCAGGATGTAGGGATGAAAGTGCTTAATATTTATTCTGTGGATTAATAAAGGCGAGTTTTAATCTTTTATGCCCTTGGTCCAGCGCATTTTATGTTATTTTTATTTTTAAACTACCTAACTCACATTCAGCTTCCATCCTGTAGCTGCTTTAGATCCCCTACCCCTTTGTGCATGCATGGTAATTTGCAAAGGTTTCTTAATTATGTGGCTCCCTCCCTTCCCACCTGGGATTAAACTGAAAAAAAAAAAAAAACAAACTCTGTTTTTGTTCACTGAAGCTGGCTATCTTTTAACTAAATAAAACTACCGGGAAAGCAAGAACCTGACACCCTAAAGTTTTTCTGTTGTAATAGGTGAATTATAACTTAGAACTTTACAAAAACTAAGCCTTAGTGTTAAAAGGGGTATTATTTCCTGCCATGCGCACAACAGAGAGTTCTCTCTTCCCCATTATTCCAGTCAGTTCCCACTAGATGGCTCCATAATACCTTGAATTAGCCTTACACACACACACACACACACACACACACACACACACACACACACACACACACACACACACACACACACACACAGTTTACCATCACTTTTTAAATTAGTAAATTTCTGCTTTTTACTTTCAGCATTCTCTCTATACTAATCACAGCCCTCTCTATAACTGCCCAACAACCCAGTTTGTGTGCTAACAGTGATGCTTATTAAAAGCATTCCAGAGCTACTTTGATTAATTTTTTTGTTAGATACTGATATCTTAAGCTTATTTCTCACCTTAAACTGCTCTTTTCTCCCTGCAGTGGCCAGCCTGCTCCTTTCAATATGCTCACTCCACTCCTCACCCTGCTCCCATCTCCACCCACCACAGGTAACGCTATCCTTATACCTAACCTGACCCCTCCCACACCTCTCTTCCACCTATCCCATCATCTCCCAATTATTCCCCCAATCATACCATACCTCCTAACTACTCTACCTCCCAACCAAGGGCGCCCGCAGGCAGGTGCAAGGGGATGCATTTGCACCCCCCTGGATTTTCTTAATGCTATCTGTGATGATTTGGCAAAACACACTTTTTTCTATCATTTCCACTTACTTTTTTTTTCTGTAAAGCCTGCATTGTTCGGAACTTTGGAAGAGATGCTAGTGGAGGTGGCATGGCAGGCAGTCACATGACACGATGATGCATAATTGACGACTGATGTGACGAGCCTCAAACTCCTCCTTAAACTTTATAACCATAGTTGCATAGACTAGTTAATAACTGGAAGACTGCAGGTGGATGGTGGAAGAGTATCCTGATTCCTGTCTGTGGTTATTCCTGACCTGAATAAACCAAACCATCGTGTGGTGGAAGGACTGGACTGAACTGGTGGTGGTGTTGGTATAACAAGAAGAAGGTAGGTTGGTTGGTCCACTCCTAAGTCCTGACTGAGGTAAATTTTTTTTTTGTACAGTGACTGAACACTTGGCGCCAGAACGCAAAAGTGGCACACTTGAGACGGAGTGTGAGTGGTGCTCTGCACCCTCCATGTGTATTCCCTAAACCAAAAATCACACCGACTTTTACTAACTCAACCCTCCAATTGTGCACAAGTTGAACTGATATACAATACCGCATGTCCGACCGTCCCTCCATCAGTGTGATGAGCTGCCATCTTGCTTTCCTCGTGTGTTCATGTGCTTTTCTGCCTGCCGGCTGCCGATTAATGTGGAGCTTTAAAGGTGGCTTGCTCCTGGTTGCTTGATTTATGCTAAGAATGAATTAATGGCTGAATGAAATACTACTCTAAGAATCTTAGAGTAGTATTTATTCATTCTTAGCATTCCTGAAAAGTAAAAGTAGTTCATTATGTTTCCGTAGTCTTTTCTTTCAATCAAGGTACTGTACAAACCTCCAAATTTAATAATGATACAACAGAACAAATGTTAAAAGACTTAAATAACAAGCTTTATGCTTACAAGACAACGCAATTAGAAATAGAATACCTCACTGAATGTATTCGGGTTCAGCGCATACCGAAAGGTTTACGGCTGAACAAATTTCCGAACAATGCTACTCCTGGTTCGGTGTTGTTTAATGAGATCACTGAACTGTTTAACAAGACTGGACTGGAATTATTAAAGTTAATGGTCAAAGACTATGAAAATAAAACATCTGGATTGTTATTGGATGTAAATACCTTAAATAATACTATTGTCAATGATCTTAACTTTATATGCGTTAAGAAGGACTATGAATGCATTTTTAAAGAGGTTGATGAACATTGTTCGAGGGTGGTCAACAGAAAAATTAGGAAGCTAGAACGTGATTTATTAGATTATAGAAATGGGGTAGCTTATACTTTTAACAACAAAAGCAGGTGGGTTAATAATAAATTAAACAGCAATAATGCATTTAATAGTGAGGAAGACACCAATGAAAATACTTACACTACGCAAGCCCCCAGAAGGAGCGAAAGACTGGCTCAAAAATCTAGTTCAACTTCCAACCAGGTTTTTCAGTATGCCCAGGGGAAACAAGGGAGCAGGGAATACACACCATATGGCCAGAGATGGAACAAATTCAGGAGACCATGATTGTGGTACCTAACAGTTTGGATGCTTTGGTTACTAATAGTTCTAGCACTAATACTACCCCATGTAAAATATTTAAGCAGGAGAACTTGTCTATCTACAATTACACTGACATTGAAGTAAATGATGTATATTTTAATCTTTTTACCAAGGGGTAACAATTTTTTCCAACTTGCCCTATCAGTATTACGAAGACAGTTTTAGATTTAAAAATGTTCACACGTCAATTGAATCTAAATATTTATTTTGAAGGTAAGAAATTTACACCTGGCCTATTTCATAGGGCCAGCACAATGAACCCTCATTTGCATACTGCCTTAAAAATTTTTGAGCATCTGATTGAAACAGAAATCAGGAAAATCCAAAAGAATAAGAATAGAGTACATTCTAACAATTTCCTGAAATAATCAGAACAGTTATTAGATTTTTTGAAAAAAGAAGATGTGAGGGTAATGAAAACCGACAAAGGTGGGGGGATAGTGCTAATGTACAAACAAGATTATGAAGCAAATTTATACACTTCGCTGCATAACACGGAGTTGTACAGTGAAGTGTCTATTAATGAACGGAATATTGCTTATGCGAAAATTGGATATATGTTGGAGGATCACCTCATGCAAGGCTCAATCAATGAACAATTGTACAACTATTTGTTGGTACAAAAGCCCCTAACGCCAGTTCTATTTGGCATCCCTAAAGTACACAAAGGGCTATACCCTTTGCAATTTAGACCCATAGTTGTGGGAGCCAAAGGAATAACGGAACCATTAGGTAAATTTATTGATATTACAGTAAAAAATTTTGTTGCATCTTTGAAATATCTTTGCAAAGACTCTTGGGAATTTTTAAGGAACATCAAAAGAGAATTTGTTGTTAACACACATTATATGGTTACTTTGGACATAGTAGAATTGTTCCCCAGCATCCCACATTGCAAGGGTCTTAATTGGTTTAACAAAGTATTCACTAAAGCTGCAGGTTTTAGTGCCAATATTGTAAGACTATTAGTAGAGTTCATGAGTGTGATCCTAAATAATAATTTTATTTTTTTCAACGGTGAACTCTATAGACAACAAAGAGGAGTGGCTATGGGGACACCGTGTGCGTCTGCATACGCAAATATTGTTTTACACTATTGGGAATCAAAATATATTTTTACATCTAGGTGGGCCACATATATCACACATTACCAGAGATATCTTGATGATATTTGTATTCTCTGGAAAGGAAACTTAAAAGAATTTGAGGAGTTTATTCAGTATATTAGTTCTACTACAGACTTTTTAAGATTCACTTACACAATACATCCAGACCATTTACATTATCTGGATGTTAATTTGGTGAAGAATACTGAAAGAAATAGCTTCCAATCCAATATTTTTAGGAAAGACTCCTATTCAAACATGTTCCTTCACTTCGATAGTGACCATCCATTATTCCAAAAAAAGGGAATTATTAAAGGTCAGTTGATCAGGGCCTCTAGAATGTGTAGTGAAGATGACCTACTTAAAGATGAAATACAATTCCTCAGGACATTATTTCTTGAAAAGGGTTACCCTGCACCCCTATTTGATACTCTTGCTGCTGAAGTACTATCTAAAAGGATGGAGCAGTATGCTCCACTGTTGGGGGAAATTGACAAACAGTGCACAAGGGTGCAACAGAAGGACCTAATAAATAAAGAGAATGTTTTCATTCATACTTCTAACAATGATAGTTTGGAAGTAGAAAACATTATTTGTAGGTATTGGCCAATTTTATCTATGAATGAGGACATTAATATGATCATCCCAAGCAAACCACAATTTGTGAGGAGAAGGAACATGAATTTGAAAGAGTTACTCGAAAGGAATACAATTTGTAATGCTTATGACAAAAAATCCAAATTAGGTACATTCAAATGTAGGTCATGCAAACAGTGTCCTTACATGGTCAATGATAAAGGCCTATATTTGAAATCTAGAAAGAAGAATATTGTTTCCCCAGGGCATTTTAACTGTAACACTAAGGGGGTGGTGTACCTTGGATTTTGCCAGCAGTGTTTTGGACTTTATGTTGGCAAGACTGAAAGATCTTTAAGAAAAAGAGTCTACGAACACCTTTATGAAGTTGAAAAGAAAAAAGAATCAAATGCATTTTATAAACATTCACTAATTTGTAAGGAAATGAGTCTAAAATTTTTGGTCTTGGAACAAGTGGGACCCAACCCAAGGGGAGGTGATTAGGAAACGTCCCTGGAGTACAGGGAGCTATTATGGCAAATCAAACTAAATGCTTCTAAACTACCAGGGCTTAATGACACCATCAGCCTGAGCAGTTTACTCAAGCTTAGAAGAGCCAAGTTATAACATCACTGACTAATATATAGACGTTAAGATCTGTTTCCTTACATGTATTTCAAGTACACATCGGGTTTTTAGTGGAGTTTAACAATGAATTCAGTGAGTCCAATGTTTACATACATTTACACATATATAGTACGTTCTGGTTTAGCACAGTATAGTAGCAGCCAATCTTAGCTAGGTATATTTATATTTATATTTGTATTTATATTTATACCTTTTATGAGAATAAATCTTGGTTGGAAGGCTGCTTTTTACAGGGTTTTATGTGTTTATACATAGGGGTTTTAGAAATATGATATTTTATATAATTATTGAATTACATTAGGATCGACGCAGCTTAGACCTATTAAGTATTATACAGGAATGATCAAAGTAAGAAATTGCTTTTGATTTTTCAAGCAATAACGTATTTGAAAAATATACCTTTAAAGGTTTAAATTATTCAATTGAATAATTGAATAAAAAGGTTGTAATTAAGGCATTATAACAGTATTATATAAGACAGAGTGATATGCTTGTATTTTTCTTGATAAAGCCTGGGAGAGCCCGGGCGAAAGCGCTTTATTTACTTACTTTGGAGGACTGCTCGCTTTGATATTAAAGTTGTTTCCTGAGGACCTGTGGACTTTTTGCCGTGATTTCTGTTTTTACCTGGTCGGTATTTGTTTTTAGACTTTGTTCTTGTTTCGAGCTTTAAAGGTGGCTTACTCCTGGTTGCTTGATTTAGGCTAAGAATGAATTAATGGCTGAATGAAATACTACTCTAAGAATCTTAGAGTAGTATTTATTAATTCTTAGCATTCCTGAAAAGTAAAAGTAGTTCATTATGTTTCCGTAGTCTTCACATTATCATGGCAACACCAAAAACACTTCTCCGATCATATTTACCTTCGTGCAACAGTTGCATGAAGGTAAATATGATTGGAGAAGCGTTTTTGGTGTTGCCATGATAATATGAAGACTACGTGAGTGACTACATCACTAACTGGCAAATAGCAAGAAGAAAGGAAAAACCTGTACACTCAACTCAACGTAAGCAAGAGGAACAGAGCTGATCTATGTTATGTAAGTTGGACAGTAGTAAACCCGTTTGTACCACTGACCACATAAAGAGGAGCTGAGGCAAAGATTTGTTATTTTATTATTTTAAATTAATATAATAAAACTGCTAGACATGATAGCTGCTCTTCAAGTCGAGACTTACTAAATGCATCAGAAATGAATTTCGGAAGTTGGAACAGATGGTGTCTACTCACTCTTTAGGGAAGTACATCATGGGGTTGATAATTTTTTTACAGTGCTTGTTGTGCCTTTTGAGATGTGAGTGTGTGCGTGCCTATGAGCATGTGTCTGATGGAAACAGAGAACTGTGGTGAATTCTTAGAATATTTAGGACAGATAGAAGATAAAGTGTTAAAGTTAGTGGAGGTTTCCTACATCAAAAACCTCAAGCATGAGAAATGCTAAATGTTAATGCCCGAATCTCTGAAAGGCAGGAACCCCCATCATGTGTGTGTGTGTGTGTGTGTGTGTGTGTGTGTGTGTATGTGTATGTATATATATATATATATATATATATATATATATATATATATATATATGGTTCTACCTCACATAAACGAAACACCAAAACACCGACAACGCAATAACCGAAACCACATAACCGACAGTACAAAAACACGAAATCCCACATGCCCGACAACGAAATAACCGACGGTACACAAACACGAAACCTCATACACTTCACACACCACAATCAACAAACAAAACACATTCCCGTCCAAAACCACATACACAACACAAGCACACCAAAATCCCTACAAACCCACACTAAACCTCACATACACAACTACCTACAACCCTAACCCAAACCCTAACCCTAAGGTCCGTCACTACGCACACTTACCTGACCGCTCCTAACCCTAACTCACTTATCCGCCCCTAACCCAAACACAATCACTACCGCACACTTACCTGACCCGCTCCCTAACCCTAACTCACTTAACCCACCCCTATCCACACTTACCTTACTCGCACCCTAACGTCCGTCACTACCGCATACTTACACAGCCTTTTCCCATTTCGGCATCCTCGGCGTCGGTGCTTTCATCCGTCGGGTCGGTCTTCTGCTTGTCGATCTTCTAGGTCCCGTCGCGTCGGTCTTCTGCGCTGTTGATCTTCTGGGGCTCGCGATTTCCCTGTCGATGTTGAAGTGAGGTAGAACCATATATATATATATATATATATATATATATATATATATATATATATACATATACAGAATACCTCAAAAAATCCAAATCCACCAAAACCACTAGAGCAAGCGACTTAAACCTTAGCACGGATATAAATAGGACGTGCTGGAGGGATAGATTTATCACTCAGAGACTCCCTATGCTGTGGAATAGAGTCCCGGTCCATGTGAGGCAGAGCACCTCGCTGGCTCTGTTCAAGAGAAATCTTGACCTGTGGATGGGAGATTGTAGGTTTACCCCGGGAATCATCTCTGTGTCACTGCTGGACAGAGGCACAACAAACTAATGGGCACAGTATTTTTTCATATAAGGGGTGGCGTAAGCCACAAAAATTTGGGCTAGGCTTATAAATGCCTTGGGGCAGATAGCCTAGTATAAACCTATGAACCTATATATATATACATACAGAATATAAATATATATATATATATATATATATATATATATATATATATTACCAACTCAAAGAAGGGGAATCTCCAAACAGAAGTGAGCAGACTAGACAGTAAATATTAAATTATATTCATTTGTTTTTTTTGTTACTTATCTACAGCTATGGCCTAGTTAATAGTAAGAAGTCTTGTGATGAAAGCATGGAATAAAGTGTTTTAAACGCTAGTTCAGTTTTCCCTCTGTAGTCCACCAGGTTACAGTTTTTTTTTTTTAGAAGTTTTAGTTTTAATGGATTTAGATTTTGTTGTGGTAATTAAAACAATACAAAGATCTGTTAATTCTATCCAACAATGTTAAAGCAAACAGTTCAGGTAGAGTACAAACTAACAGCCAGAGTACTTGGAAATGGAAAGACAACACTGAATGTCTTATTACCAAATGTGGAGAGAAAGAGCAAAATTATAATAGTTTTTTTTAGATACAAACCGAAGAATTCAGAAAAATTATCACCACCGGTGCTATTTGGCAATGTGGGACTACCTAGTAGAGCATCATGATTGCACACGTCTTTGTGAGCCCTACACACACACACACACACACACACACACACACACACACACACACACACACACACATTTTACATTTAAATAGAGTGCGGCACTGTGTTTTTATCATTCTGATGAAGTGTTATACGAAAGCGAAGATTAAAACCTTTTGTCTCTTTTGTGGTATACAGCGAATTTTGGTGGTTAACTATTTTGTTTATCAAATGGCAGTCACTGTTTGTGTTGTAGAACTTGAAAGCAGGGTTAGCAGCATAATTGCCTTTGGTGCAGAAGGCTGTGGGTTTTACTCCCACACCATGTAGATGGAGTGCTGATATTGCAGTGCCATTTTGACTGCGGATTATTTGGTGCATTTTAAGGAGGTATAGGAGTTCTACACTCCTGAGTGTGTCCTCCTTTGTATAAGATGCCTAGTAACTTGTTGTTGGGTTGTCAGTCATTCCCTATTGCAATATTACCAGCTTACCATTTTTAATGTAACATAGACAATTTATTCTTCAAAGGCAGCAGGCACTGAATTTGTAGATGAAACACTGAAATGTAAAGTTTTCTTAGTTACAGATCTCTTTAAGGTAGAATTACCTGGATGACTTTTACTTCTGAAAAGATTGTGCTTTTTGAGTAGTATTGGTAGATTATAATGATAGATGTTTGAGTGGCATTTTATGGTCAACATTTTCTGAAATGGGTAGATTTATCATTATTTCATACATTTTGTTTCATTGCTTTCTAGAAAAATGTTCATAACTACAAATTTAAAACACCATTCTAACAAATTGTGATGTATTATATAAGGAATATAATTTATCATGAGGGTGAATCAAAGAACACATACATGTGTGCATGGCCCTATAAATGTGTGCATGGAGCTTATGGTTTGAAAACAGTTCAAAGGTAAACTTAATCCTCCACTGTCAGATGCATTTTCTTTTAATGTGGGTTTTCATGCAATTTCAATGAGTGTGAGTTTCAAGGGCAGAGAATTTTACTGCTCATGCTGAGTCTGTTTTCATTGTGAGAATGTATTTAGCAAATGACTATCAGTGCTTGTGCTATTTTATTTCAATATCTGTAATAATTGTAGAAGTAAATAAGAAAATGGGTTCCCTGTGTCTTTATTTAAAATATCTATCATAATTCTTTCCATGCGTTTACTTACAAGACCAGTCAGACTTATGGTCTGTGGTTATCCAAGTCAGTAGAAGGCCAAACCTTGTGCTAAGGATTAACTACTGCAGTCCTCCATTCACTAAGTATGAAGCCAATTACTAGGCTAATGTTGAACAGTGATTTTAGAGTGCTTGATACTTCATGTTTCATGCTATCCAAGAGGTATCCCAGGATATTCTCAGGGCCTATTGAGGTAGTATTCTTTGACTTGGAGAGTGCATTGAAGACTTGTTTGCTAGTGATAGCCAGAGGATTTATGGTCGAGGGTGTCTTCTGAGAGGTATTGAGGGGAAGAAGGGGTGAAACTGGAATTAGATTCATCAGCCATCAGGTTTGCTATATCCTCCGATTCCTTTTAAGTGGTTCCATTTACAATTTGTTCAGCACAATGTAATGTTACCTTTGAGGTTGTGAACAAAGCTGATGAAGGCCTTGTCATTATCTTTTATCTTTGAGGATATTCCTGCCGCAAATCTGGCTTTGGTGGGCTTGATAAGATTTCTGAGTTGCTTATTTAGTTTGAGGAGTTTCATACCCTTCTGGGTATTGTAGTTCCTAGTATTGGCCATGGTTTTCCTCCTTTTGTTATACAAGTTGTTGATACTGGGATTCCACCAGGGTGGCTTGTTATCTGTGTTGGTTCCCTGCTTATTCCTTGTAGGTACAGCTACCTCAGTGCAGCTGTTTACATGATGGTATAGGGTTTCTGTAAACAATTTGCATATGGCAGCAGAGTTCACATTGTTTTGGGGGATGGAAATTTTAGCATGGTATAAGTCATTAATACAAGGTTTGCTTTGGAATAATTCCTAAATGTTTGCGGGTTAGATGGCATCCATTTCTGAGAAGTGTTTGGACAGGAACATACCAAAAGGCGCATTATACTCACTCAGTGATTGGCCTAATGAGTGCCAAGTAGAGGGGAACAGTTATATGCCTGGATACGGATGATATACCTTTAGATATAAGCTGTACAATGAAAAAGGGTTTCCTTACAATAGTGAGTATGTTGGGCCCATTCAAGTCCCACCTTCATGAAAGTCTGTTGCATTCTTTCATTCATCCAGCACAAAACCTGTTTTGAGATTAGTACTGAATAGCCTTTATAGGGGGTTCAACATATCAGGTTTCAGACTAACCAGTAGGCAGTCTACTATGTTAGCCAGTCGCAATAGACATTATGTTCTCGGCCTTGGGTACTAACTTCAGAAATTGTTGAGAGATTTGAGGAGGTTTTAGATGCAGGTATTTTATGTGAGAATACTGGAAGATTGGTGGGATGAAGTTCAATCTGAATTAGTTGGCCAGTGAATTGGATATATCGTCTTGTCCAAGTATGTGATATCATTTGATATCAGCTCACTGCAGTGCCAGTCATCTGAGATTTCTAGCACAGTTAAAAAAGTACTGTGTGTTCATCTTTCACCTGAGTTTATATTTTTACCTCATATCAGGCTTTGGTTGATTTAATCACAGTCCCGAGTTCATTGTTTTAGTTTAGTGAGAGTGTTTCTAGCTTTCTGAGAGTTACATTTATTTTTGCATGCAATGAGTATTTTTTCTTTTATTATACTGCCCATAGGGCTTTATTTTTGAATTTGGTGTTGTGTTTATTTCTGAGGGTGGAAGATGTGTCTATGGAACTATTTAAATATGCATAGAGCTTGGCAGTAAATTATTCTGAACAGTGGAAGTTTGAAACAGGCTTAGTAGAGGCACCCCATTCCCAACTAATGCCCTGTACCCAGCATAGTCAGAAACCAGCACTACTCAGATATGTGCACACAAGATCACTTACACTAGCTTACAAGGGAGTTGAGAATGGTGTGGTCATTTTCTTTGACATTTTCCACAATCAAACCTGAGCGTTTTCATTTGTTCTTTCAGCATGTAACAGCATAGGGCTGTACATAAAGTGACTGCTTTCATGTTGTGTTCTTTCAGCATGTAACAGCATAGGGCTGTACATAAAGTGACTGCTTTCATTTTGTGGGAGGGTTGAGAGGCAGTCTGCATTTGCAGATAAGCTTTTTGTCTTTTCAAGCTGCTGCCTTCTCAGCATATTGGGTGGTATCGTGTCAGCTTTGAACATTAAATTTTAGGCAAAACTTATTTCTTTTCTTTCCAATAATTTTGTCTAGACTATCACCGGATCATAAGACTAGAAAAAACTCCAAACAAGCGCCTAGAGCATGTGACAGTAAACAGTCCCACCAGTTCTGGCGCCTAGTGTAATTTTCTTGCTTTAACCAATTTCCTTTCAGCAAAGGCTTGAGATTCATAGAATGTAAGCAGGGTAGTAAGGATGTAAATTTCAACTGCTTTACTTTTTGCTTGATTGACTCCCATGGCTACACATCTTCATTAATTGTCAGTGGCAGTATGACTTAGCCCAGCTAAAATGTATTTGCTGTTGGGAATGTAAGGTTTACCATTCCAAAAGGCTTAGTGTGACTGTAGGCCATAGGAGTGATCACGCATTGCCAGGTGACCCATGCTGGTGAAAGGGAGGTAGTTGTGGCTCATAACTTGGGTGTTACCTAGGGAGAGCACCATATGTTGTACCTACAGACCACAACACTGCGGAGCATGTGATGCCCTAGACACTGACAGTCCTTTAATCAGCAGCATTACTGAAAGTGTAATGAGCCACTATAGGAGTTAGGGGCTGCAAGGGGAAGAAGAGTAATTTTGGGGAGGCGGGGGGGCAAACTGATCTGTCCTAGTGAAATGGAAAGGTATTTTGTTTTTTGACTTACAGAAGATGTACCTTTGGAATGAAAATGTTCATGCATCATGTAATTACTACCCTGGCATATACTTCCAAGTGATCTTTTCAGAGTTCAGCAATATAAAGGGGGTGTGGCTTGGTCAGCAGTGTTAATGTGGGTGTGGCTTGTTGAGGGGGGCAGCAGTCTGGGAGTTGTGAGTACAAATTTGAAAATCCTGGTTACACCCCTGCTCTAGAGCATATCTCCATCTCTCCAGGGTCTCCTCAACCACCTGTTCCCTACTCTCACTACAGATCACAATGTCATCTGCAAACATCATAGTCTACAGGGATTATTTATTTGCTTTATTTGGGAAAACGGTGAAGACTGTGCATAAAGCACGTATTTCTGTCCAGATGCTACTTATTGCAGTATTAAGTTTTCCTTGCATAAATATGTACAAAACCAAAAATCAACTAGTTTTATGTATTTATTTTTTGTTGTTGTCCAGGTTAGCATGAGAAACATGTTAATCATTGATGATGTTGAAACACAAACATTTTTTTAATCCCATATGTGACAGGTTTTTTTTTCTTTTGTTCAGTAACATCATTAATAGAAGAGCTGCAAGATATCTACTACAAAGGTAGTACTAGCCCATCGGATGCTTTAGGTTATCTATTATTGAATAAGTAGGGTATGTGATGGCACACAATGAGGACATTAGAACATTTTTCAAACAGATTAGTAAGAAAGCAAGGTATGAGCAACATGAAGTAACAGAACTAGCTGGGTCTGTTGATGAATGTACCGAGAAAGGTGCTGTCTCTGCTATGTTTGTGGAACAGCAAGAGACTTCACAAAGTGTACGTGCAGAAACTGATATGACTTCATGAAATTCAGGTTGCTGACACAACCATACATCCCTCCAGAGAATTACAACTTCAAAGCTGATGCATCAGACAAGAAGCGAGCATTCAGATATAGTTGGTTGTCTCAGTATTCACCGTGGCTTGCATATTCTCCTCTCTTGAAAGGCCCACTCTGCTTAACTTGTGTATTATTTCCTCAGTCAGTTCACCGTGGGTTGCAAGGCAGCTTCATCACTAGTGTGTGCACAAAATATAATGCCTTCAATGAGTCTGCAAGAAATCACATGCAGTCATCATGGCATAAAGGTTCTACTGAAGATGCTGCCTATTTTTTTTTGTACATGACAGAAGCCAGAAACAGCTGTTATTCCACAGCTAGATGCAGCAGTAGCAAAACAAATTGCAGAGAACCGAAAGAAATTGGAACCAATTTTATCTACCATTATTTACTGTGCAACCCATGACATTCCTCTTCGTGGAAAAGAAGGCTTTGGTTGGAAATTTCTGTGACTTATTATTATTAGATTTTCACATTGAAGCTGGCAACACAATATTAAAACAGCAGAGTGAAACAGCTGCAGGAAATGCTCGGTACACATCCCATAGGGTGCAAAATGAGTTGTTGGCAGAATGTTAACACGTACATCGAAAGGAGATTGTTTGTGCAGTGAGTAGGGCAATTGGATTTAGTGTATTGGCAGATAAAACTGCAGATATCTCGGGCATTGAGCAGTTGTCATTGGGCATTTGGTTTGTTGATGGTGATTGTATTCGACAATAGTTTATGGGTTTTGTTCCCATTGTTGCGAGAGATGCACAGTCTGTATCAAATGTCATTGTCAGTGATTGCATAAAGTACGGTCTAGACTTGGAAAAATTACTCGGACAAGGCTATGATGGCAAGCATCCAGAATGGTGGTCAGGCAAAGATTTGTGAAAAGTATCCAAAAACAGCATTTATCCACTGCGCGTCTCACAGACTAAACCTTGTAGTCAATGATCTGAATGATGTTCCTGAAATACGTAGTGCTGTTGGTGTCATCAAGAAGATTATTAATTTTTTTCATGACAGTCCAAAATGACTAGCATTGGTACCAAATATACCTCTTCTGTGTGAGACACGATGGACTGAGAAATATAAATCCATTTGTGTGTTTAGTCAAAATTTTGATAAAATATTTGACTGCCTCGCTGATCTTCAGAAGATCACAGCTGGTGAAACCAGACAAAATGCACATTTTACTCAGTGCTTGCTCTTCATGCACGTTTCTTATTTCTCTCTTCATTATTGCAAATTACTCATCAGTTCTTGAGCCCATTGCCCAGATGTTGCAGTCTGTTTAACTTGATATAATAAAGGCTCAACAACACATCAACAGACTCATTGAAATATTCAAGGAGCACCGTAACCATGCTGAAGAGCACTTTATGAATGACATCCTCAGTAAGGCAAGATCAGTAGCAGATAAACTTGGTATCGAGTTAGTTGCCAAGGATTTGCAGTCGACAAACACACCGAGCAAACACAGTAGCCGTTGATTTTGAGAGTTATTACAGAACGAGTATTTATATTCCCTATCTTGACTCATTAGTTTCTTCACTGATGTCTCGCTTTTCCAGCAGTAACACTGCTCAGTTCAACTTATTTTATCTGCATCCTAAAATGATGTAAAACCTAGAACGTGAAGAATTCTGAAAACGAATTGCAGTCAGTAATGATCTATATCATATCAACAATTTGGAATTAGAGATGATGGACTGGTTCGACTATTGGCATACTAAGGTTCCAGATATAGCCAAAACTGTGGACTTTGACTTGTTGCAACACTGTGATTTCTTTCCTGCTGTTAAGCAAGCAGTTCCGATTGTGTTGACCTTACCAGCCACTACCCTGCACCACTGAATGATCGTTCAGCACTCTGAGATGGGTCAAGACCTGGTTAAGGTGTACAATGACTGATGATAGACTTTCAGCACTGTGCATGATTAGTGCTCATCGTGAACTTGTCATTCGTGAAAAGAAACAGTTCATCAGTAAAGTTATTGACGCTTTTGGCACCCACAGCAGACGCTTACAATTTATATTTGCGCCACAGGAGTCATAGGCCTAAACTGACCATGTAGTTCATTCAGTGTTTTTTTTTTTGTTTTTTAATTGCAGTTACCCACAAAATGTATAATTTTTAAACAAATGAGTTTGATACTACAGTTCCATTGGTCTTATTTCATACTAGAAATCCACAGATGATGAGGGGATTTCAAGCATCACAAGCAAAGGATACTGCAGTACCCATGGTTAATGAAAATTCTGAAAATGAAACATGGAATCACATATGTACAGAGTAGCAGCATAAAGACAGTAAATAAAACAGAGTTAGTGAAATCTTTTTAAGGCTGTTAGCGCAGGGAGATTTTTAGTGAAAATTGAGAAATCCTTGTTCTGATGCAGTATCTCAGAACCAGATCCACAATACAGGTAGAAGCAGATCAAACTATGATATCCACTTAAGCAGCAAAAGTTAAGTGGAGTGACAAGAGGAAGGAGTTCAGTACTGCAGAGAGGGGTGACTCCCTGGACTTCAAAAGTATCACAGACTGCAATAAAAGGATTTGTAATTATTAATAGTTTATGTTGGTTCACCAAGAAGTTTAACTGGGCCCTTTTTGTTGTCACAAAGGTCAAAGGCATATACAAAATTATGTTCAGAAATGCAAAGTATAGCACAATAACAAGACTAGTTCACATAGGTACTTGCTAGTCTGTTGATCCGTAAGGATCTTTCGAAATCTATCACAGCATTCCCCTTGTATATCTCACATTTTATTAACCCTGAGGCAAGCTGAACATTAACATGATGTTCCTATGTAAGAGGGACAAGGCTACTAAAATCAGGAATGAAATTGGGGTTATCCATTCAGATTATGTTTAAGTAGAGTAAGAGATCTACTTTGCTTTATGTGGACAGGAAGATCATTCCAAAGAAGAGGGAGTCTATTTGATACACATCTGTCCTTCCCACATTTATGCTGCAGCACAGATTGATACCTGTTGAGCGAGTGTTTATGCCCTCATTGCAATTACAAATGCGCAGGAGTTTTGACAGGACTATGTCTGAGGTTATGCACGTGTAGCACAAATCTGTCCTCAGTAGCCTTTGACACCAAGAAGAGTGGCAAGCTTGGAGGTGGTCCACATGTTTTTTGGATTTATGCACTTGATGGATGTTGACATTTAAAAGATGCCTTTAGGTGGTAAAATTATATCCATAATCTGGAACAAATACACAAAGCAAGGAGGATGGCCTCCCTATTGTAGGAGGAAGTAGCAGTTCACAAAAATCACAAAAACTGATAGGCCAAAGAAGAGCCATAAGGATGATACAGTGGACTATTGAGGATAAGAAGGAAATTATGTATTGTTACTATTATGTAAACAGCCCAGAATTTCCAGACACAAGGTATATAATAAGATTGAGAGAGACATTACAGGAAAGAAACTGTCAGAAGCCTCAAATAAAAATGTGTGTTAATTACTACAACAGATGTGTGAAAAACAGTGTATGTATAGACCAAGAAACTTTGATCCATTTGGAAAAAGGAGCATCCGAGGAGGTATGAATATATAAATAACAAAACCTAGAACTTTTTGAAAAGTGTAAAAGAAGAAATCTAGACATGGGGAAAAAGAGATCTGATGTGGTGCAATATTCATGCAAAGGGGAAAGCCAAATTAATCAGTATAAAGAAGGCAGCCCCAAAGATATTCAAAGAGAAATACAGGCGAAGACATCTAGGTATGCAACATTTCAAAATAAAAATCACAGAGGGAATGTAGAAAATAAGATTAGTAAAGTAGAATTTAAAAAAAAATAGAAGTTTAAGTTATGGAGTGCCTGGAAAGTGAAGGATTTGGTGTAGGTCTAACACACAGGTTACATCACAGCCTGATGTAACGAGTTCCCAAAGTAAGGAGAAACTGGGAGATCAGGAGACGTATTAAGAAGAAATATGGACATGGGAAAGAAAAGATATTTAATATGGTGTAATTTCTATGCAAAGCAGAAAGCAAAACTAATTAATAAATACAAAAAGAACAGCAGCAATGATATCTGAAGACACATACAGACAAAGGAATCTGGAGATAGAAAACTTGACAATACGGAAAATACAAAGACAAATAGAAAAAGTAGAAAAGGAAACAGTAACGGAAAAGTTATAGTAGTAGAAAGTGAGGTTATGGAGTATCTGCAAAGTGAATGATTCAGTGTAGAAAATCTAATTCAGAAAGCATCACAAATCACAACATGATAGATCGATGGACATCCACGTTAAGTGGAAACCAATGAAATGGGAAGCAATTGGTCACACATGCCAATGCCATATGAATATATTTAGGAGTTTTCACAGAAAACCCGTATAAATGTTCACTTGAAGCTGGACAGCAACAGAAGGAACAGGAAACTGTAACTGTGGAAAGTATGCAGTCAATGCTGAGGAGTGATACTGATAGGCCAATGAGTTCCCATATGACAGAGCAATGGATGACATGGGATGAAACAATGTGCCACAGGAAGATGCTATAGAACTTTGTATAGAATGCTCACTGCAAATGGAAAACAAAAAATGTGTCCTCAGTTTATAAGAAAATGAGCTAAGAGTTGCTTGATTTGGTAGAGAGACATTATTAAGATAAATTATGAAAACAGACTTCAGAAGGTCAATAAAACCCAGAAAGTTAGAAGTTTGATAAAGCAAGTGAAACAAGTAATTAGGACTGTCCATAGAGATTCATGCGATATAACAGAAGTAAACAGGCTATATTACTATGCAGCTAATTTGATAACTGATAAAGTTTTTGTGCCACAAGAACACAGGGTAGTGAGAGAAAGGAAGGTGAGAAATTGAATGCCATCATGGAAGCAAGCATCTATAAAGCAATTGAGACAGGGGGTGTCACCATGTCACTGACTATAGAAGAGGGAACAGATTTACAAAAATACTTACATCCTAAGCTGTTCTAATACTGCACACTGCCTTTATCACATCTATCTTTGTATCATGTACTATCGCAAATAAAGTAAAAATCTCAGCACAGGCAGAATAAGGTAGAAGATACACAGATAAATATAAGGGAAAAGTACAAAATAAGCAATTTATTGATGACCCAACAATTTTTTACAGCGAATTTGGAAATGAGGTAAAAGGAATTGACAAAAGAAACAGATACATTTTGGAGAAGTACTTACGAAGATCCTGCGCAACATAACAAAGATGCTAAATTGATAGAAGTAAAAGAATAACAAGTTTAAAGGGACAAGATATGAAATGGGATGACTTAACAGCCAGAGAGATTAACACAAAGTCAAATCCTGTAATTGGAAAACCCCAGGCCCAGATGCAGTACGTAACTTCTGCCAAAAAGAATTAACATCTTTGCACGAAGATTTATCCACAAGTAAGAACTATGTATATACACATCCCGAAGAGACACCAACCGAACTAAGAGGAGGAAAAACAATGCTCCTATTTAACAGTGAACTTGCATGCTACCCTAAACCAATAACTTGCCTTAGTTCCGACGATGTATAAACTCTTCACTGGAACTTATGCTAAAAGAGTTTATAGTCATTTAGAAGAAAACTCAATTATGGCAGTAGAACAAATGGGCAATACAGAAGGTCATATGGAACAAAGGATCATTTGTTAAAGTCATACTAGAGAACTGTAAAAGAGGCAAGAATCTAAGTAGGGTATGGATTGATTTCAAAAAAGCATCTGATAGTATCCCACACATTCAAGGATAAGAGTGCTTAAAAATGTATAGCATACACTTTACACTGATCGAATACATTACAGTGATGACGATGAAACAGTGGCAGACCTCTTTGCAATTAAGCTATGATAAAGGACAAATTATTATTCCAGGGATACAAATTAAATGGGGGAAATTCCGGGGTGACTGTCACCACTGCTATTCTTTCTTGCCCTATAATTTGGCTCCTAGAAACCAATAGTGTAAAGACCTCTCAGCTTCTCTTTGTCGATGATGCAAAACTGTTATCATAGGAAGGCCTGAAAGCACAACAGCAAGTTGTCAAAACTTTTTCAGATAACAGAATGACATGACCATTTGGTCTTGATACATGTGCAAAAGCAACCATCAAAGCAGGACAATTGCAGCATCAAGAAAACATCAATTTGGGACAAGAATGTGAAATGAAAGAACGTGAGCAAGAAGGAGTATATAACTATTTGACAATAGATGAAGGATCAATAAAACCTGAACAAATGCAACAAAAACTTAGTAAGGAGTATAAATAATATAAATTAATCCTGAAAACAGCATTGACCTCTAGGAACAAAATTCAAGCTGTAACTCAGTTTGTTCTTCCTCTCCCAAATTACAGTTGTGAAATGACTGGTCCCAAAACGTGTTGGATAGATTAAACAAAAAGAATGCTTCATGCTCTCCAAATGATTTATAAAAAAAATCAGTGCATACCAACATTATATATTCCCCCTTCTGGAGGAGGATGGGCCTCCTTGAAATTGATTACATGTACAGATCTACAATCCTGGGATGCACACATCTGACCTCACAAGACTCAACATACTGAAAGTTTTGAAATATGATTAAAAAAACTATTGGTTTTGTTCACATTTTTGTTTAAGATGCACACACTATGCATTCATTGACAATGACATTTGATACAAAGTACGGCCTAGACTTGGACAAGTTACTCGGACAAGGCTATGATGGCTGCTTCATAATGGCAAGCATCCAGTGTTCAAGCAAAGATTTGTGAAAAGTATCCAAAAGCAGCCTTTACAAGGTTTAGTCTGTGAGAAGCACAGCACAGTGGATAGTCATTGTGATCTGAATGATGGTCCTGAAATACGTAGTGCTGTTGACATTATCAAGATTCATTTCTTTCTGTGACAGTCCAAAATGATGAGTATTGGTACCAAATATACCTCTTCTGTGGAGACATGATGGACCGAGAAATATAAATCCATTCATGTGTTTAGTCAGAAGTTTGATAAAATATTTGACTGCCTGACTGATCTTCAGAAGAGCACTGTCAGTGAAACTAGACAAAATGCACACAGTATGTTACTCAATGCTTGCGCTTCATGCACATTTCTTATTTCTCATTCCATTATTGCAAATTACTCAACAGTTCTTGAGCCCATTGCCCAGATGTTGCAATCTGTTCAACTTAGTAAAGGCTGAACAACATATCAACAGTCTCATTGAAATAGAGCACATTAGGAATGACAATCTCAGTAAGGCAAGAATCAAGATCACCTGCAGATAAAGCCACGAGTAAACCGTTTATATGCACACCCGGAACAGACATCAACCTAGCTAATGAGAAAAAATGCTCCTACTTAAGCCTGAACCTGCAAACGTCCCTGAAAATTATAGGCCAATAACTTGCCTCCTGACACTGTGTAAACTGTACACTGGAATTTATGCTGACTGAGTTTATAGTCATTTAGAAGAAAGCTCAGTTATGGCAATGGAACAAAAGGACGGTTAAAGTCATATGGAATAAAAAATCATTTATTGTTAAAGTCATAGTGGAGAATTGTAAAACAGGCAAGAATAAGTACAACATGGATTGACTACAAAAACATTTGATAGTATCACACATTCATGTATAAAAGAGCACTTTAAAATGTATAACATACACTTTACAATGATCGATTAAATGACAGTGACCATGAAACAGTGGCAGAGCACTTTGCAATTAAGCCATGATGAAGGACAAATTATTATTTCAGGGATAAAACTTAAATGGGGAATACTCCAGGTTGACTCTGTCACTGCTGCTACTCTGTTTTGCCCTAAAATTTGGCTCCTAGAAAGCAACAGTGTGTAAAGACCTCTCATCTTCTCTGTCAATGATTTAAAACTGTATAGCTCATCAGAGGAGGAACTGAAAGCACAACTGCAAGTCACACAATATAAGAGTGTCATTTAGTCTTGATAAATTTGCAAAACAAACCTTTAAAGCAGGAAAACTGCAGCACCAAGAAAACAACAGTTTGGCACACGAATGTGATATAAAAGAACTTTAGCAAGAGGGAGTGTACAAATATTTGGGAATGGGAACTGATAAACGATCAACAATAAAACATGAGCAAATGCAAATCAAACTTACTGAGGAATACTTTAGATTACTTAAATTAATCCTGAAAACAGCATTTACATCTAGGAACACAATCCAAGCTATAAACCAATTTGCTCTTCCTGTCCTAACTTAATTTTGTGTGTTTGACTGACCTCAATGTGTTGCATAGATTAGATAGGAAAACAAGGATGCTTCATACTCACCAAATGATTTATAAAAAAATCAGTGCATACCAAGATTATATATTTTCCACATTCTGAAGAAGGGATATTCCTCCTTGAAATTGATTACATGTACAGATCTGCAATCATGGGACTCCAACACATCTGCTGACCCCACAAATGTAGTGAAAGTTTTGAAAAATGAGAATAAATCTAAGATGCATGACTTCTCTGCTTTTACCTGCTTAGGCTAGCAGAGGCATATCAGCATCAAGCAGGAATGGAAATCAATCCAGAAGTAGATAAAAATCAGGCAGCAACTGAATGTACCAAGAAACAAAAGAATACAAGGTGATGGACCAATTGAGAAGACAAAAAATGTGGAAAATGCATAAATATAGTTGCAAGTATAGAACACTTCTGGAAGAACCTCATGCTAATCAGGAACAAAAGCAGGAATGGTTAAGGCGAGGTGAATTCAAACCAAGAGATGAAAGGTCAATATTGGCGGCACAAGATAGTGGACTATCATGTACACATTGGTTTACAATGTCCATTGCACATGTGGGAGAAACAGACAAATGTAGGTTTTGTAAAACAGAAATGGAAACAGTTGAAGTTGAACACCTCGTTAATGGTTGCAACATACTAACGGTAGAAGGACACTGTATACTGAAAAGCATAATAATGTGGCAAGACTGTTGCACTGGGCATTGTGCAAACATTATGGTATTGAAGTGGCTGAAAAACACTGGAAACATGAGCTGCAAAGCATCAGCCTACATCACACATGGGATCATCCATTACCAACAGCTCAAAAGACAGATGCTAGAAAACCGGATATTAGTGTCCAAGAGAAGAAGACAAAAGTAGCATTGATCATTGAACTCTCCACACCCACTGACTACAGTGTGTTATGTACAGAGACACACAAAGTCAGACTCATACTATATGAGGATTTGCAGGCAGAAATGAGAGCAGTGTGAAAGAAAGATACCCAGGCAGTTCCAGTAGTGGTAGTAGGAGCAATGGGTCTTATTAAAAAAGAATATACATTTGTATTTAGACATGTTACCAATGCATGTAACTCCATACAAATTGCAGGAGGACTGAGGAGTCATTACTGGGCACATTCATTGCAGGTACTCTGAAGAGCACTTTGGCAGACAAAGATTGACCCAGTACTGATTTCATGAACTTTAATCGTACTTTGATTTAGGAATGCAGTACATTCCTGTCACGATGCTAGAAACCCAAAAGATTTGCTCCACCCATCTATCCACTTTCTAAGGAGGTACTACAAGGTAGGTAGGGAGATTTATGTGCATCATACCTGTCAAATGTACAGATTTTCAGGTGTCCAGATTTCTGCTTTATATTTTTAGTCCGTTCCTCATAAAAATTATTTTTTGGGACAAATCACTGGGATGATGAGCTACCCATTAAAGTTAATAAATAATGACATGCATTTCAATTTCAGACTTCATATCATTCAGAAAATGCATTCCAACACAAATCCTTTTATTCTAGCAACTTTCTCAAAGTGTTCCCAGTTTTGGGCCTTCCACATTACTTGTGCTATGAGATGAGATTGACAGGTAGGGTGTGTATCAGAGGAAGGTAGTATACCCTGTGGGCCATGCCTCAGCTATCCAGGTTTTTGCAGAACGTCCAGATTTTTGCCTCGTATTCCACCTGAAAAGGATTGCAGTTGCTAAATAGTGACAGACATTTTCAGTTTTATGTGTGCTGCAGTAGTGTTGTCACCTCACAGTAAGACGTTGTCCTGTTCAATTCTCAGCTAAAGCGTCTTCTGTGTGGAGACATGCGTGAGTGGGCGTATCTTCGTTGAAGATTGTACGTCAGGGCTGGCAACTCGGTATGTAAAAATCTACTGCCAATCATTAGCGGACCGGAGTTCCGCTGTGGCGACACCTAACTGGGAAAAGCCGAAAGATACAACATCCTTTAGAAAAATGCTTACTAACACAAATCCTGCTATTCTAGCAACTTAACTTTATAAGTTCATCAGAGAAATATTTTAATCTGTCCCTGTTTATTTTAGGCTTTGTTCAGATTTCTTTTACTAACAGGTCAAGTGTGTGTGTGTGTGTGTGTGTGTGTGTGTGTGTGTGTGTGTCTGAAATGACCTACTTAGAGTTAGCAGGTGGAATTTATTTTCAATTCATTGAGAGCTTCAAGGGAAGAGAAGTTTACTGCTGCTCATTCATGTTAGATTTGTAAAAATGTGCAACTGTTTTGTTTAGCAAATGGTATCATTGTAGTATAGAATTTTAAAGCAGTGTTAGTAGCACATCAGGTAGCATACTTGCATCTTGATACAGAGGGCTGTAGCTTCTACTCCTACAGCATGTAACTGTGTATTTTAAGGGGGTGGGGTGCTGCATTCCTGTCCTGAGTATGTCATCCTTTGGTGCCTAGTAACTATGAACCTCTTTTTCAGCTTGTCACATATTCCCTGTTGCAATATACCAGCTTACCATTTCTTTTAATGTAACATAGGCAATTTATTCTTCTAGGGCAATGGGCACTACATTTGTAGATGAAACACTGAAATATATGTTTTATAGCAACAATATCTTCATTAGTTTCAGATCTTTTTAATGTGGAATTCAGATGACAGCTGCAGAGGTTGTGCATATGGACTAATATTGGTGGATTATAATGATAGAAGTTTGAGTGGCCTTTTATGTTTGAAATGTTCTGAACTAGGCTGGTTCATATGTTTTGAATTGTTTCACTGCTTACTGGAAAATGTTCAAAACTGTAAATTTAAAATACACTCTAACAAGTGATGCAGATGCTGTACAAAGGATATAATTCAATTATTATCAGGAATATGAATCACCATACTTTTGCATGGGCCTAAAAATGTGAGCATTTGATATGCTTTGAAAACAGCCTAAAGGTAAACTTAACCTGCTACTGCTCAGGTGCATTCTCTTTGAATATGGATTTCAACGCTGTTTCAATCAATGTGAGTTTCAAAAGCAGAGAAGTTTTAATGCGGTCTGTTTTCATTGCAAGACTCTTGCTTTGTTTAGCAAATGTGAAATGCGTGCCTCAATGTTTCTGCTATTAAATTTGAAATAAAAGTTGTAAATTAAATCCAAATATCTGTAATCATTGTAGAAGTAAAGCATAAAACAGTATGCATACTGATAAATTTCAACAGTGTCTGTGGCAAATGGGGAGAAATAGCCAAGTAATGGGACACTGGAATGGCTGTGTGTGTGTGTTTGGGGGGGGGCTGTGTGGGCAGGGCTCTGGATTTTGCACCCCCCTGCAAAAAACCCTGTGGGCTCCCTTGCTCCCAACCCATTCTAAATAGGGCCATATAGTGCTCCATCACCTGAACTCTAGCTATCCTGCTCATATTCAGTTATCCCACTGCACTCAAGCACCATCATGTCAATCACTACTATTACTATGATCTCACTTTTCTTACTTACACACTCTCTCCTAACAATAATCACAACTCTCCAGACACCCAAACATACCTCCTACACCCACCTGTGCAACCACCACACATAAACCACATTTATCAAGTTATTTGGACAGCCACCCTAGCTTATTCACAGCTAATACCTTTGCACTATCCAAAGTCAAAATTCTACCTCTCCAAAGATATCATCACATCACCAGCAGCAACTACATCATTCTAAGGAAAAAATTGTTAAGTATAACCCACATAAATTGCGAAAGCATTATATCCCAGTGTAGTGATATGCAACCCAACCCAGGCCCAATTCCCCCAGCCCCAGCAAACCTAGCAAATCTCTCACGCCATCAACCATAAATCTCCAAAGTCTTAGAAACAAGATACCTGAACTCCAGGCGTGGCTTTCACAAAACAACCACAATATTATAGCAGCTACTGAAACCTGGTTCAAATTGTATGTAAAAGACACAGAATTTCTCTCCCCAGGCTACTTATGCCTAAGAGACAATCAGCCCCACAAGAGAGGAGGGGGAGTAACAATACTCTTCCCTAGCAAATATACTTAACTTCCCTCCTCAAAACTAACACCCAACTTCTCCCCAGCTGAAGTATTAATCTCTATATTAAAACTTATAAAAACTTTTGCATATATTTTCATATTTGTATATTTGCTGACCTCTGGTTGAATTTTTGTTTATGACCTTTACTGAAATTTTTTTTTGTTCTAAGGCATTTGGTACAGCACTTTAGCTTGACTAACTGGCTCCACATAGAGGGTCCTTTACAACTTTCCGGGGCAGCAGGGAGTTTGTGGTGAACTCATTCCAGAGTGGAACAACTGGTCAAACAGCTTCTGTGTTATCTGATTGCCTCAAGGTGTGGTTTAGGAAGGTTTTTTTTATCTTGCTGGAATAAAAATATAACCTTTGTGTGAATTTCTGCTTATCTTGCTAGAAGCTCCATTGTGCTTGAATGAGAGTGTTTCTTAAACAATCTGGAATTACAGAACTGACAAGTATATTTTTGCACTTTAACTGTTCAGTGTTTCTTATCAGTACTGCAGTGTTTTTATTTGCTTAGCAGTACTGCACTGGTTTTATTTATTTGCTTAGCAGTACTGCACTGGTTTTATTTATTTGCTTAGCAGTACTGCACTTGTTTTATTTGCTTGACTGAATTATTTACTTTTCTGTGTTTGTTGACCGCTGTTTGAAATTTAGTTTCTCCCACCCAACTGCTGTTGTGTTCTTAAAGTTGGTGGCTTTTGCTGTTGCCCATCCATACTGCAATTTGATCTGGGACACTCCTCCCAGTCCCATCTCATTAGCTCATTCTACCCAATACAGAGACCATTTGGGAAGGCCAAACCCCTTAGCTCCTTAACCTTAAATTATCTTCTGTTCCTCCTCTCTCCCTTTCCACTTTACTAACAAACAAGAAAAAAAACTTTATTCAGATGCTTTTACTGTATTTGTTTCCTCCTCCTACTGTATTATTTCATCTTGCTTTTTCTGCTACTTGCTGCTGCTTGTTCTCCAAAGTGTTCAACTGCATCTTTTCTGTTACAATTTAAAGAGGCTATAAACAAGCAGTAATAAATTCAAGTTATTCTAAGCCTCTTAGTTTTGGTTTAAGCACTTGGGCTTTAGGCTGACCCCTTAGCTCTCCCTGACCTTTCTCCCTCAGATTCTGACAAATATGGATGGACAATTTCCTACAGTTTTTCCTGCCAGTCTGGTTGATATGGGCATCCTGAGACAGTGTAGCAACTCCCTCGTGTACACAGACAACCATCTACTACCACCACCTAGGAACACAATTTGCAAGAGATGCAATTACATTAGGAACATAGAGTCTATGTCCTCTCCCTCACAAGCCAATTGAGAAGGTTGTCAACACAATCACTACACCTCAAACACCACCCACACCTAGACAACACACACCCACATATGCAGAGGTCCTCAACACACGATCTCCACAACCCTCCACACCACATACCATGCATAGTTCACATAACTGTGTCTCACATCCACTAAGGCTTAACCATAAACCCAACATATTAGTCATAGGAGACTCCATTGTAAGACACACACAGTTGTGCCTATCACCAGGCTGGATAAGGGGAAAGTCACGGTTAGTTGTCTGTCAGGGGCCAGAATCCACCATATCACACACGCACTGAAGTCTCTCAACAAAAGGTACTATTATGACTCTGTCATAGTCCATTGATGGTGTGAATGACTTGAGATGTACCTCCCTAGACTATATAAATTGAGAGATGATTGAACTTGCTAACTGTGTGTCCCAGATGGGTATGTCTCTAGCCTTAAGCAGCATTCTGCCATCACCCAGAATGATGCCTCAATACAAACAGAAAATGATTGACTAACAATTGGCTTAGTTTCTGCTGACAATCTAGTACCTGGAAAGATGTGCTCAACAGACCACCATGCTTTGCCAGAGATGGCCTGCATCTGTCTCATTTGGGCTTCAGGCTTCTGACAAAGGCTCTTGCCTCCCCCACAGTACCTTTTTAGGAAAAGTGTTAAGGTTAAAACTACCAACATAAAAATTAAAAAAAAAACACTCTAATTAAAGGCCATGCTGCTAAACGCTAGGAGTCTAAATATGAAACTACCCTCATTGCAAGCATTCTTAACCCTAGAAAATGCTGACATCTGTGCAGTCACAGAAACCTAGTTCACAGCTGCAGAGAGCACCCCAGCCTTACCTGGTTACTCACCCTATCATACATTCAGATCCCAAACTGTGGGCAGTAAAGCCAAAGGAGGTGGAAACACCTCAAGGCTTGTCAAACAATGATGCACAGGAGACACTCCAGGTGCAGTTAACCATTGACAAGACCCCTATACAAATCATAGCTAGCTACTAGCCCCCAAATCTGACTCAAGATGCCCAATCTGCCTATCTGGACCTCTTCAAATCTATCAGTATTCCACCCTTTACCCTGATACTGGATGACTAACTACCAAAACACAGACTGGAAGAACTACTCATGCCAGAACACAAATGCCCAGAGATTGCTCAATTTTGTCAATGCAAATGCTTTGGAACAGCTAGTCGATACCCCCACAAGAGTTGATAATATCTTGGACTTGGTATTAACAAACATAATTAATCACTGCAACACCCCTGCAGTACCATCCTCCCTGGTAGAATCCGACCATAAAGTGGTCACTTTCAAAGTCACCATTTACCCTGACTCTCCTCTAGCTATGTTCAAACAAAAAAAAAAATCTCCAAAGTTGAGTACAGCCTCCTGAGGGTTGGTATAATCAGCTTCACAGCCCCTTCCACCTCTCTAGGAACTGGCACCAGTATCCAAAACTATACCAAAGCACTATAAGAGCATTTATATAGATGCATGGAATCAGAAATACCCGACAGGACTAAATCATCCTTCGCAGGGAACAGTAAACCTGTCTGGTGGACACCTGCAATAAATAAACTCTATAACAAAAGGAAAAAAATTGGTGTCCATGACCAAGGCGGCGCAGACCCCAAACTAGAAGCAATCTCTCCTTAGCCTGAACAAATAAGAGCACTAGTGAAATGCTCCCAAGCAAACTGAGTCCAAATTGGTCACATCTATAAGGCCGTCTTCACATATGTCTGCAATCTCAAAGGAAGCAACCAGATCTGTTCAGAACTGGTGGTAAAAGATACCACATATACAAATGCCATAGATATAGCAAACTTGCTAGCTAACAGATTTAGTGAAAACTTCACCCCTCTGTTCCCCATCAGTAAATCAGGACATTCCTAGTACTTTCCCCCTTATATCTAGGGAACATGTCATCACTGCTCTCTCAAAAGTAAAAAATACAGTCTCCATGGGACCCGATATCATCCCAGGCTGCATCCTACATGAACTCAGGCAGGAGCTTGTAGCACCATTAGGCGCCCTATTCAACCAAAGCCTGAGTACTGGCTATCTCCTAGCTGAGTGGAAGACAGCCACTGTCATCCTTTTGCACAAAGGTGGAGCATCCACCGATCCAGAAAATTATAGACCCATCAGCCTAACTAGCCTGATCTGCAAGGCCATTGAACAGATTATCATGGACCTCATTAACAAGGAAATTGGCAAATCTCCAAACACTTGATCCACACAGTTTGGCTTCATCAAGGAGAGGTCATGTATGTTAAATTTGGCTGACTTTTTTATGACAGTCGCCAAAGCCATGGAAAAGAGGAAGACAGTTCACACTGTCCTACCTTAACCTGGCCAAAGCCTTTGACACTATACCCCACTCGGGCATAACAGATAAAATCTCTCAACTAGGCATCAATCCGTATCTTACCTAATGGATAGTTAACTAGCTCACTGATAGAACCCACCTAGTCAAGATAGGGGAAGCCACCTCAAGCAGTAGACCCATAACGAGTGGTGTACCCCAGGGTTCGGTCTTGGGGCCTCTGTTATTTGGGATAATATTTTCTGAGGTGCAGGCCAAAACCAATGGATGATGGCCGAGTTTGCAGATGACTGCAAGCTGGGCACTGTCATCAATTCCCCTAGTAATGTGGACATCCTCCAAAAGGGTCTCACCCAAACAAATAACTGGTGGCAGAAACATGGCCTCAAGTTGAATACCAAAAATACATCAGCATCTCATTTGGGGAGAGTGATGCCCCCACAAAAGATTACATTAATAACAATGTCTTAAGCATGCAATCAGTTGTGTGGGATTTGGGCACCCAGGTTGATCGCAACCTGACTTTTGACCACCGTGTTGCTTCCATCATAAGGAGAGCTTTCTAAATGGCCCACATCATAAGTAAGGGAATCTCATCCAGGGACAAGGGGGTCATAACATCCTTGTACTGTTCCCTTATAAGGCCCATTATTAAGTACAACGCCTAGTTCGGCATGTACCTCGCAAAGCACATGCAGCAGCTGGAGAGACCACAGAGGTTCCTCACCAGGAAAATCCAGGGCCTCAAAAATCTACCATACACAGACAGGCTAAAAGCTTTGTCCCTCTACTCAGTTTCATACAGACTCCTCAGAGGTGACCTCTGTCTGGCATACAAGGCGATCTTGGACCCCACCTTGATGGACTGCTGCATATCCACAAGTCAAGTTCCTCTCGAGTAATCTGCACATGTGGCCCAGACACTCCTACATTTGTACAATAGACTCCCTTGTCCATGTCAAGCAGAGTACCTCTTTACCCCGTTTTAAGTGCAACCTGGATAACTGGATGGGAAACAGAAAATACATCCCTGGGATAACACCCGTGTCCCTGCTGGACAAAAGCATCGGGTGCTGACTTGTCTAAACATGGGCTAAACTCTTGGCTAAGCTTATAAGGGCCTCAGGGCCAATAGCCTAGTAACTTCCTATGATCCTAAGATTTTATGATCATATTTGCTCTGTATATTCCTCTAGGAAACAACATACCAATATTAGAGGACATACTTGCCTGGACACCCCAAAACATAGATAATGAAACCATTATCCTAGGTGATGTAAACATTAATTGGCTAGACCTTGCCCAAAAAGAACCCCTCAAAAAACAAACTTTTATAACTTCTCCCAACTAATTCAAGACATCACCAGACCCCACAAAAACAATTGGGTCTCTACAATAAACTGAATATTAGTATCCAACCCTAACAATATCACCACTGCAGGCATACTACCTAATGCCATTAGTGACCACCACCCAGCATATATCCTACGCAAATCTTTCCCACCCCCAGGTCAACACCAAAGGAAATCAACCAGAAATTTGACTAAGTTCCAACCATCCATATTTAATTAAACCTTAGCTAAAGTAAATTGGGAACCCCTCAAATCCCTACCACTTAATAAGGTGGTTTCATTCGTTAACTGAACATTCCTAGACATTCTAAACAGGCAAGCACCTACCCACCAAAAACAGATAAAACATAACCATGCAAGCTGGCTCTCAAAATTCACAAAGTCATCATGTCCACAAGGGATAAAATCTAGAAATAGTGGCATAAAAACAAAGACCCCTTAACTCTACTACAATACAAGCAACTTTGTAACCAGGCAAAATGACTAATAACAAGAGATAAAAAGCCCACTACACCTCCATCTACAAAGCCAACAAAGATAATCCCAAAAGTTATGGTCTTCCATTAACCAGCTTTTAAACCCAGCCTCTCAAAGCAACCTATTCCCTGACCCAGATAAAACCACAGCTGAACTTGCCACCCTCTTCAATTCCTATTTCATTAACACCATAGCTAACCTAACCACCACCTTTCCTACAGTTAGCAGCATCACTACTACTAACCTAACCACCAACTTTCCTACAGTTAGCACCACCATCACCAAGACAGAAAACAATCCCATCCTTGACTCCAACCTAAAATCCACCCCCATACCCAGTGCCACAATAAAAAAACTTTTACTTAAGCTAAAACCCTGTACTCTGGCCCCTGACAATCTACCCTCACACTTCCTGCAGCTAGCATACTCATTAACAGATTGATTAAAGAATCCCTAGTCCCAGACATCTGGAAAAAAGCATATATTCTCCTCTTACACAAAGGCAGCACAAACACAGACACCACAAACTTTTGGCCCATAGCAATTTTCTCACCCCCTCTCTAAAATACTGGAAAAATGCATCCATGCCCAACTCCACAACCACCTGCTTGAAAACCAAATTCTATCACCCAATCAGCATGTTTCAGACCAGGACACAGCACCACTACTGCCCTCCTATCCTTCCTATATAGTCAACTGGGCACAGGATTCTAGCAAAATTATCAGGTTTACTATTGTTTATTCGAATGGAAAAACATTTTCCATTCAAATAAACAAATGGTAATATCGAAAGTAAAAAAAAATAACCTTGACAATGTCGAACCAAATGCTCAACACATTTGACTCGACATTGTTGTCGAAACCACCATGTGATAGCCATATAGGAGCCGATGTAAATCAAATTCCTATACGGCTATCATGTTTTTGCAGGGGGGCAAGCCTCCCTACACCCCCCACCCCCCTACTTATATATTCCAACTCTGAGATCGCACTACAGTGGGGATGTGGATGAATTTCCACTCACCACTCTACCGCGATCTCCGTGCAGATAGTCAATTTACATTTATGCGAATGCAGTTGTGCATTTGCATAAGTGAAGTTGACTATCTGGTGAAAAATTGTTAGTGCATTCGACATTCTATTTTTTGGCACATTGCAGCTGATAGAATGTTGTTTGCACAAACAATAGTAAACCAAATTATCGCTTCTCTTTTCCTAGACCTCTCCAAAGCTTTTAATACCATTTCCCACACCATCCTCCTCTCCAAACTATCCACCCTCCACATTTCTCCACCTGCCCTACAATGGTTCAATAGTTAACTCTCCAATAGGCAGCAATCTACCAAATGGCAGCAATCTTACCCTCCCTTCCTCAGTACTTCCACAGGGGTACCCCAAGGCTCCATACTTGGTAGTCTCTTATTTAGCATCTTTATTAACAACTTTCACTCCACTCTCCCACAATGCTTAGTTATCCAGTATGCTGAAGACTCTACAATAACATGCACTGCAAATTCCAGCTCTCAACTCCAGCAAATCACCCAGAATGCCCTCACCTCTACTGAATCTTGGATGCTTAACCATCATCTTGCCATAAATCGAAAAAAACTAAACTAGTACTTATTTACTCCTAAGAAAACCACTCCCCTAGATAAAAAAACTCTTCACTATACAAGGCAACGACAATACCACTATAGAAGTTGTCCCCCACACTAAACTACTAGGCATTATTATAGATGAAAACCTTAACTTTGACCTACACAAACAATAACATCATAAAAACACACCAAAAGCTCGGTATGCTCTACAGGTACCAAGACTTTCTTAGCCTCTCTACTAGACAAACCCTTGCAACCACCTTTTTTTACCCTCTCTCCTTTATGGCACCTCTCTCCTCACTAATTTCCAAAATTCTGCAAAATCCAAACATGAAATGTGTTACAACAGAATAGCCAAATTTGCTACCAAGGCCAAATTCTCATCCCACCACTGTAACTCACTGAAGCAATTAGGCTGGCTGGAACTCCACCACCATCTCTCATTCACCCACCTAACTACAGAGCACAAAATAATCTACAGACCCACAGACCGTCCTACTCTCCCAACACTACTCACCCAATACCAACCCAGCAGGCAAGTAAGATCTGAAAATCATCTACTTCTAAAAGTAGAAAAGCCCACTTTACCTGCTGGTCAACTCTACTCCTTTACCATGGCCAAACTATGGAACTCACATCCACCTTCTATAAGAAACACAGGCAGCAGCACCACCACCTTCAAACAAATAATGAAAAATCACCTAAAACTCTTCCTGGCTATGTACCTAATCTATAACCTAACCTCCTCCTATTTATATGATAACTAAACTCCTGTGCATTTTGCTACTGCTGGCTGATGATATTTTCTCCATAATTATTATTTTTTATCACTAGATACTGGTGCAATAATGGTGATTAATATAGCTCTGTTTATACCTGATTGAATTCATCTGGCAACCAACACAATTCCTACATTTTTGTATACATTCTGCATACATTACTGTAATCACTATGTGTAACACTGTATCTACTCTTGCACCAATTAATGTTTAAGATTTTCTGTATGTATGTTCTTGCTGGAGCTTTTCTCCCCGGGCCTCCACTGAAAATGGGCTCTTAGTCCCAGTGGACTTTCCCAGTAAACAAATGCAATAAATAAATAGATGGAGTTTTAAGAACATGTATTGCACATAGATTTACTTCATTTTTATACTCCATATATACCTACATAATTTTTATTGCAACATATTAGATCTGGTGTGGTTGGTATCTATTGCTTAGCTTTGCTAGATTTTAGGATATGTCAACAGTTTTATTTTTTGACACATTTAAACTAAAAGCTTAATATTTTTATTAATATTAACATTATTTAAAAGTTATTTTGTTAGATTTTAATTAATTGAAGGTGTGTGTAATCAATTGGAGAATGAATCATGGGTAAAAGGTTATTTATACTGTTGAATTCTTTTGGTCTGTTTTTACACCTGATGAAGGCCAGTGTGGAGTAAAACACAGGGATACAGTTAAAGCATTTATGTTATATTAAACTTTTTTTCACACTCAGATTCGTGCCTGGTCATTCCGCAGTTCTTTTTGTCTGTTTACTATCTTTCACACTTCGGTGTTCATTTAGCACTGTTTTCCTCCACTTTGTTTGGATATAAATATATCACACACACAGCTATATCTATAGATAGATATAAATGCATACGCATGTTTCGTGTTTGTGTGTGTGTTTATATACACTGTTGCATATTTTGTTTATATAACGTATTTAGCCATGACGTTATTAAACTTCACTTAGTGATGTTATTGCATGAAGTGTATTAATAATTTTCTAGCAACAGATATTCCTCTCTGAAAATATGCAAAACCAAGTGTTTTGATAGTATTGGTTGAATAGCTGTTGGCAGTAACTTAAAACATCTAAGCTTCAGTTAAATTTCAGCTGTTCTGCAGAATCATATAAGTATGTTAGAAATTCCTATTTCCGTAAATATATCTAACTTTGTATAGACAAAATTCCAGTGATGACTTTATTTTGTATTCTACCTCTTATCATCCAAATGTATTTAATTGTATTCTCAGCCTGATGTAGATGACTGTATTGCTTTGTGTATGTTTGTAATTGTCATTGGAGTTTTTCTCCCATGGTCTACTTTAATTAAACGAAAGCGGAACTGTTGAAACAAACAGCGAAACGCAGAAACGAATGCACTAAGTAGCAAAAATGGAAATGTGGAATTGTCATAGTTGGCCCATCTGCGGTATAGCTCCGTAAGGTAAGTGTGCGATAGCTACAGACCTTAGGGTTAGGGTGCTGGTTAAGGTAAGTGCATAGATGGGTAATGTATGCAAGGTTTAGTGTAGGGTTTTGTTAAGTGTATGTGTGTGGAATATTTACTTTGTGTGGATATAGTTCTGTAGGATAAGTGTGCAGTAGTTACAGACCTTAGGGTTAGGGAGGGGTTAAGGGCAGTGCATAGATAGTTGTGTATGTGGGGTTTAGTGTAGGGTTACAAGTGGGGTTTTGGGGCTTTAATTTAAGATTAGTAGTAGGGTTTTGGTTAGTGTATGTATGTGTGTTTTTGTTGTGTTTGCTTAGGTAGTATGTTACGGGCGGTGGGGTTGGCCAATTATTGCGGTTTCGATGTTTAAATTTTGCGGTTTTGCATGTTCGACATTATCGCGTTTCGCTGTTTATGTGTCGATGGATTCCGCTTTCATTTAATTAAAGTAGACCCTTTCTCCCCGAGCCTCCACTGAAAACAGGCTCTGCTTGGCCTAGTGGACTTCCCCAGTCATCAAACTGAAATAAATAAATTAATTAATATGCCTTTACATTCTACTAGCAGATAATGCATACTGTTATTTCAATACCTGTTCAGTAGTCTAAACACAAATGATTCAGCTGTTATTTCACTCTGTGGATGGCCTACATCCTTACTATGTCTTCAAATGTAATCTACTTCGTAAATGACAACTTCAAGAAAAGAAAATAATGGCCTTGATTTCAACAGTCACTCTTGTTTTAAAAGAAAGCAGCATTGCTTTTTATCCTATAATGGAATAACATATAACACCCGCGGTAGTGGTGCTGCGGTAGCGTTGTCGCCTCACAGCAAGACGTTGTCCCGTTCGATTCTCAGCTAGAGTGTCTCCTGTGTGGAGGCATGCGTAAATTGGGCGTGCCTTCGTTGAAGGTTGTGCGTCAGGGCTGGTAACTCGGCATGTAAAAATCCATTACCAAACATTAGCGGACCAGAGTTCCGCTGTGGCAACCCCTAACCAGGATAAGCCGAAAGACACAACAACTGGAATAACATATAACAGTTTTAGTACAAGAAACGTTTGGATGTAATTTCACCTCTACCATTTTATTCATCATGTAACACTAACATATTTAATATGTGTTAACTGGATATGTTTTAATATAATTGTCTTGTGTCTTTTAGTTAAATAGATAAGAAAACTCTTCCACCTCAGGTCATTTGCAGCCATGACCTGATTCTGCAGTGATAAAAAATTACATTTTACAAACGTTGTCTAACTTAAGACCTCTCAGAACTTGAGTACAACTAATGAGTTTTCATGAAGAATTTGATGACATTTTGAAAAATATGGTTGTAATCTTTTTGCTCTTAATTTGTATAAAAATCTGAAATGGAAAAAATTAAAATCAGATTTAATCAAAAATTATCCTAATTTAAGAACTATGTAAATAAGAGTATTTATGATCATCAAATGTAAGTATTTGTGGATAAGCTGAACAAAAAAGAAAATTTTGAAAGGGGGTAAAAATAAGAAATTCTTCTGGGATAATAATGATTGTAGTTAACCAATTGGTTTCAACTAAGGTGTGTTCAAGTACTGTTTCAGACAATCAGGGAGAAGATTTTACAGAAGTTATACCAGAAGTGGATGCACATGTTCGACAGCTTTCAAAACAGCATTCCAGTGGTAGTAAGGATTTTTTTTTATGGAACTGAGCTTATTAGAACAATTTTTTTTTTATCAAAGAACAGCACAATTGGAAGATGTTTTCTCCTCAGAATGTGGGAAGAGAAAGGTTTTGGTTTCAAAGAAAAAAAAAACCTGCAGCACACAATGTCTTTGAGAGATTGGGTCCCTCAAAAAGTGGACACTCAACAATGCTTGGAATCATCAGAGATCCAGGACATTTTAAAACAACAAAAAGTCTCAACAGCAAAAGAAATTATGGAAAATGGGCTTGAATTGTGGTAACTGACAGTGGACCTGGGTTTGATGTAAAAAAAATAATTGTTTTAAGATTATAATTTTAAAGAAAAGTCTTGGTTTATTCCTTCAATAAGGGATAATGTAAATGACTCTTATAGCTTTAAGATGTTATACTAGCAAACTGAGCCTTGCAGTTTATTTTAGAATGCACAATATTAATACTAATAATGATGTTAATGCATTGTTTTGACCTAGAACTTTTATACTGGGAGTGTGTCAATATGGTTTGTAATGTAAAATGCTTACAACTAGGATTATGTCGGTATGGTTTGTTTTCGTTTACATAAATTTATGATTGCCTATGTCATAAGTCATGGCTTAATAAAGAGCTTTCTTGTTTAAAAATAAAAGGGCATGAATTTAATAATTTATGTAATGTTGCCTAGGTTATATGATATATAACAATATATGTGAAGTATGTTTGTAAACATGAACTTAATGCAATTTGATTACTTTGATATAATTGTAAATTTTCCCTACGTCACAAGTGATAATTCAGTAAAGGTGTTTTAAAAAAGGAGCCCAAGTCAGTTTTTCAAGTATAAAATTGAGTAGAATAGGTTTTCTGGGAGGCCTAATATGAAGGATGATTTTAAAAATTCCTTGACCTCAAATCTAGAGGACAGAGAAGGAGTCAATGATAGACAAGTAGAAATTGCTCACGAGTGATCCTTAACTGAAAAATATGCCAACACAGCATGAAGCAGATTACACAAATAAGAAAGAACAAGAAGAATCTCCACAGAATGGCACCACTGCTGCCATCAGGATCCCCTGACAGAAAATCGCTTACATTTGGACATATATGATTTCCTGTTAGTGGGTTTCCTGGCCTCCTACAGAACCCAAAGCATGTCCTCAGAAAAGAGGTGCCTGAAAGGAGTCAAAACCGTATCACCCACGGTGTTGGTTGAAGAGTGGACAAGTGAGGATGGATAACAGATCGATTGTCTTGTGTCAAAAGATCCACCTAGTGAGTTAACTTGTGGTGATTGCCCTGGCCAAGTGAGAAATAAGGGGGAACCAGTGTTATCTGGCCCAAAACTGAGTCACCAGCAAGATTTTGGGAGAGTGCTGCCTAATCTTGTGCAAGACTCTTAACAAAGGAAGGGGGAGATGTTCAAAAACATCCTGTTTCAAGAAAAGACAGGCTTATCCACCTTCCAAGCCAAAGGACTAGGGACTCTGGAACAAAATAGAGGAAGTTGTCTGTTAAGAGGTGAGGCAAAAAGATCTACTTGAGGAATACACTACTGATGGAGAATATCCAGGAACATATATCTGTGAAACATCCATTCTTGAGTTTGTGTGCTGGACCTGCTCAAGGGGTCTGGCACTAGATTGTTCTCCACTGGAATTATAAACTGCCTTAAGAGTCACTTGATATTGGACAGCTATATCACAGTCCTGAAGAGATAGCCTGCAAAGAGAAGACCTTGTTCCCTTCTTGCTTGTTGACATATCATATCACTATGGTATTGTCTGTTAAAACCTTGAGGGGTCCAGGATGAAGGAGGGGATGAAAAGACTGAAGAGCCAGAAGCAAAGCCCACATCTTCTTTACATTGATGTTATCTGACCTCTGATGAGGGGGCCAGAGACCCTAAACCTTGAGCAGGCCATAGGAGGCACCCCACCCCCTGTCTGACTCATCTGTAAAGAGCTCCAGAATTGGAAGTGGGGATTGAAAAGGAAGCCCCGAGTGGAGTGAAAGTTGATGAATCCACCACTGAAGCTCAATCTTGAAACAGGGAAGGAAAGGTACTGGGAAGTCCAAAGGTGGCAATGTTGGAGCCACACTTGACTTAAGGTACCACTGAGACTTCCTCACAAGGGGTCTTTAGAAGACTTAAATTAATCCTGAATTTGCTCTTCCTGTCCTAACTTAGTTTTAGAGTGATTGACTGCCCCCAAAATGTGTTGGATAGATTAGATGGGAAAAGAAGGATGCTTCATGCTCACCACATGATTTATAAAAATCAGTGCATACCCAGATTATATTCCCCATTCTGAAGGAGGGATGGGCCTCCTTGAAATTGATTACATGTATAGATCTGCAATTGTGGGACTCCACACATCTGCTGTCTCACAAACCCAAACACAGTGAAACTTTTGAAACATGAGGAGAATAAATCTAAGATGACTTCTGTGCTTAATCTAGCAGAAGCATATCACAGCATCAAGTGGAACTGGAAATCAAACCAGAGGTAGATAAAAATCAGGCAGCAACTGAATGTGCCAAAAAACAAATGAAAGAATATAAGGTGAAGAACCAGATGAGAAGGCAAGAAATGTGTAAAATGCATAAATAAAGTTGCAAGTAAAGAAAACTTCTGGAAGAACCTCATGTTGATCAGGAATGAATGCATGAATGGTTAAGGAGAGGCAAATTCAAACCAAGAGATGAAAGGTTAAGATTGGCAGCCAAAGGTAGTGGGCTGAGAACACATTGTTTTACAAAGTCCATTGAACCATGTGGTAGAAACAGACAAATGTAGGCTTTGTAAAACCAGACTGGAAACAGTCCACACATTGTTGCTGGTTGTGACATACTAATGGCAGAAGGACTGTATACTGAAAGGCTTAATAATGCGGCAAGATTGCTGCACTGGGGATTGTGCAAACATTATGGTACTGAAGTGGCTGAAAAACACTGGAAACATGAGCCACAAAACACCATGGAAAATGATTAAGTTTACATTATATGGGATCATCCATTACCAAGATTTCAAAAGATAGATGCTAGGAAATCAGATATACTGGTCCATGAAAAGAAGACAAAAGTAGCATTGATCATTGAAATCACCACACCCAGTGACTACAGTGTCTTGAGTACTGAGAGACACTAAGTCATAAAATATTAGGAGTTGCAGGCAGAAATGAGAGCAATGTGGAAGAAAGATACCCAGACAGTCCCAATAGTAGTAGGAGCAATGGGTCTTATAAAAAATAATCTACAATTGTATTTAGATATGTTATCAATACATGTAACTCAGTATGAATTGCAGGAGGAGTCATTACTGGGCACACTGTGGGTGCTGCAAAGAGTACTTCTGGCTAACATCAAAGATTGAAACAATACTAATTTCATGAACTTTAATCATACTTTGTCTTAGGAATGGAATCCATTCCCATCATGATATTAGAAACCCAAATGATGTGAAGAAGTTAAAAAAGGGAGCCTGGTACCAGGGAGCATGGGAATGGTGAAAGTCATGAACCCGTGACCCATGAACCCAAGAAATCTGAGAAATTCCCTGGCAGTGACAGATGCCAGAGAAGGAATGGATTGAAAAAAGGCAATTTGACACACAGCCTTGGGAGCAGGCAGAGATGCCAGCATGGGAACTGTTTTAAGTCTGCAGCCAAGGAAAATATGATCCTGGGAAAGAGTAAAATCCAATGTCTGTAATAAGAAAGTAATAAACTCAAAATCCTGAAGCAAAGAGGCAGGGGAAGGAGATTGAATAAGCAGATTTTCTAGATAAGGAATTATTTGAATTCTTCAAGGCATTTGATGAATACCCTTGGGGCAGGAAAAGAGGCAAAAAGGCAAAACAGAGAATTGAAAATGCAAGGAAGAGACAGAGAAACAAACATTTACTGAAGAGGGAATGGATGGTAATTTTAAAGTAGGCATCCTTGAGATCCAGGGATACCTGTAAGGTCTGGAGTAGAACAGGCAATAATGTCTGCATATAACATCTGAAAAGAAGGAATCTTGAGGAAGGTGTTCAGCCTGGAAAATTCCAGAATTGGTTTCCATGTGCCTTCCTTTAATGAAACCAAAAACATGCTGGAATAAAACCCGATTCCCTACCTGGGCAGTAGGCATAGCATGAATGGTGCCCTGAGCCAAAAGACAGTGAAGAACCCCTGAAAGATATGAGAGCTGTTCCTGAAGAGGCTAAGAAATGCTTGAAAAGGGAAGAAGGGAATTCCAAACCATGAAATATCCCTGAAAAATAAAGGACCGAACCCAATAGTCTGAAGTGATTTGTAGCCAATTTGGAAAAGATAGGGACAGATGGAAGGACAAGGGAACCTGGTCAAGGGACTGAAGAAACAAATTATCAAATAAAACTGAACTTGTCCTGGAAAGCAGATTTCTGGGTGGCAGGAGTCTGAGTAGACTTAGCGGGAAGCATATAGCTAGAACCTTTCTTGTCCTTAGGAGGAAGACAAGATTTTTATGAACAAAGGCAGAGTTAGAGGTATAATTCCTCTGAAAGTTGGGAATAGGAGAAACAAAAATATGTTTCGGGTCCTGCAAGGCTTTGCCATTACCCTGGAAAAACTTGAAAAGTTCAGCAGCAAATCCAAAAAGATTTTTATTATCCAAAGGAGCATCCAAAAGTTTGGCCTTAATGTCATCAGGCAAAGCCTGAAGATGAAGCCAAGAATAATGCCTCATAACTAAACTAAATGTAGCAGCCCTGGAGGAGCAAACAGCTGCATCATAAATGCATTTCACTGAGTGGTGTGCAACTTGAGTAGTAGAGCCCAGCAGGTAAAGGGCCAAAGCCTTCACCTCAGAGTTAGGAAGATCAAAAACCACCTTAGAAACCTGAGAAAGGAGAGGCAAGACATACCTGGTCATATGACTCAAGTAGTTGATGGACCTAAAGGATAAAGTGGCAGCAGTTTAAAATTTTCTTGCAAAGCCTTCCCAGTGTGCTATTATTCTTATCAGAAGTCAATAGCTTAATAGAGGGCAGTAACTTGGATGGCTTGTCAGAGGAGACTGACACTACAGAAGATTCAGCACAAGGGCATTTTATAAATAAATTTGCACTCCTCAGGTACTTTATAGAATCTGTCTGGTTTCTTAAGTGGTAGGGCTGAGAGTCAGGGGCTGCAGACACTGACAGGAAGATATCTAGAAGGGCACCCAGAACAGGAAGAACAGCACATGGCTTGGGAGACTCCATCTGTAGGAGCGCATAATATCCTTTCTGAATCTCCAAAACTTGAGAACAATCCCACTTAAAAAAATCCATCATATGGACAGAGGTATGCCCAAAGGAGAGTTCCTCCAGGGGAATTCTGAACTTATGGAGTCCTGCACCTCTGAACTATAGTCTAAGTTACAAAGACATGCATTTGGAGCATTTCACGCTGGGCCTCTGCAGAAAATTGGCTTCATTCCAAGTCAGACTTTTCAGATTAAAAAATGTTAAATAAAAATAAATAAGGGGGGATGTGGGAAGAGTAAGCCAAAGATTCTTCCCTGGGTCCAGCTTCTCATCTGAAGAATCCAGTTCTCTAGGCCTCTTGAGTGAAGTGGAAGACCTACCTGGGAAAAGAGAAACAGGGGACCCCTTGAAGAGGCTTTTAGGTCATCAAAGCATTAAATAAACCCTGAAGTGAAATCCTGCTATTCATGTTGTAGATTCTTAACAGGGAAAACATGCTTTGGTTTTTTTGTTTTTTTTTGTTTCTTTTCCTGCAGAATGTCTGCTCAAAGCACCTTTGGAGGGTCAGATCCCTGAATGTGACTCAATAAGCTACAAGCAATTCCCCCATGGTCCTTCAGATATAATCAACTGAAGTTCCCCCCTCAACATTAGGTACAGATGTTTGAAAAGCCTCTGAGGATGTGCAAGAAGCCAGGTCCATGGCAACCTCTGACAGGGTCACTGCAGTGAAATCCAAAGTACCCACTAGACATTCCTCTGGGCTTATACCAGCTTCAAGAGCGATGTCCAGAAAGGTCTCAGGCACCAACACCTGGCAGATAGAGCACTAGAAGAAAGAGAAGAACCCCTCAACAGGGCGCTTATCTGAAAATACAGCTTGGTAACCAGCACAGCAGAAGTGGATTCAGATCAACATTCAACAATGCATTTGGACTAGAAGCAAAGTAATTCGGAGTATGTGCATCCATACATCACCTTTATGCCCTACACCTTGTGCGGGGAGCATACATGTGATTTACAAAAGCCTGTACGTACTAAAGGCTTTGGTATACTGGCTAGACTTGGCAGGAGATCCCTTAGGTAAAGAATACCGCAACAGTGATATGGAAGGAAATCATTTGTTTCAGCAGCAGCTTCAAAGACAGAAGCTTTAGCAATTTTCAGAGAGCATAAGCTGAAAAGCTTGGTAAAATATATAATATGTTTGTGTTCAATTTCATGGTCTGTATCCAGAAATTAAGATATTGAGTGATTGTGACCGAAGACTGGTTAAATACAGCTTAGATATAGGGTTGTAGGTTGACATAATTGTTAAGGTGTTTACCTTATAGACACAAGGTGCGGGGTTTGATTCTCACGTAGTAATTGGCTAGGCTTAAAATGGCCCACAAGGGCATTTAGCCTAGTACAAATCTATGAACTATATCTCAAGTCTTTATACTATTATTTCAATTGGATTAGGTTTTGTATGGTTTAAAGAATATCTGATTGAATATAATTATGCAACTGCAGAAGTTGATTTTATCACTTCTTGTTTAGAATTGGTATTGAAACAATTTATTTATTTAAAAATGTTACTTTCAACAAATACAAGGCAAAGTCATGAGGGTGGTGATGACCTCCAGTTATGCTTATATTGTTTTAGTATATTGGGAGTAACTTTATGTGTATGATAGTGTCTTTGACATTTACTGCAAAAACTAATATTTATATATGATGTTTTGTTTATATGGTCAGGGATGTGAAATTGTTAGGAGAATTTGAAAAATATTTGAATTCTACTGTTTTTTTTCCCTCAGATTCACCTTCACTTCTGGTAAAAGCAATTTCATTTTTTGGACAAAGATACAAAAATGCTTTGAGAACAAGAGGATTTTTACTTATTGCACAAAGGATATAAGTGGCACGTAATACTTTTTTATTGACATTTGTTGACAGGGAAAATCCAATGGGCTTGAGACCCAGTTTCAGTGAAGGCCCGGGAAGAAAAGCTCCAAGTTACATGAAAATCATTACATGAATTTGTAAGTAAACAATTAGCTATAAAGCAAGTGAAATACAGAAAACTATCTAAACAGCACATATGTTGTAAAAAGGCACAATACAGTAACAATGGAACATTAGCGTGCAGAAAACTTATACAGTTAGAAATATTTAACAAAACAGCTCAATTTCTTTGGGGGGGGGGGAGTAGAAAAAGGGAAACGGTAAGGGTAGTGGGAAGATAGAATTAGAGAGTTAAACTTAAAGGTAGGATAGATATAGTTAGAATCTTATAGCTAGGTGGTGGGAATATGTATAGGTGGCATGCATTTAATGGTAGTATTAAAAGTAAAAAGTGACAAAGAAGAGAAAATGTGTTAAGATAGTTGTATAGATGTGTGGACTATGATACTATAGATTAGGGATTACTTATTATTTAATAGTATGCATCCCTCCATAGAAAAGGAAAATACAGTTAAGGGGCTGCTCATTAGGAGCCATTAGGCTTTGCAGTGAGGAAAAGACTTAAAGGGGCACTATGCCGTTCTTAGAAAGCCGTTTCTGCCTCGGACCGAAGCTCAAACCCGGCCCCTCACTTAGCATATGACCGCCCTGATTGTGACTTCACTAATGACGTTGCTACAAACCCTCCCTTGGCATTCCCTGTTCTTAAAAAGCATGCATACCTTTATTCCAGTCCTTATTTGCTTCACTGTGGAAGACTTCTCACTGCTTCTGTTCTTAGCTTCAGACGGTCCTACCTCCCAACTTGATTCTCCGTTGCTTTGCAGGTAAATACTAACATTATTTATAAAAAATCGCAAGTCCTTGTATTTCAGTTATTTGAAAAGAATTGCATTTTTTTTTAAAGCAAAAAAGGAGATTTGGGGAACGGAACAGCCAACAAGCTTCATTACTGCATATAGCAGATAAACTCTTTTACTTTTCCGTTAACGGGGCAACAGTCTTTGTTGCCACAAAGCGTGCCCGTAGAAAAACCTAAACTTGTAAAGGATCACTTTTCCTTTCTGTTTGTTTATTTAATTATTTTCCTCTTTATTACGTGATGCATATATGCCGATTCAACAGACTCCTCGGTAAGGGGGTAAGGGGTGTTAAGCTGCTCTATTCTCCGCAATAAAAAAAATGTATAGTACTTTGTGGAAAGTATCCCTGGCACTCTCAAACACAGGTCCCACGGATTCATTTATTCAAAAAATGCAGTACTGCTCTTCGTTCTTGCGCTAAGTTGAAATGTATGAGTGAATTGATGGGTGCATATAGTACCGATATTAATGCATTCCGGCATGTGTATGCATTCATTACAATAAGACATTACTTACAAATGAATTGTGAACTGTAACTACGTAAAATTAGCAAGAAATGCAATTCTGTTTTTTTTTTTTTTTTTTACTCATTAATATGAGTCTGTAGTACACCTTGCAGCAACCAGTTTGTGCATAACATTGATTCATTTGCGCCTATAATGTGATCTGCACTGTATCTCAATTGCCACCTATAGCTACGGACAATACGAATGTAGCAGACTACGTAGTCAGCACTGCTACAAACTTTGAAGCATTTACGAATGCACAATGAATTCACTCGGTACATTGAATGTGAAAATTAGGCATTTTGTGTTTATTACAACCAAAAGAAGAAATACAATTAAAAAGTAATTACAAACTGTTTAAGTGTATTCCTTCAGTTTGCAGTACACTCGACATACTACGGACTAATATCTGCTGCAATACTGCTGATTTTTTCTTTCTTTTTCTTTGCCAGTTTAAAGTTAAAAGAATGGTAAAGTAAATAATGTATTACGTTTCTCTTCAAATTGCTTTCTACAACTAGAAGACGGACAGACACCCAGTGTCAGCACCTTTCCAACCAAAAATGTTCTCAGGTCTCTTCCATCTAGAAAACAATGGTGCTAATTGAATTGCTAGCCTAAAGGTTCTGGTGTTACGGACGATAAAAGAAATTCAATCCTACACCTATTCCTTTTTCACATAAAGGGTTATAATGAGTGAAAACAGGAATTTTGATTACTTACTGATGTATTTAGTAATAGTAAATGGTATTGTCTGCAATTACTCATTGACTGCCATCCTCAGTGATGCAGCAGAAAACCAAACTTATGAGGGACGGGGCAAAAATGTGTTAAACTTACAGGGACAGGGCAAAAATGTGTTAAATTTAGAGAGACAGGGCAAAATTCTGTCAAATTAGAGGGACAGAGCAAATGTGTTAAACATGGTTATTTACTGGACTAACTACTGATGCACTTTCTGACTACTAGAAAGTAGTAAACTGTAATGATTAACGATTCACCAGGAAATCAAACACTGTATGAGGGACTGGACAAAAAATGTGTGTCAAAATCAAGGGCACATTCTACTTCATTAGATATACCTTTCAGGTCCTTTGTTCAATGATTCTTCAGAACAAAGCCAAAAATATTTGGGAAACAAATGCCCCAAATCAGGAGCAATTCCTTACATTTTAAAGGTACTGCTTTGTTAATTTAGCAATTTGCTAAAAAGGAGACTCAATGTTTTTTTTCAAACTGTATTATTTTATACATTATGGAACTTCTCTGTTCTTTACATCAGAACTGTCCTTAATAATTGTGATATTAAATAGATATGTGATATTAAATAAATAAATAAATATATATCTATACACACATATATAAACATATATATATATATATATATATATATATATATATATATATATATATATGTTATCTGCACACTTGGTATGAAATGAGCTCTACATTATTCTTGAATGGTTATGGGCCCTTTTGGGGGTGGGTGGGTGAAGTTTGCACTGAACATGTCTGCCAGGATGTTGGCGATATCAGTTTGTTCTGTGTATTTTGTGCCACTCTGCACTAACTACGAGTAGATCTGACCATAGCTAAAGAATGCCTTGTGGTTATCTTTGATGTCCTTGGCAATTTTTCTTTCGAAGCTAGCCTTGGATAATTTTATGAGGGATCGTAGTTTCTTGCTGATACTGATCAGGGATGTCTTGTCTTCTTGGGATTTTACTCTTTCTATACCAGTTTCCTCCTTCTATTGTATAGCTTATTTATGGCAGGGGTCCATCAGACTGGTTTCCTTTTCTTGGAGGAGAGAGTCTTGGTTTTGCTTGAGATATCATGATCCATGCATTCTTCTAGGTGCCCCTAGAATGCATTAGTAAAGGATTTTGTAGCTTGGACAGTGTTATCCTTTAGCATGGATGCTTTGAAACTTTCCACCTCGATCTTAAGTAATGTGAAGTTTGCGTTTGAAAAGTTTTTCATGTTTGTTTCCTTGACCGTGGGTGGAGGTGGAATGTGGATATCCAGAGTGATTTGTTTCTGGTCAGATCTAACCAGTGAGGGGTTGACCTCCGGTGTGTAACACCGGTCGCCCATGTTGGTGATGACCAGGTCCAATATGTTGTCACCTCTGGTGGGAGTACTGAACAGTTGATCCAGGGCATTTGAGTTTATAAATTCTAGGAAATGTTGGTCAAGGGAGTTAGAACATAAGAATTTCTACCAGTTAATGTTTGGGTAATTGAAATCACCCAATATTAGGGTGTTTGGTTGGACCAGTATGTTTACCAGTGTTTCCAGAAATGTGGAATGGGGGTCCTGGGACATGGTGGGTGATCTGTAGAAAGCTGCAATTTGAATTGCAGTTTTGCCCATTGTTAGTTGCACGTGGATGATTTCTGAAGCATCATGCTGTGCCACTAACCTGTAGTTGTGGGTATCCTTGATGAACATGAACACGCCCCCGACTTTTGTATTTCGGTCCGGGTTCTGTGGCCAATATGTATGTTATGAGTTGTAGCCTGGTAGTGCTGGTGTGCTCTCTGGTGCCTTAAACCAGGTTTCTGTTACTGCACATATATCAGTTTTCTCCATACTGAGGAGTACCTCGAGTGCGTGCAGTTTGAGGTTTAGACTGCTAGCACTGAGTAGCATTACCCTCAGTTTTCTGTTATTTGCGCTTTTTACAGCGGTGGGTTTGTCTTTTGAGCCTTGCCTAAAAAAGGCACTATGGGGGTGGCAAGAGCCTTGGCCAGTATTCAAAAGCCTAAGGGTGACAGGTGCAAGCTGTCTCTAGCGAAGTAGCGTGGCTTGTCGAGCATGTCATCCCAGGCAGACAGACACTGGATCCCCTTTGAATGACACCAGAAACTTAGCCAGTTGTTATACTGATAATTTTTTCTTTATACTGTGGTATCATTCTTGGTGAGGGCAGGATGCTACTCAGGGTCAGGGTCATACTGGTCTGGGCTATGTGATCAGAGAGCTCTTATATGTCTCTTTTCATGTAGTCCAGGGAGGTATGACTCAGGTCATTCACACCAACATGGACAATGACAGAGACGTATTTGTACTTGTTCTGGAGTGACCTGAGTGCTTGTGTTATGTGGTGGAGGGGCACTATAACCTCTGTATTTCTAGATGGCAAACCCATTAGTAATTAGATGGGCCACATACAATGATTTCCTAACTACTTTGGCAATATGATTGTCAAAGGAGAGATTACTGTCTACATGGGTCCCCAGATCTCGTAATACCTCGTCTGTATTAAGGGGGCTGCCACCAATGTGGTAATTTCTGGGTGTTTTTTTTTTTTTGACAAATTGGGATGACTCTACATTTTTTGGCATTTAGATTGAGGCCATGACTTTGACACCAGGCATCTGTATCAAATTTCATATTGTGACATATGATCAATCTTAATAGTTTAGTTTATGCAATGACTGCGATATGGTTCTTATTGTAGGGTTGCATTTTAAATAATGGTATTGGCAGAGTAGCTTTAGACCAATGGAATAACATTGTTTGTATCTTAGCGGGTCCTCTGACGTCAGGGAGTTTTCAAATTCCCCGCCAGATTCCGCCATTATCCTACTCTAATACTAGCTGGCATTGCTCGGTCCTCCTGCCTGGGTGACTCTCCTTTCCCAAAGGTATAAATCAACTTGATATAAGCTGTGTTTTGCCAAATTTCATTTTGCTATTACAACTTGATATAATCTGTTTTCTGCTAAATTTCACTTTGTTATTGCCTCAATTTCGCTGCTCTGCAAGCATGACAATTCACCATATGGGATCATAGGTTGCCGCTCTCACTGACGACTGTTGTTTAAACTAAGATAGTAACTGAAGAACAGTGTTTTGCTAGCTAATAAACCATTGTACTAAGGCTTATTTCCACACTGAGGGAACAACAGATGTACTTGCTGTCGCCCAGTCTTACCTGATGATTATACGTATTTAAATAACTGCTGGCGTTCTTTGCTTGTATAATACTCAGCGTTACAAAGTTGGTTAGTGCTGATGTTTTATAGCAATGTTTATCTTCTCTGGTTTACTGCTGTTTTAAAGCAATGTTTGTCTGCTCTGGCTTACTGCTGTTTAAACGATTGCCTTATTCCTCTGTTAAAGCCTAGTGCTTAGTACTCGCAGGGTAGCCATATCTAATGTTTATATCTGTAGCGTTGCAAGGTTGATTAATACTGTAGTTCAAACTAATGTTGGTCTTAGCTTTACTGTTAAAATGTTTGTTTTTTCTTCGTGCATAACTATTTAGCACACGTTTGTTAATCAGAGCAAGGCTGTTAACTACACTGTACTTGATTTATTGACTAACTGAGTTTGCTAGTACGTATGTGCAGTTTGTTGTGAAGTTTGCTTGGTACATGGCACTGTGTAGTTTCATCGCCTCTCTTACACTGCTTTACACAATATAGCTCATACTACTATGACTATCTGTATATAAACTGTACTGTCTAAGCACAAGCTATTGTAATTGTTCTGCCTTTTAAATGTGGTTTTTCTTCTTTACCTCATTCTAGGCACCCCCCCCCACCAAACTAACATCGCGTGGCTCCTAGGTTCTGGCGTCGACTCCGAATGGACCCTACCCTGGTGCGAATGCACAACCAAAAACTCTGATCTCCCTTAACTGAAAAAGACATTTTGGGTAAAAGTATTAAGTTTACCTAGATAACTAGTGTTCTGTAGGCTTGAAACCCATCAGTACCTATTCTCTACTTGAGACCTATTCCTTACCCAGCTGCCTCTAAGGCCCTGCAACCTCCAGGCGGGTGTATTCCCCGCTCCGCTTCACCCTTGCTTCGCTCGGGCTTGCTCCGCGCCCCGCCCTGCCCCCATATCCCACCCGCCCCCACTACCTCTACATTTATAGGGATATCAAGCCCATCCCACCCTCCTCCCCTCCATTCACGGCTGTCCTCCAATTAACAACTCCTCCTCCCACTCTATTCAGCCATTCCCCCTAATTTCAGCTAACCCTCCTTATCCCCCCCCATAAACTACCACTTACTCTCTTTCATTATAAAAACCATGAATTCCATCATCTCTTCACTAACGGTACTTCTACTTATCCCTTACCTTTTATCACGCTATGAACACCAAACACTATTAGGAATTCCACTTCCCAAGGCCCACACTGCCACATACACACACCCTCTATCTAACCTTATAGTTCCTCCTCTCCGCCCTGCAAAAACTCTAAGCTTTAATAATATCCAATTAACCCTCCACTCCCCCAGATCATCCAATAACAAATCTAACATCAAATTACTGTATAAACTTCAAAGATTCTTAGATCACCTAAAACAATGTTTTAGTCAACATGGAGACATTCACCCTAATCCAGGCCCCACCTCTCATCTAGACTCTGTCATCTCAACACCACCCCATACTCCTAATACCTCCCTCCTCATCCTTCATCTCAACTTAAGAAGCATAAACAACAAAGTTCATAGCTTACATGCAATGATAGCCACGCATTCCCCTGATATCATGTGTCTCTCAGAAACTTGGCTCAAACTCATCACTAAGGACGAAGAAATTCTTCCACCTGGCTATAATATCCTAAGGAACGATCGAATAACCAAAAAGGGTGGGGGAACAGCTGTAATGTTTAAGAACAGACTTAACATCATTAGGAACACATTGCACCCCCCCCCCTCAGATCTCTAATATTGAACTTATTGCACTAAAGATCTGTCTAAACTCCCAAAAATGTATCAATCTTGTAGTAATCTATATCCCTCCAGGGAAAAACCTTGAAAACCTTGAGCAAACTCTAAGTTGGTTAGCCATAAACTACCCTCAAGAAACCATTATACTAGGCGACTTCAATATTGACTGGTCCCTCTGCTTCTAAAGACAGACCCCCACCCGATCAATCTTCATGGCTTCTCCCAAAATATCACCACTCCTACCAGAATTGGTAACTCACTACAAAAGAAGAGTACCATTGACTGGATTCTCACCAATAAAGATCCCAATAACTATACCACCGGTACCCTCCCCAATGACCTTAGCGATCACCTTGTCACTTATATTAGAAAGCACAAACATTGTTTTTCCAACCCACCCCTACATAAACTTATTAGAAACAAGAAAAAATTCAACCTCGAGCTATTCCTAGCAGAACTAAAATGCTGTAATTGGTCTACCCTAACTACTCTTCCCCTAGCTGAGAGTGTGTCACACTTCAATGACACATTCCTAAGCATTCTAGACTCCCATGCACCAATTCGCCTTGTTAGAATCAAGGACCGCATAGCTCCCTGGCTAACAAAAGAAACCAAAGCAAAAATTAAACTCCGCGACCAAGCTTGGAATAAATGGAGAGCTACCAAAACTCCCCTGGATCATATCAAATTTCAACAACTTAGAAACTCTACGAAATCTGACATTACTAGAGATAAAAAACAGTATTTCTGTCACCTCCAGGATAAACACCAGTCTAACCAAAAAAAGTTCTGGGCTGGATTTAACAACCTCCTCCATCCTGGTAAATCTTCTACCCCAATACCTCAAAAACTCATTAGTAAAAAACCAGAAGAAATAGCCAATTCCTTTAACATTTTTTTTACAGAGACCCTCCAATCCCTGGCCAATCATCTATCCACTTCCTCACCATCCTTCAATCTTCCTCAAGACTCACCTCCTTGCTCCTACAACCTACAAACTGTATCAACCTCCTATATTCGTACCCTAATAAAAAAACTGAAACCGTCCACCCTTGCGGCTGACCGTCTCCCAGCGGAATACCTACAATTAGCCTCTGATGTCATTGCCTATCCCATATCAATCTTGATTAATAGATCCATAGCTGAGGCCACCATCCCCCCCATTTGGAAAATCTCATACATCATTCCACTTCATAAGGGAGGCTCCTCCACTGAAACATCTAATTATAGGCCTATTGCAATACTATCTCCAATAGCTAAAATCTTGGAACAGTGTATTCATAAACAACTACTTCACCACCTCACCATCAATAACCTACTGTCCATTACCCAACACGGTTTTCGCCCCCATCATAGTACTACCACAGCCCTCCTCTCCTTTGTCGATTCAGTAAATAGCAACCGCAACAAAAAACTTATATCCTCCGCACTCTTTCTTGATCTATCAAAAGCTTTCGACATGGTGAACCACCAGTTATTACTCCACACCCTGCAAACCCTGCATATGGACAACCTGGCACTAAGCTGGTTTAAGGACTACCTATCTGGCCGGCAACAAGCAGTCCAATGGCAAAATAGTCTATCTCAACTACTCCCTAACAATATTGGCGTCCCCCAGGGCTCAATACTTGGTCCCCTTCTTTTCTCTGTCTTTATAAACGATCTTCACACTATCATCCCCAGATCCACCTGCATCCAATATGCGGATGACTCTACCCTGATCTGCTCAGATCTTTCTCTCCAGAAACTCCAAGCAACCACCCAACAATGTTTTGCCAAAGTTGAAAAATGGTTCTCCGACCTGAAACTCTTACTAAATCCAACTAAAACCAAGTTACTTCTATTCTTCCCCTCTTCTACCTCTCCCTTACCCCTAATATCGCATTCGGCTAATCCTAGCTCTTTTTTTGTGGAATCCATTAATGGCACCATCATAGAACCCGTCTCCAACACCAAGCTATTAGGTGTCACTATTGACCACAAGCTCAAATTCGATCTCCACATCTCACAAACCATTAAATCAGTTAACAAGAAACTAGGTTCAATGTACAGAATCAGGAACTTTCTCACTTCTCACGCAAAATTAACCATTGCTCGTACCCATCTCCTTTCCACGCTACTATATGCCTCCCCGATACTTTCCTTCCTCAACAAACGTGAGCTCAATAACCTTTCTACTACCTACCACCACATAGCTAGATTCATAACAGGAACTCCTTATCGTACCCACCATTGCCTCAACCTCAAGAAACTCGGCTGGTTAGAACTTCCCAATCTTCTTAAATTTAATCAACTCACTAATGCATTTAAAATAATTAATCAACCTGGCAAAACCCCCTCACTAACGAATATCCTGCCCCCCTACACCAACCTAAGTTCCTTCGTCATCAAATAGTACTCAAGTACAAACAATCAAATCTAACAACAGGGCGTGAAGCTCTTTACGCTAACTCTATCGGAAAACAATGGAATTCCCTTCCCAATAACCTTAGACTTATGAGTTCACTAAATCTTTTTAAGAATAATCTAAGAGAATATTTCAAGTCCCACTGGTTATGCCCATGTCCAAACCCAGATTAACTCCTATAGGTCTCACAGTATCCTACTCTTTTCTCCTCTCACAAACTATTACCATTCTTTTTCTTCCTCCTTATGTACCTATGTCAAGCAGCCAATTTAACCTATGATTTTTTTTTTCTACTAATATGTATATACTTTTGTTTTACTGTTTGTTATATTCTTTACAATGTAATATTTTTAGCTAATTGTAGTGAGTTTACTTGTGTTATTACTGGAGCTTTTCTCCTCGGGCCTCTACTGAAAAAGGACATGTATCCAGCTAGACTAGCCCGGTCAACAAATGTAAAATAAATAAATAAAAAATAAATAAATTATTGTCGAGTATTGTGAGTTAGCCATTTCACTGTTGCTCAAAAACATTCTCGGGTAATTTCTTGCAATTGTCGAAGTGATTGGGCACAGCTTATTAGGGTACAATCAAAGGCATATTGGTCCAGACTGTCAAGGAGGGTGGCTTTGTCTTGGTAGTTATGGAATTTTTTGAAGTGCATGGGGTCCAAGGTGGGATACAGTAGTAAATGTGGGGAACCTACAGTGTGATGCATGAGTAATACAGTATATGTTTTGTAATATTTAAAGATGAAAACAGGCCTTGTGATAAGCCAGGGGGAGGGTAATGATGAATGAATGCAGTCAGCTTCACAGATAGCTAGCTTCAGATCAGATTGGTATGGGTTTTTTTTTCAGTGAGTGCAGCCCCCCCACAGCTTACAGATGCATGAATCCGTTTAGGTCCAGACAGTCTCACTGGCAATGTGAATTATACCGGTATGACTCCTACCTTGTGAATAAAGTAGCTGCCCTTCCCAAATGTCATTACCATAAATACAATAGCTTCTATTATTACAATGTATGTAAGTAGGTGACAGAGGGGAATCAAAGAGAAATGTGGCTGATCACTGCTAAGCCTACCAGTAGGGTGCCGACATCAGTGCAGGTAGTTATTTCACTATGGATAGTAGAGTCATTTTCCCTGTCATCAGTATACATAGCTTTTATGTATAGTTTATTGTATGTAGTTATTGAAGATTTCTGGAACGGGATAGTCTGACTGGATATATGTCCATTTTCAGTGGAGGCCCATGGACAGAAGGGACATATTAATACACCGTGAACATTTAATGAATGCTAGTTTGGTGGGCAAAGGCATGTCACCAAAACATGGGATGGACCTTAACTCTAACCCCTGGCAGCCAAACCTTAACAACAGATGCATCGCAATATGCCTGGGAGGCACACTTGACGTGAAGATGGATTCAGGGCATATGGAGCCCAAAACAAATGCATATTCATATCAATCATTAAGACATGCTAGCTGTTCAAAATGCCCCGAGAGCCTTCAAGGACTTACTTTATCGAGGACAACTTTTGATAAAGACGGACAACACCACGGTCATGTGGCATATAAACAATCAGGGGGGGCACGCACTCAATACCCCCCTTTGTAGATCAGACATGGCACTGTGGAACACAGCTTTGACTTACCAAATAAATCTTCAAGCTCAATTCCTACCCGTAAAACAAAATATACTAGCCATTACAAAGGATGGGGTGTGGAGCAAGGTGGGGAGGTTATGGAAATAAGGAAAGAAAGCTATTTAATGTAAGTTATTTTGGACATATCACTTACCTTTTACAGCAGACCAAAGAAATCACACTGTGTATGTGGTTTGTCAGCTCCACAAGCAGTGTTTGTCTCTTTTCTTTAGGAGTTACTGCCAAAAATTTGTAAAATCAGGAGATGTGACTTCTACATGTTATACACACGTTAGGATTTACAAGCAGCAACAGAGTGAAATGGTGGCGTGTCTGTGTAGCAGTTGGCACTCACCCTACTGTAATCATCATAGTTGTCATAAAATCAGAAATATTTGAGCACAAGTTGGAGCCCAAATGAAAAAGATTTGAGACATAACCATCAACCTTCTAAGGCTAAAATGTGGAATGCTGCTACCTTTCCCAGTGTGGAGTATGTGACTGTCTGCAGGGTGTGCACACATAGGCTTCACTGTTCGTCCATTTACAAAAAGGTTAGCTCAGCTGTGTATGTCTTATGTGCTCAGTATTCCTCAAGCTCCTTGCGGTACAGTGTGCCTTACTTTTGGACAATGTTTCTCATACAGATAATATTTGGCAATAACACTGGATCTTTCTTGCATTAGTACAAACACAGAATAGGCAAGCACAGATCGCAAACTGGTAAATGCATGTGTATTTTACTGATTTCAATGCTGACACTGTAGTTTCTGTCAAACTAATAGTAGTGGTTACTAGGTTGCAGACATGCAACAGATCTGCTTGAATCCTACTCTCTCTTTTGTTTATGTACTGGTAGTAAGTCAAGAGCCTTCTTAAAACAGTCGGCCAGGACTTCGGTTCATAGCTGGGTACAAGACTATCTGCCCTAGGGCATTTAGAAGCCTAGCCAGAATATGTTGGCTTCCACCTCCCTTTTACACTAGATTCCTGATCCCTGTCCAGCAGGGCCATAGAAGTGATCTCAGCATTGAATTTACAATTTCTCCTCCACTCATCAAGAATCTCTCTTGCATAGAGTCATCGAGGTGCTCTGCCTAACATGGATCGGGACTTTATTCCAGAGCGAGGGAAGCTTCTGGTATATAAATCTATCCCTCCATGTCCTATTTATAGCTGTGTTGAGGTTTAAATCCCTGGAGCGTGTAGCTATAATGCATCTGGTTTTCTTGAGGTGCAGCATGTCCATTAGTTACGGGTTAGACATGGCCTTGTACATCAGGCAAGAGATCGCCTCTGAGTAGGCGGTAAGCCACTGAGTAGAGCTCGAGTTTCTTTAGTTGAGCTGCATAGGGCAACTGTTTGAGCCCCACGATCCTCTTGTTGAGGTAATATTGAGGTCTCACCAGCTGTTGCAGGTGTTTGGTAATGTACATCCCAAATGGGGCATTGTACTCAATTATGGGCATGATGAGTGATGAGTAAAGTGGCACAATGACCTCTATTGATCTTGATGTAAATCCTTTTGTGATTAGGTGAGCTATATAGAATGTTTTTCTAACCACTTTGCAATGTGATTGTCAAAGGAAAGGTTACTATCTACTTGGGTCCCCAGATCCCTAATTACTTCTTCCCGACTTGGCGGATTACCTCCTATGTGGTAATTTGTGGGCACTTTATTTTTCCCAAAGGGGATGACTACACATTTATTGGCATTTAGCTTGAGGCCGTGTTTCTGACAGCAGGTATCCATCTCCGTAACACCCTTCTGAAGGATGCTTGTGTCAGCCGGAGAGTCCATTATGGCTCCCAGTATGCAATCCTCTGCAAACTTCGCCAGCCACAGTCCTGCCGTGCTTGCCTGTACCTCAGAAGGATGTACCGAACAAGAGAAGTCCCAGGACAGAGTCATGTGGGATGACACTTGTAATCTGTTTAGAGTCAGACATGGCACCTGCAACTCTGAGCATGTGAGTTCTATCCCTGAGCCAGTTTGCAACCCATCATGTGCCAAATGGGTTGATATTTAGTGTGTTAAGCTTATTTATGATATCACAGTACTTGGCTCAGTATTTCTTATTTTATTTATTTATATTTGTTGATTGGGAGTGTCCGACTGGATGTAGGTCCATTTTCAGCTGAGGCCCGGGGAGAAAAGCTCCACAGTTAAAATAAACAGACAGTAGTTACATTGGAATACATAGCGATTAACAATTTACATAGCAATTGCTTACAACATATTTACAGATGAAGAACATAGTACATCAGTAGACAACTGGAATCTTTATCTGTGAAGTACATAACAGACATTAACAAATGTTACTATAAGAAATTCCTACTGTACAATAAGTACTATGCTTATGAGCATCTGTGCTTGCTATAATCAAGGCTCTTACTGGAGTGTAAAGAAAGGTAGTGGTTGGATGGGGTGGGTGATACTACAGTGGGAGTTGCAAGGGCATAGCCAGCATGTTTTTCGGTGTGCATTTAGTAAAGTTTTGAAGTGGGTGCATGATGGTACAGAAGTAATTGTGGGTGAGAGTGAGTTCCACAATTCGCCTATGGTGCAAGAGAATAGTGCTTCACCAGCACAGTTACTGGCTTTAGTGATCTGCAAGTGATTTTTGTTGCTGCATCTTAGTGGTCTGTTGGTGTCATAGCGTTGGAGTAGATTCTGGAGGGATGGGACATTTAGTGGATGGTTTACTAGTTTGTGGGCGAGTGAGAGTTGACACCATTGAAGGAGGTGGGGGAGTTGAAGCCAGCCCTGTTCAGCAAGTGAGAGACAGTGGTGACTACGGTTTGATGCCCCTGTGGTGAATTTGGCGATTTTGTTATAGCAGGTTTTTAGCTTGTTTAGATTGCATTGACTTAGGTTGGTATATATTGGAGAGGCATAAAGTAGGGCGGAGATAAGGTGGGAATTTGCTATTCAATTCTTTGCTGCTTTGGTGAGAAGTTGCTTATTTCTGTATAACGCTCCTAGTTTTTTGTGGACTTTTTGTATGGTCATGGATATGTGAATGTCATATTTTAATTTGTCTATTTCTGCTCCTAACAATTTGGTGTGTTCAGTTGGGTATATAGTGGTGTTGTCTCTTGCTGTGATGTTACAGTGAGAGTTGATTTGAGTATGTTTGGTGGGTTGGAATATGAGTAGTTTACTTTTGTTTTGGTTGAGTATTAATTGGGCATTGGATAACCAGGTATCAACAGAGGAAAATTTTTCCTGTGTGAATTTTTGCAGTTTGGGTAGTGACTGGGCTGAGCAGATAATGGTTGAGTCATTGGCGTATGGCATGAGTGTGCCATGTTTGGTGGCAAAGGCTATATTATTGGCAAAAACACAGGAGTAGGGGTCCAAGGATGGATCCTTGGTGAACCCCTATGGAGACAGGTAGTTGGGGAGATATCTCATTCTGCCATACAATGGATTGTTGGCAGTCAGACAGGTAACTCTGAAACCAGTTTGTGACTGATTGCGAGAAGGATAGGTTATTGAGGACAGAGATAAGTTGTTTGTGTGGGACCATGTCAGATGCTTTCGATAGGTCTAGGAAAGTAGCAGAGGAGAGAGAGCCATTGTTTCAATGCTGAGGGATACTGTTAGCAAAGGAGAGTAAGGCAGTGGTGGTGCTGTGATTTTGTCATAAACTATGCTGAGTATTGGAAAGGAGGTTGTTAAGGAAGTAGTCTGAGACCGGAGAGTGTATGCATCTCTCTAGTATTTTGTAGAGTGGAGAGAGAGTAGCTATGGGGCAGTAATTGTTTAGTTCTGTGGAGGTCCGCCTTTGTGGAGGTGAATTATATGTGATACTTTCCACAGTGTGGCATCATAACTTTCTGTACAAAATCACGTAAAACATTTACAAACTTTACAAAGCTGCGAGACATGATTCTGAACAGCTACCTAACAATACAGTGTATTGGATGCACAAGCGAGGGGGGGGGGATTTTCTGGGGCTGGTTTACCAGTTAGAGTCACTTCAGAAGAGAAACATTCCAGCAATTGTATAATGTCTACCACTTTCCGTCACAAACTCTACATGGCCACATGCTTTTGCACTTTCATGTTTGCTTAGTAACGGTGAATAACCCAGTCTGCTTGCCTGCATAAGTCTCATTCATGCAACAGCAGTGATTTGCTAGGCTTTCTGAAGATCAAAAGCATACAAGCTGGAGTACCCCTTTTATTTGAGGAAACAACAAAAGAAGGTCATCTGTTAGGGCGTAGCTTAGAATACATGGAGACTAAGAACCTATGTTAATGAAATATATCAAAGGAGGTAGGGATACTCACATGTACATTGAGTCATGCATTGTCATACCCGTAGAGTTGTTGGCTATCATCATCCAAGTGATGGCTAGCAAATCACCAAGACCTAAGAACTTTCAAAGACTGGACTATAAAGCCAGACCTCTATCCAATATATTACATTTAAAACTGTATGTATTTGCTCCTCTGTAACTGTCTGCTCAGAAAAGATTGAAGAAAGCTCTGGATGCTAAGCGTGGAAGGACACGGATTGCAATTGGGAGTGAATTTGATCGCTGGACAGCTGTTAAACAGCAGCTACAAGTCAAATCACATGAGGAGGTGGCTCGTTTCCTGCTTGACATGTAAGTTTTTATTTTATCACATTACTCATATGCATGTTAGTTAATACTTGATAAGGATTGCTACTGCTCAAAGGCACTTTAACTAAACAGTTATTCCATTGTACATACTTGTTTATATCTCAGTAGTGCACTGTTATTGTACAGTCATGATTGGTGCTACAGACATGCAGCAGTGCATCGTGTAGACAAGTTGATTCCTTAACATGCATAGTGCTTATTTCTGAATTAGGCTTAATCATAAAGTGCTAACACTTTGAAATGAATACAATGGTTATCATTGTACAGTCTTTATCAGAATCAAAGTACATGAAGTCCAGTCCTCTGGTTACTCCAATTTCCTACCACATTACCAATACATACATGTGGAGCATTTCTGCACAGTCTACACTGAACACTGACTGTTTCAAGTTGGATTTCAAAGTTAAATGTTACATAAACTAATTTAAAATTAGGCAGATGTGATAGACATACGACAAAAAGTAAAAGCTGGACTTGCTGTACTAACAAGGAAGAGAGTACAAACTGTATCCTACTATGTCATGCTATTACCGATATATATTCATCTAATTAGAGTTAAGTTTAAAAGTGCTACTGACTGCTGTGACACAATGTATTAAAGCAAGTATATCTACTTGATTGCAGGTATGACAAACAGTGTTACCAGTCATTGATGGATACCGTCCGGTCATCATTGCCACCTATGCAGTCCACACCAATCTCATTTCAAGCTAATACATCAAGCACAATGACCGCACCAAGTTTATTTGGTGACAGCGTCAGGTACATTTACATGACAAAGCTAGAGTTTTCAATCACTATGCACACTTAACTATTCGTCTGTCTGTGTACAGTACTAGCAGTGTACAAATACAAATTGCTGTTCACTCTTTTGACCATAGTTTAACTTTTCAGGCACAATGCAGAAGGTGAGGATGACAACATGTCAGATGTTGTTCCACTAGAAGACATTCCATGTGGCAGTGACTTGCAGCACCCTGCAGTGAGCAACTGCAAATCTAGCAGACTTGTGGCATGCACGACACCACCAAGGTTAGTCAATCAGATTACATTGCCAATGCTGTCAGTTAGTTGCTTACAAATACTGATGGCTTATTCACATAACTATTTTTTCCCTCACACAGAAGACCAGATTTCGTCATTCATCGAAGATCTAATCAGCAACAGGGATACACTGCGTGTTTCAACTCATCCTGTAGTGAAGATTCACTTGAAAGGTATTACTGTTAGTGATTGCTGATCATTTACTCATCTCACAGTCTTGGACTGAGTGCAGTATATTCTAATAACTGTTTTCCCTTTCCCATTTCTGTTCTTCTGTTGTGTCTTTTCCTGGAAATCTTTGTGAGCAGCCTGCCGGTTCAGTGTGTGGATCAAGACCACAGCATGCAAGACAGTGATGATGAGTTTGTATTGCACAACACACACACAGAGTGTACGGAAGGTGAAGGATCAACGAGTGTATCACCATTGTCAATAGATTTAGAAGATCGTGCAGAGTCACTGTCAAAGGAAACTGTTCTACTGGTCTATAAGAATAATCTCCTGCAACTAGCTAGGAAGTGCATTATGCCAAGGTGTGACATATGTCAAGAAGTTTTGTCACTGTCAGATAAAATGAAAGACTCCTGCATCGTACTATCATGGGTTGGTGTCATAGGGCAACAGTACCTGACATTGTTTGGTGTAATAATAATTAACTTGCACACTTACTAATAACAAAGTCTTTATTTTAGGCATGCTGCAATGGTCATGTAGCTTACCGGTGGTCGAGTCAGCAGACAGTAAGGAATGGGTTACATGCAGGTGATCTTATGCTAGCCACAGCAATCTTCATGTCTGGAAACAATTACGCTAAAATTGAACTACTAGCCCAGTGTCTTGGTTTATCAGTCCTCCGGGAAGATAGTTATTACCATTTACAGAGAAGGTATATAGTTCCTGTTGTGGAAGACTACTGGAAGGAAATGGTTTCCCAGATGATGGAGGATCGTAAACACATGAATGTGACAATTATGGGTGAGTGAGATCATAATTTTTTTTTAGTACCTACTGTGCTATGTAATACTACACTAATGTGTAAGACTCTTATTACCTTTGTTTCTAGGTGATGGTCGTATGGATAGTCCCGGACACTGTGCTCAGTACTGCACATATACATGCATGGATGAAAAAACAAAGGAGATTCTACTTGTTCATGTGGTTGATAAGAGAGAAACCGAATTGATTTCACCAAGAATGGAGAATTTTGCCTTTGAAAGATGCATGAAAAGTTTTCAGGACTGCCATGTCAATATTAATGAAGTGGTGACTGATGCCCATCCACAGATTGCCAAAGCTATGAGTAAGACTTAGTTCTGCAGTCTCATTAGCAGTTAAAATTCAATGTTACAACACAATGTAGAATGCCTGTCTTTTCATTTCAAGAACAAAGTATGCATCAGTCAGTCATTCGTTTGACATGTGGCATGGAGCAAAGAATCTTTCTAAACGACTCAACAAGGTAACTGTTCTTGTTGTAAACAACCACAGCAAACAAGGAAAACTTGAAGAACCACACACGATAAACCAGCAACTCCGTAGAAGGAAATTTATTAAGAGCACACAGTTTAGAAACCTCTAGCGCCTCGGCCAAAAGCCTTTAACAGTGTACAAAACTTTAAAAACTTCACATCCATTTATACTAAACCTTAATAGAATAATTAATTAATTACTTACTTAACAAGCTTCAATACAATTTTTTTAAAAAAACAGAACCTTATATACATATTTACACAAAACTTTTCCAGAAACATTCCTGATTTAAACCACCAGGGAACATTGTATCAAATTTCAGTATCAGAAATGCTTCTTTTTTGCTTAATAGTTGCTTAACCTGTTCATCAGTCATAAACTTATTAAGAACTATATTATCTAAAACTGTAGCCTGAAACCCATCCAAACTACCCTTATGCATTTCATTAAAATGTATAGCCACAGGACTAGTTAATTTGCAGTTCCTAATATCCCTTATGTGTTCTTTTATCCTACATGAAAACTGTCTTTTCGTTTCCCCTATATAAAATTTATTGCATGTACATTTAATTGCATATATAACTCTTTGGCTCCTACAAGTAAAATACCCATTCGTCTGAAAATTCCTACCATTAATTTTATCAAAAGTCAAACTCACATATTTACAAATAGTGCATTTTCCACACATTACTGTACCTTTTTGCTTTATATCACTTATTATTTCAACTTTTGGTCTTTGAAACCTACTGTGCACTATGAAATCTTTAATATTTCTACCCCTATTAAAAGAAAAGAGTAATTTTTTCTGTTTTAAACAATCTACTTCCTTTCTTACAATATTCCAACTAGATTTAACTATATCTAAGATTTCCTCAGATAAAACTGAGTAAGTGGTGGTGAAATATATATCTTTATCTTTATCCATTTTGTTAATATTCTTATAAGGTATCCAGCCACATTTTCTATTTTCTTTATATAAAACTTTATTTAAACTTTCTTTTAAGTTAATTTCATCATAGCCTCTTTCCTTAAACCTATGGAAACTATCATATAATTCTCTATCTCTATCTGAATTATTACTACATAATCTTGTTATTCTCATAAATTCAATATATGGAATAGATTTAATAGTATGCAAGGGATGATAACTTTCTCCATGTAATATATTATTGCCCTCTGGAAATTTCTTATGTATGTTAGTGACTACTTTTTTAGAATAACTATCACCTTGTATTTCTACATCCAAAAAATTAACCTTATTTCCTTTCTGTAATCCATAAAATTTTACTCCCATATTATTTATCTGTATTTCATTTATAAATTGATCAACCAACTCAATACCACCTTTACAAATAAAGATGAGATCATCTATGTATCTATAATACTTAATTACAAAACTTTGAAAAAATTGATTAGTATAAATATACAATTGTTCAAACAGACCCATAAATATATTGGCATAACAAGGGGCAAATGGGGCCCCCATTGCTGTTCCTTGTATTTGTCTATATATATATTTCCATCAAATTCAAATATATTGTTCTGTAAACACATCATAATTAACTCCACAATATATTCTACCATAGGACTTTCACCTAAGAAATATTTAATAGCTCTTATACCATCTGCATGAGTAATAATAGTGTAAAGGCTTACCACATCTATAACTATAAAGAACATATCTTTTTCCCATTTTACTTGACCCATTTTTGTCAGAAATTCAAATACATCTTTTACATATGATGGTAATTTTTTAACTACTGAAACTAAAAATTCATGCAGAAAACAAGAAATGTTATTCAAAAAACTTCCACTTGCCGAAACAATCGGACGTCCTGGCGGGTTTTGCAAGTCCTTATGAATTTTTGGCAAACAGTAAAAACATGGCATTCTAGGATTCTTTATAGCAAATTTATCTTTTACATCTTTAGTTGAAAAATAATGCAATCTTTTGCCTTTATCTAACAATTCATTATATTGAGCCTGAGCTTTATAATAATCTATCATTTCTATATATTGATATACTGTACTGTCATTTAAATGCATGTAACACATGGATAAATATTGAATATAGTTCAATACTACCAACTTCCCACCTTTGTTTGCAGGTTTAAACACCATTTGTTCATTCTTACTTAATTTAATTAAACATTCCCATTCATTTTTATCTAAATTATACTTAATACATTTCTTATTTTTGTTCATAAATCTATTAAATGCTATTTGTACATTATAATTCAAAGACATATCAAAGCGAAATATACATTCATTTTTACAATAAGGAATAAATTCACTTTTCACTTTGATATTTTCCGTATTTAACTTACAATAAGCATTACTACAAACAACTTCATCATCCATAGAATGACATGAATAAAAGCTATCATCCGAACTACAACTTAGTTCATTTCCATCATTATCATTCTTAATATTCTTAACTTCTATATTAAAGAAATGTATAAGCTTTAACTTTTGTACTAAACGGAAAATGTCTCATTTCAACTCATGCAGTCTAGGTAAGACCGTAGGTACAAATTTTAAACCTTTTTCTAATACAGCTATATCATTATCTAAAAGTTCAAGACCAGATAAATTAACTACATACTTACATGCCGTTAAATTACTAACAATATTAGTCCCATTTGCCTCGTTTGTTCGTCCGTTGAAAAGTACGCTGTTCTGGGTAATAACCCTGTGTTGTCCCATTCCAACTGCGTTTCCGACCTCTGTAACCTCCGCGAAAAGTGTTCAGGTAAGTATTATTGCCTGCAGGAGGTAAATAAGGGAAATCTTCATCTGTATCACCTTCTGTTACTGAAGTAATGCTTTCCCCCGATGTAAAAGCCCTGCTATCCGTATTCTGAACTCGTTTCTTCTGTTGATCAAACTGTACCTGTGGTTTCTGCCCCTTAGGATTCGTCACAACAAGAAGCGCCCGTTTATTGTCGTAATCATGTAGGTCACGAATTAATTTGTTCTTCTTCCTGTCAATCAATTCTCGCTCATATCCTAGCAACTGTTCATTTGTTTTAACCAAGAAACATTGTAGTTCTTCTTGAGATATAATATTGGTAATGTCTTTACATAAACCTTTAATCTCCTCTCTTAATTTCTGTTTTTTGAATTGGTCACGTTCAACCAGAATATGTACCCACTCTAAGCTGCACTTGTGTGCAGCAGCAATCCACCTCTCATGAAAAGAGCGTTCTTCTAATAAAGTCAGGTCAAACGGAGTGGAAGGATTTTTTGCAGCTTAATACAGGTTAAGCAACTATTAAGTAACTATTAAGGAAAAAAGAAGCATTTCTGATACTGAAATTTGATACAATGTTCCCTGGTGGTTTAAATCAGGAATGTTTCTGGAAAGGTTTTGTGTAAATATGTATATAAGGTTCTGTTTTTTTAAAAAAATTGTATTGAAGCTTGTTAAGTAAGTAATTAATTATTCTATTAAGGTTTAGTATAAATGGATGTGAAGTTTTTAAAGTTTTGTGCTCTGTTAAAGGCTTTTGGCCGAGGCGCTAGAGGTTTCCAAACTGTGTGCTCTTAATAAATTTCCTTCTACGGAGTTGCTGGTTTATCGTGTGTGGTTCTTCAAGGTAACTGTTCTTACTGAACTGTTTTGAGCTGGCCTTCTGCATTTTGACTAAATTCGCTTTTATGTCATCAAGGTAATGTAACCATATGGGGGAATGAGTTCGGTTTCACAACAAGGAGAAAATGGTTTCGATGTCTGAGCCAACTCATTATTAACATGGCCACTATGGTGGACTGCAAAAGTCTTGGCGGCACTGGCAGATTACAGGGAGGGAACTATGACAGCAGATGCAGTCTTGTCAGTCTCTTACTGCCTATGTGTAACATTACATATCAAAACACTCTGAGCTCCTGAATTAGTTGTATGTCAACACTAACACCACCTCAAACATTATTCATTAATGTTTCTACAACTATTCCAATGTTGGTATAAACCTTGTTTTGCATGGTATGCATTGCTACAAATGTACCAAAATGTCCATATGATCCAAAGTGTACAACGATATTTAATTTTTAGAAGATCATTTTTTTAATAGGTGTCTCAAATTATATTTATTGTTATTGACTAACAGGCAGGTCAACAGCATGGCTGCAGAATTATATGCCAGTGGACCAAGCAAATAGTAAATCACTTCTGGCATTGCTGTCAGCATTCGGACAACCTGGAAGATTTCATGGTATAGAAATGCATATTAGTACGTTACATGTATGTGAACTACATGAGCTAGTCTCTCAATTTTATTTCTGTCTTCTTGTCGATACCGCAGATATGCTGGAGAGGTGTTTTATACCATGTGGTAAACCAGCATGAGTGGGACAGAGATCCAAATGAGGAACAACCGTTGGGACGATGACAGCATGACTCTCTTGGCACAGAGTGTACTGCACCATGGCTGGAGCCTGAAAGCCCAGCACATGAAAAATTAAAAGACATTCTTCTGGATCCTAAATTTGTGGAGAAAGTATGGCATTACTTGAGCTACAGGTAAGGACCTTTTGTGTACGTGTGCGGCTTTACACAATGCAGTGAAAACTAACATTAACATTCTGATTTGTTAATTTTTATAATCAATT
>NC_056738.1:234268333-234302534 GCF_019279795.1 Protopterus annectens
AACAACCTCCGACTTGGTGTGTGCACCAAGGCTGCAGGGATATGCCGACTGCACAAGAAAGAGTCTGCTGTGCCACTTCACCAATGAACTGTTTATCTCTTGTTCCGGTGAGTCATTGCTTAATAAGATAGAATGCTGTATATTGACAAGGATCACATCTGGCTAGTGTAATAGTATGTAAAGAAGATAAAGTTATACTGTTTCGGCATGATTAATTTTATAGAACCCAGTATGACCACAGTTTATTACAAACTTAAAGGGGCAGGTTACACTAGGAGTCCAATGACTGACAAAAGAGTTGGACACCATAATTTAATTGAAATATAACACCTAGGAAACTAAGTTATACCTGCTTAAAGAGATGGAGAGCGAGAGAGAGAGAGATGCACACACTGGTACATATCTGATTGTTCATGAATCGTTGACATGAGTACTGTAATGATGTAGCAGATATATGCTTGTCTGTGGTGTCGACAGATATTGTTTTACAGTGTGTAACAGTGTTTGTGTAAATGACATCAAAAGCAAATTCTGCTGACAGAGTCTTGTCATATACAAGATGAATTCTTCAAGCAGATGCTGTCATGGTTCAAGGCACCAAGTACACACTGCAGTGTAAATGGGTACAGTATAGTATATCAGAAAAGTAAGCTATAATCTCTGCATCAACTCTTGATCATTCATTTGGTAAAGAGTAATGTTGTATGGCTGATGTATGATCATATTACTGTCTACAGTGTATAGGATTTATCATCTATGTCCAAAATAATTGCTAATACACATTGCACTCATCTTGTTATATACAGTGCATACAAAGTCAAATTGGTATACAAAACTCTGGCTATACATTACGAAGTGTACTTTTGCATAATTACATGATTTGTTAGAGTTGTTACACAAGTCTGACTGTTTCACCATAATTGTAATTGACTAAGGTTGCATTAAGCGTAATTTTTTTTTCCAGGAAATGAGTGAAGTTGTGCTGCATCCGGGTGTTCTACGCATTGCTGATACATACAGGAGGGCTATCTTTGGAATACCATTGGAGACAGATGATAATCGTCGTTTTCGGCATTCGGCCTATCGACAGTTCACTGTCTGGCATTATGGACGGCTTGGGAGTAGAGTGCGTCGAGTCATTCCAAGTTGCTGTGTTTGGTGCATTCGTGACATATATCCCAACCCTTTAGGCCAGTACACAGGTTTTCTAGCTCAACGGAGGACAGTGACTGACTAGTATTAAAAAGTTAACATTTATACATTTGTGTTAGAACAGATACAATTTTTTACCTAGTATGCTATGTTTGGACTGTATTTTTACAATAAAAAACATGGATTAAAAAACATTACAGTTTCTGTATTTGTCCTGGATATTGTTGTGTACCATGAATAATCGGTGCACCCATGGCAACTGTATATTGAAATAAAGGACTGGTAAAATGTATGCAGTGTGACGTAAAATCTTTATGGCTTGTAGTACACTACTTGGATACAGACGACAAAGAAAGAGTAATGATTATTGAGATCTGACTGTATGAGAGAAATCTGTCTGTTATAAGGCAATGTCAGGAAACCAACTATGCAGGAGTGCAAAGTAGTAGTGACGATACGTAGTGCTATGTATGTGTGAAACAGTGTATACTTATGGGAAATCGAGTCATGTATAGCAGTACTTATGTTACTTTGCATTAGTTTGAGTTTGAAAATGGTACTTGCAATAGAATTCACTATATACGTACTCATAAAACAGAACCGAGCTACGTGCGGCCAGTTGTATGAATGAGTAACTGCTGAATATGTGGATTAACAACAGAGTGCACCTTGCATTCAGTTAGTGCATGGAGTGGCTTAGAACTGAATAACCATAACTGCCTTACAATTAACCATTGGTATGAACTACATTTCATCTGCAGCACAGTAGAGTACTTTGTTAATATCGTGTATGTATACACCAATGACTATTAGTAATGGTGTACAGGTTAGGTAATAGCAGGAGTACATTTTCAGAAGGCTGAAACTGAAAGGTTAATTCTTAATACAGTTGCATGTTCCAGTGTAACAACACACACAAGACATGGCCAGCTTGACAATATGTGGGTGTTGAGATGATTGTGGAACAGATGCCTACATTTTTTCTTTTGAATGTGTAAGATGAGAAATAGTACGGTGGATTGAATCACACGTATCAATGATGTGTAGTGTTATAGTAAGTAAAGTGGCCTGAAGAGGCACAATCCAGACATTCACAATCAGTCACAAGATGTGGAGTACACGGAACCATCATATTATCGTAAGCAGTCTGTTTTGGCACTGTGCAGTGTACCTACAAACACCAGGTACAATTGCCTCTCTTTCACGGCTATTGGATTGTGTTTATTTATTGTATTGTATTGTATTTATTGTAGATTTGTTAAATGGCATAGTTAGCATCAATATATATCCCTTTGTCAGCATAGGCCAGTGTAGAGAAGCTACAAGATAATACACCTTGAACATTTAGTGAGCGCTAGTTTCAAGCATATAACATTAATAAGTCATACGAGCATTTAGCACAGATACTACTAACATTATAAAACACTGAATAAAACTATATAATTTTTAAAAGTTATATGTATTAATCACATTACAATCTGTAATCAGTGAGCAGCAGTTATACAATTCAACCTTCCAGAAATGGTGTGGCATGAAAAAAGTTTGAAGTAGTTGAAGGTAAGGCATCTAACTATTACAGAGGTCACTAGTCGGGTTTAATGTCAGGACAAACATTGAGTTTTGAAGTATTTATTGCTTTCGTTTCTAACAGAGTTATTGAGGGTTAAAGGGTCAAGTCAGCTGGTAGTCTGCTCCATGGTTTTACCACAGAGTTGGCAAAGAACAAGTCCCCAGCTGAGTTTTTGAATTTGTATGTTTTAACTCTGAGTGTAGTGTATGATTACAGTGGGCGTATGCTGGTGTAGGGACTGACTATATTTTCTTAGTGCAGATATATTTTCTTGTTGGTAAAGGACGTAATGTGTCACTATTAGCAGGTTTTAAGTAAAGTAGGCTTGGCAATTGAGGCCATCCTAGGCAATTTTGTTTGTGACAGTGGTGCCCTCGATAGGCCATGCCTGTAACAAATCTGGCTGAGTGGTTATAGCGAGATGATAGTTTACTTATGATTGCTTCTGTTTTATATGGAGAATAGCGGTGAGGTGTCTAGAAAAGTTGAACGGGCAACTGCAGTTCTATCAAGTAAGGTAAGCAAGGGTTGGATTCTATGAACAGAGCAAAGTGTTTGACAAATGGTTTTCATAGCTTGCATTGCTATGTACATCACAGTTCAGGTTGTCACAGCTTGGGAGATGATGATGCCATTGGTAGTGCTCATGTTGAAGGATGGCTGTGGTGGCCTTCCGTGTAGGTGAGAAGAGGACTAGCTTAGATTTGTTTGGGTTCACCAACAGATGAGTATAGGGACATTTATCCACTGTATTGCAGCTAATTAGGGTTAATGGGGATAAACTACGTGGTGAGGTGTCAACAAAGCAAGGTGGAGTAATCTGCATATTGAATGCAGGTAGCATCTTGGATGACTGAATGAAGATAATTGATAACGATGGAGAACAGAATGGATGTTACTATAGAGTCCTGATTACAAATATAATGTGTAGGCGAGATGACAGATTCCCCCGCCATAGCACTGCCTGTTGCCTGCCCTGCCAGTAGGATTACAATGTTTGGAGTGCATGGTTGTTTAAGCAGAAGCCCTTCAAGATTTTTATAAGCATGTTGTGGTCAACCATGTCAAACCCCTTGGATAGATCTGGAAAGACTGCTGAAAAGTTTGTTCTTGTGGTTGTGGTTACTGACGTTGGACAAAGAGAGGAGGGCAGAAGTATTAATGTGATCTGGCTTACAGCCACGCTCAAAGTTTGATGACAACTTTTTCTGTGTAAGGTAGTGCAGGAGATATGTCTCCACCCTTCCATATAATTTTAGCTAGAGTTGACAGAATAACTATGGCTCACATGTTTGACATTTGAGTGAAACTGCTTCCTTTCTGGACAGGTTAGACATGGGAGATTTTGCATATAGCGGGTACTGCAGCTTCATATGCAGCTCTGTCGATCAATATTGACATGGGGTATGTGAATTCCATTAAGAAACATGGGCAGTCTCTGGATTGTGAACCTGTCCAAGTAAATGATTCTAGTAATGAGTTTGAGGTCTCTTCACTTTGTGATGTGGTGTGATTTTATTTTGTTTTTTCTTCAGAAGTATCATTTCTAGCAGGGGTTGGGTAACACAAGGATATGCAAGTCAAACACAGATCGCCTCTAAGTAGTCAATATGAGACAGACTACTTGAGGTTTAATAACTCGGTGAAATACAGGACAACTGTTTAATGCCTAAAATCCACATTGTGACGTAGATTTGTTACCTCACCATTGGTTCAGGGTGCCTAGTGAGGCATCTGACATATAAGGCATTGTACAGGATGATTGGTCAAATGAGTGAAAACTGAAAGCAGATAATGACCTCTTTCTTCCTGGATGCAATAGCCTGAGTAATGAGATGCACCACATGGAAGTACTTTCTTAGCGCAGTATTAAGGTGGTCATCACAACTGCTGGTTGCTGTGATCTGTTATAATGCTTTGTCTTCGGTCAATGTGTTACTTGATGGAGACTCTGTTATTCCCATAGGGGATAATGACACATTTTTTGGCAGTGAGGCTAAGGTCATGGTTATAATTCCAGTTAGTGGTGTCAATAAGGCCTTTGTTTTTGATGTCAACATCAGTTGTGATGTTATAGCTCATAACTTGCAATCATCTGTGAACTTCGTTACACAGAGTGGCTCTGTGTATGACTTTAGCTATGAGAAGTAGATGACGAGCAGCAGAGGACCTATGGCCGATCCCTGTGTAATTCCACTGTTTGGCAGACTGAGTATGAGCCCGCTGTTTTTACGCAGTGTCTTCTATCTGTGAGCCAGTTTGCAACCAACCTAGTGATAAAGGAGGTTGATGCATGGTTTGGTCAGTTTATCAATATTTGCAGAGTGATGAATGGTATCAGAGGCCTTGTCTGGATTTAGGTAGTCTGGATGCACTGCCTAATCCTTCATCCATAGACAGGGAGAACAGGCATGATCTCCCTTTCACATAGCCAGATCTCATGGGGTCTGAAGTTTGGATATTTCAAAAGTATTTGTTAATCAGTGAACACGATGATCCATTCCCTAACTTTACCAATGTAAATTAGGCTAAGGGGTGGGACAATAATTACCAGGGTCTGTATTCGTTCACCCTTTTTGTAGTGTGATGACTGCAGCAGTACACTGTTGGGTAAGGAAAAATACATGAGTAGATGCTGTTACTACAGAGGACACACTGATGTGGTGCCAATTTACTTTGTAGTTTGTGTACAAAATGACCAGGAATGTTATCGGGTCTCATAACATATGTACTTGTGGCCGTGGTCAATCCAACTGCAGCCTTGTGCTGCAGTAATGCTGTGTGCTTGTCATGCTTCCGTTATTGTGATGTAGGTGTGGATAGAGTGGAATAGTTGACACAGAATCCGTATGACAGTGTGTTAGCAATTGCTGCTGGGTCAGTATGCGACCTGCCATTCTGCATTATGTCAGACCAAAATCTGGGTATTGATATGGAGCCTGTTGATATAGGCATAGAAGGGATTTTTGGATTGTTTTTAGTGTTGGCTGTAATTCTGCCATCATTGCTGGCTTTTCAGGTTTCAATGAGGTTTTTCAACTCTTTGTTGAGAATGGATCTTTAGCTCTCTATGGCCTATACCATGTTCTGCATCAGTTTCTTTCTTTTCTTGAGATTATTAATGTAAGGGCCACAACAGATTGGCAGACTTGTATTGAGTATACATGTAACTTATGCAAAACTCTTGACCAAATATACAACAGATAAGCAAAGCACAAATAATAAGTAACTTGTTTGAATATGATATCAAATTGAAAAAATGGAATGGTGCAGCTAACCCAGGCTATGTATGTCAATGACTGTGTAACATTTTGGAACAGAGATGCTATATGGAATGGTGAAAGCATAGTGGCTCAGAAATTATAAGTATGCAGCCATATCAAAGTAACTGTTACTTGTTTTGTCAATGAGATGTGTGAGTCAGAAATTCTATTTCCCCTGTTGTGTGCCACAGGCTTAATTACAGATACCTTTTGTTAAATTGAACTTTAAAACAGATTATGAGAGAAGTGTGGAAGAGAGATTGAATGGTAAATACAGCCAGCTTCCCAGGTAGACAGCCTTCCACAATGCAATTTTTTATGTACGCCTATTCCAGTTTAAAGCAACCCCCTGTGGTTTGTGAGTGAGGACTGCATTCAGCTGCAGACAGGCTCCGGGACAATGTGGATTACACCAGTGTGAGTACAAGTTTGTGCATTAACAGGGTTGCCTTTACCAACTCTCATTATCATAAATTCAGTATCTGATGTTAATCACAAGTACTTAAACAGATTAAACAGGGGGGATTAAATAGACAGACATTAAACTCTTCTGCATACCACTATGGTGCCGTCACCACAGGAGGTAGGTGCTTCTCTATTGAAAATAAAATCATATGCCCTTTTATCCTAATACATAGGTTTTACATTCTTTTCGGCTGAGGTCCGATAGCACCATAGTGTAGTAGCCTTATTATTTCTTATCAGAGATCCATGTCTATTGCAGGACTGCTTCTTTTCTAAACATGTGTGTACAACTGTAGGTAGACTGATACCAAGGGGCAGTGGGAAGAAAGATAAAACATCAAAATATAACAATGGAATATAACAAGGAACACAATAAGAAGTCATTCAGCTGTACACGTCACAACCACAACAGGTAGTTATAACTGTGTATCAGCAGTGATAACAGCAAGCAATGGCATGCACAATTTATGGCTGATAGGAAGTGTTGGCAATTCAGATGCATTTAGGAAAAGATTGACAAAATATGTGCCATTGTCTCTGGTAATGATAATAAAGCCCAGGAGTGTTATGGTATGGTGCTAGGAAGTATAACAAATTAGGAAAACGTGAATGTTACAGGTATAGATGGCTTTCGGGCATTTCCACCCATGGAACTGGTACAGTCGTGTTGCTTTGCGAAGCATTTGAGGCAGTAGTGTCATCACCTGCACAGGTTATCGTGATGTACTTGTCTCCCGATCAACATTGGGCTGATGTACTTCTGCTCTTGGGTAGTACACTGACAATGTCTGACCTCCATGTGGTGCTACCACTGAAGGAATAGGATATGTGAGGGTGCTGACATGATTACAAATGCAGAGGTAGCATACTACTTTTCCCATGTCCATATTCATTTCCATTCTTCCTACTTTTGGGCAAGAATTGCTCCATGTAGCTGTGACATATACAGTGGTAGACCTATTACACTAACTCCATCAATTTGCAAGTACTACATAAATTTTACTTCTATTCCTTTACATTGTCACGTTCTAATGTATTTTTCGGTACACTGTGGTGATGTTATTGTTTGTGGTGTGAAAGTTTACATACTTGGATACTTTCCCTGTATTTCACTTAAAATGTCTTTGGATAAGCTCAATGGTATTGATAACCTTTGCTTTCGCCTTTGCACAGGTAAATTTAAATTCTGTACTTCTTGCATATCACTAACAGTACATAATTTATTTCCTATCCTGACTAGTCCAATGCACCATTTGTATAGATCTTTTCTAGCGTATGAATTTCATATGGACTACCACTACGTCCGACGATGAGGTAGGCGAAGCGGCCACCTTGACGTCAGTGAACACTAGTTTTGGAATGCTTCTGCATGTTCAGGATTCTACACTGTGATCTTTTTCCTTCCTGTAACCACTGTCCATAAGAGTATTGTGGACTTTTTTATCCTGGGAGTTGTGTACCCAGCTGTCCTCTTTTAAAACTGTAACCCACCTTTCTCCATGCAGAATGCTGTATAGAATACATTGTATACAACCATGTCAAAACTAGTGAGTATGTCTTCCTAAATAAATACAGTTTTCCATTGCCAAAAAATACCGGACCTTCTGCTACATTCCACTATAGCTGCTTTTGTTTATTATATGTATTTATAGAGTACAGCATTTTGTTGTTACACAAAATTGTAAGGAAAACAATGTCATATCCTTGCAACCCACGAGCAGAAACCATCATTGAAGGTTACCAGTGTAATGGTCCCTAGACCCTTTTTTAAGCCTGGTCATTCATGCACCTGTTTTTGTAATTGTCAATGCCCAATAACTAGAAAGACAGTGTATGTCTGGGCCTTCCAACAACTAGAATCTGCTGCTGTGCAAAAGAACAGAAGTGAGAAACATGTTTGAAGTTCTAATTTTCCATCCATTGGTGCTAAAGGTTTTGAAACAGGCTTAAAGAAGAGGTCTGTTTCACATAAATGAGTAGTATTTCTCAGAACAGGGTAAATGCTAAACCACACATCTCATCCTTCTACGTTTTGCTTATGTCACAGACAAGGTATACATCCTTATAATGAGTAGTTCTTCTGCAGTTTGTTTTGTGAATATGTACCATATCCATCAGGGATGGATGTGATAAGGTCTAGTAGTCTCGATATAGATTGGCCCTCGATACTCTGAAAGAGACTAAGTACAGGCACAAATGTGTTTGGATATACACATACATGTTATGTACACCCAATATTACTTACACGACTAGTTTGTGTGGACAACACACTTTTTTTGAAAATGCCTGGTCAGTGACATGATAGAGTATAGTGTACTCAGATATAGCTTGAATGAGTCATAAACATATTGTGACTATGATCTCCTTAGACCCAGAATGCATTACATAACTTGTTACTAGACTCACATTGAAGGATTTTATCACCAGTGTGGGCCCATGTTGATCAAAGTTCAGGATAATGGCAACCAGAGTTCCCAAGTCCCTTACCAGTGTGCCTACTCCTAGGCATGTGTTATCAATGTGGTAATGTGTACGGTGTGTTACCTTCCCAAAAGGTATAAACATGCAATGTATGGCATTGAGTACTCAGCTATGTTTCAAGCACCAGTTACTGGGCTGTCGCATCTTCATCATCAAAATCTTCATATATTGACGGATTAGACATTACACCGACTTGCAGTTAGCTGCAGATTTGGTAACCCCGACACAATCAGTATTTCCAATAACTTTAGCTCAGTGTATTACAAACAGGAGCGATCCCAGTGATGATTGCTGTGGAACACCACTACAAATGGACCTACCAGTGTAGGTGTATTCCAACACTGATACTACTTGTCCTATACATGAACCTGTTGACTATCCAGCGTGTTGCACAGGGATTGGTGTGTACATTTCTGAAAATGAGTATAATTGCTAAGTAGGTACTATAGTGAATGCCTTCACCAGCTATAGTTATGCAGTAAAACATTGTTGTCCATCATCCGTGGCTCAAGTGGCCTTGTGAATGCAGTGCACTGCATTTAGCAGCTGTAAGCTACCCTTGACAAAACCAAACTGGGATAGGTGCATTGTTTTAGTATTTCCTGTCTATTTAATAGAAATGATTAATTTTTAAATGGGCTTTTTTTTCAATTAGTAGTTACCCACAACACCCGTTTTCAACCTAGTTGTACATGACTACTTACTAGTCTCAACACCCCTTACAATAACCTTACAAACCAACACTCATTAAATAAAATACTTGTTTATATAAGTAAGAACGACAGTAAGGATGGTGACTATTTATTCTCTAACACTGTTGGGAAAAAATGGAATCTTGATCCACAGTGAAGTGACATCACCTTCCACAATAACACATTTCTAAAATAACATGACATTATACATGAAAACACATTGCTTGTGACCCTGTGCTAAAGCTGACGAACTACCTCACCGTAAACTGGGTATTTATTAACTACTTCTGTAATAAGTAATGCTTCCCTGCTAAACATACCGAGAGTATGATCTTGTAAATTAAACTGTCACTAAGATCATCTGCCTTATCACTACTCTAATATACTATGTATTAATCGTGCTAGTAGTAGTGTAATGTAGTGTGATCAAGTGCTCAATCTGTATTGTACCTGCATTATTCAGATCAGTAATGTATCATTAATTATCTGCTGATATGGGGAGCTTTTCTCCAATGCCAAAAAATGCATTGTCATCCCTTTTGTTAAAAACTCTGTAGCCATGAACTACCACATAGGCGGTAGTCTACTTAACACCAAAAGTGTTATAGGAGACCTTGGGACAACAGGTGGACAGTAGTCTATACTTTGATGATCACATTGTCACAGTAGTCAGGAAATATTCCACATCCCAGCACAAAAGGTTTCTCATCCAGGAAAAATAAGGTAATTGGTCCCCTCTACTCATCACTCATATGACCCATTTCTGAGTACAACACCCCTTTGGGTATGTACCTCACAAGATAACTCCAACAACTGTAAAGTCCATAGAAATAACTTACAAAGATGGTTACCTCCCTCACACAAATGCCCTATGCAGACATTGTCCAAAAACTCCCGCTTTAGTATGTCTCAGATAGCATACTCAGAGGCAACCTCAGCCTAACATTCAAAGCTATGTGTAACCTAGAACTGTTGGACATGCTCCACTTAAAGAAATGCCAATTCCTCAGAGATACGCGCTTTCAGAAACTAAGCCCTTGCACAACAATAAACAGAACATGCTGGAGGGATAGAATCCTGACCAGAGACTTGCCATACTCTGTAACAAACTACCTATCTATATCAAACAAATATTGTCATTAGCAGTCTTCATAAAAAATCTTGATGATTGGATGGGAGATATGAAATTCAGCCGATGTGTCACTTCTGTGTCAATGCTTGACAGGGGCGCATGAAAATATTTTTCTCAGGTGGCGAAAGCCAGGGTTCAGTATGGCTAACCTTATATAGGCCCTGGGGCCAGTAGCCTAGTACCTACCTATGAAACTAAGTAGAGAGACAGATAATAATGGTCCTTACTTCTTCGGTGAGTGCATTCTCTAAGCTGTAGTGATTGTGTGTAACCCACAGTCTGATGCATGAGTAGTACAAGATATGTTTTGTAATATGTACAGATGAAAACAGGCCTTGTGATAAGCCAGGGGGAGGGTAATGATGCTTGAATGCAGTCAGCTTCACAGATTGCTAGCTTCAGATAAGATTGTTATGGATTATTTTTTCAATGAGTGCATCCCCCCACAGCTTACAGATGCTGGAATGCTTGTAGGTCCAGACAGTCTCTCTGACAATGTGTATTACACAGGTATGACTCCTACCTTGTGCATAAAGTAGCTGCCCTTCCCAAATGTCATTACCATAAGTACAATAGCTGCTATTATTACAATGTATGTAAGTAGGTGACAGAGGGGAATCAAAGAGAAAAGTGGCTGCTCACTGCTAAGCCTACCAGTAGGGTGCCGGCACCAGTGCAGGTAGTTATTTGCCTATGGATAGTGGCGTCATTTCCCCTGTTATCATGATACATAGCTTTTATATATTTTATTGTATTTATTTATTGTAGATTTGTTGAACGGCATACTCAGACTGCATATATGTCCATTTTAAGCAGAGGCCCTTGGAGAGAAGGGCCATACTAGTACACCATGAACATTTAGTGAATGCTACTTTTCAGCAGATAACATTCATAACCACATAGTACTTACTTATTATAAAACAATGTACAAAACAATTGCATTATTGTCAAAGTTATATTTACATAACATTACATTCAGGTTTAAGACACATTGAGCATCACTTATACAATTAACCGTTCCTGAAATGGTGTGGTAGAAAAATTTTTGAACAAGCTGAAGGTAAGGCATCTAAGTAATAATGATATGACTAGTTGGGGTTACTGGAAGGACATATACAATGAGTTTTGAGTTATTTATTGCATTATTTTTATGTAGTTAGTGATGGTTGTATGATCAATTCAGCTGGGAGTCATTTCCCTGTTTTTCACACAGAGTTGGTGAACAAACAGTCCCCAGCTGACTTGTTTGATTTCTATGTTTGAACTAGGAGTGTAGTGGATGATCGCAGTGGTCAGATGCTGGTATAGGGGCTGATAATATTGTTTAGTGCTATGTATTCTCTGGTTGTTAAAGGAGTTAATGTCCCACTATTAGCATGTTGAACTGAAGTAGGCTAGCCAGTTGGAGCCAACATTGGGGATTTTTTTTTTGACAGTGGTGTGCACGATAGGCCATGTCTGTAGCAAATCTGTGTATGCACTTGTAGCAGGATGATAGTTTAATTAAGATGCATTTTGTTGTACTTGGAGATTAGAGGTGAGTGGGCCAGAGTAGTTGAGAGTACATGAGACTGTGCAATTCTGGTTTTAGCAAGTGGGGTAAGGAAAGGTTTGATTCTGTGAATTGAGGCATGGGATTTTACTAATGTTTTTTTTGATGGTTTGCCGAGCCGGAGAAAAAGAATGCATCCTAATTCCGGAAATAAGATGAATAAAAAGCACAGAAATATGAGGGAGAGGAGTCAGAGAGAACGATAGCAAGCTAACATCGTGACACATGAAGGACAGCAGGATTTTCAGAGTATACAGGTACAGTTTCATCAGATGATTTGTTATTAAAAACCTGCATCTGAGATAGGGACCTTTTGGGGATGTGTTCATTATCAAAATCTGAACCAATCTCAGGTGCTATAGCAGTCTGATTTGTGCAATTGAAAGTTGACAGGGTAACAGTGATAAGTGGTGTAGAGGGAGGGCTGATATTTGTGCGCATACTTTTCTAAATGGTGATTGTTAAGCTGACTATCCAAAGCATGGAAACATGAGGGGGTTGTGTACAATACTGAAGCTTGGTAAGGGGGTTGTGTACAATACTGAAGCTTGGTAAGGGGTGTGTGTACAATACTGAAGCTTGGTAAGGGGTGTGTGTACAATACTGAAGCTTGGTAAGGGGGTGTGTACAATACTGAAGCTTGGTAAGGGGGTGTGTACAATACTGAAGCTTGGTAAGGGGGGTGTGTACAATACTGAAGCTTGGTAAGGGGGGTGTGTACAATACTGAAGCTTGGTAAGGGGTTGTGTACAATACTGAAGCTTGGTAAGGGGGGTGTGTACAATACTGAAGCTTGGTAAGGGGGTGTGTACAATACTGAAGCTTGGTAAGGGGGTTGTGTACAATACTGAAGCTTGGTAAGGGGGTGTGTACAATACTGAAGCTTGGTAAGGGGTGTGTACAATACTGAAGCTTGGTAAGGGGTGTGTGTACAATACTGAAGCTTGGTAAGGGGGTGTGTACAATACTGAAGCTTGGTAAGGGGTGTACAATACTGAAGCTTGGTAAGGGGGATGTGTACAATACTGAAGCTTGGTAAGGGGGGGTTTCAAAAAGCGAAATGGGACAAACAAGCTTGGTATGGTTTCGAAGTTTGGGAAGGAGTGAAATCTGGCTTGGTAAAGGGGTTGTAAAACAAGCTTTGGAAGGGGGGTTTAAAAATGAACTAAAGGGGGTTAAATACGAACTTGGTAAAATGTAAATACAAGGAAAAAGGGGGTTTAAATTTAAGGGGGCAATACTGAAATTTTTAATTTACCAAGGGGGAAAAATTGAAGTGTTTAGAATTACCAGGCCCCCAAAAGTAATTGAATTTAAAGGACAACAAGCGGAAATGGTTTAAAACCCAATTTAGGGGGGTTTACTTACGAAATTTTAAGGGTTGTTTCCCCCCCTGAACTTGGGGGGGTTTTTAGAAGGGGAAACCCAAGCGGTTTTTAAATTTGGAATACGGTTTAAAAGGACCCAAACCAAGCTGGAAGTTTAGAATTTAGGAAATACTTTGGGATTTCCAAAAAACTACTGAAATTTTTTGAAATTTCAAACAACTTTAAAGTGTTAAAAAAATTTTAAAAGGAACATAGGGCTTGGTTTTAAAATTTACCCAAATAATTTTTTTAATAATTTTTGGGGTTTTCGGAATTCATTTAAAATTTTCAAGGGCCCCAAATTTTTTACACCCACATGTTTGTTGCTGGAAATTTTTTAAAGGGTTTCCCTTTTACTTTTTTAAAAACCATAATTTTGGGGTTTTGGGCAAATAAGGGGGGTTTCCAGCCCAAACTGATGTTTAAATTTTCAAGGGGCCCAAAGGGAAAGGAATTTTTCCGGAACCCACTATTTTTTAAAAACCCACCAACAACATGTTAACCCCAAAAATCTTTTGAATTCACCAAAAATTTTTTTTACCCAAAAATGGTTAAACCCCCTTTTTTTTTGCCCCCATTGGTTTTTAGGTTATTTAATTTTTCCCCTTTTTTTTTTCACGGAAGTTTTACTTTTCCCCCATCTTTAAAAATTTAACTAATTTGGGTCTTTTATTTAAAATAAAAAATGATTGGATGACCTTTTAAAAATCCTTTTCCTTAAAAGGGAAAAGATAATTTAAAATTTTGACCAACATAATTTTTTTTCATTTCCAAAATTGTACTTTTAAAATTTTATTTACAAGGGAAAAATAGGTTCCCTTTGGTTTTTAAAAATTGGTTCCATTGGTAAAAGGAAATAATTTAAATCATCCAAATATCCATTTTATTTTACTTTTAAATTCCCCTTTTTTCAAATTTTATTTTTTCTTTTTCCGAACCCTTTTGGGGCCATACCTTTTAAGGGTTCTTAAAAACAACCCAAAACCCCGTTTTATTTTGAAAAGGCCTAAAATAACCGTTTTTCAAATAAACAAAGGGGTAAAACCATTTCTTACGCCAAAAAAAACAATCCCTCATAACAACAAAGGTTTTGGGAAAACTTGGTGCCCGCACAGGCCCTTTTAAGTTAATCCAAAAAAAGGTTAAATTTATTTTTCCACTTTTTGGGAAAAAATTTATCTCCCTTTTTTACCTGACCATTACCCAATTTTTTTAAACACTTTAAGTCCCCAAAAATTTGCCCGAAGGTTGGGCCCCCCTTTTACCCCTTAGTAAAAATTGGGGTAAAACCAAATTTTATCTGAAAGGGTTTTCAAAACCCTTATTAATAACGTCTTGTTTTTCACCTGTAAGGCCAAAAAGGGAATCTTTCCTTTGGGGAAAAAATTTTTACCCCAAACGCTAGCCCAAAAAGGTGAAAAATGGACTAAAATTTTTAAAAAAAGCCCCCATGGCCCTTTAAACTTTTCAAAAATATTAAAAATTTTTCATTAAAAAGGGCCCTCAAACCCCCACCAAACCCAATGAAATCCGGGAAAATTCCCCTTTAAAACCCACCCAAAACCGGGGTAACCCAAAAATACAAAAATATCTAGGAATTTTTAAAAAAACATTTTAAATATTTTTGTTTTAAAAAAACCTTCAGAATTTTGACTTTTAAAAACACCCGATAAAAAGAAAAACTTTTTTTCCCTTAAAGCAAACAATAAAATATCTGGAGGGGATACCTTTTGAACAATTGGGTAACTTCCATATAGGGCTTTTCCTCCATTCTATTTTTTAAAAAAACAGGGTTTTTAAAGAGGGGGTTTTTTTAAAAATCCAATTTTTAAAAATTTGAGTTGGGAAACCCTTTCATAAGAAAAACTTTTTTTACCTGGCCCAAAACAATCCAAAATTTCTGTTTTTAATTTAAGGGGTATTTAAAAAGTTTTTCCAAAAGCCCAAATTTGTGGAACACCATGGAAACATTCTTTTTAAAAAACAATAACATTCCCCGATTTCCTTTGTAAAGGTTTGGGGGGGGGGGGGGGGGGGGGGGGGGGGGGGGGGGGGGGGGGGGGGGGGGGGGGGGGGGGGGGGGGGGGGGGGGGGGGGGGGGGGGGGGGGGGGGGGGGGGGGGGGGGGGGGGGGGGGGGGGGGGGGGGGGGGGGGGGGGGGGGGGGGGGGGGGGGGGGGGGGGGGGGGGGGGGGGGGGGGGGGGAAAAAAAAAAAAAAAAAAAAAAAAAAAAAAAAAAAAAAAAAAAAAAAAAAAAAAAAAAAAAAAAAAAAAAAAAAAAAAAAAAAAAAAAAAAAAAAAAAAAAAAAAAAAAAAAAAAAACAACGACATAAAAAAAAAAAAAAAAAAAAAAAAAAAAAAAAAAAATAAAAAAAAACAAAAAAAAACAAAAAAGAAAAAAAAAAAAAAAAAAAAAAAAATAAAAAAAAAAAATAAAAAGGTAAAAAAAAAAAAAAAAAAAAAAAAAAAAAAAAAAAAAACCACCCCTTTCAAGAAAAAAAGGGTTTTTCCCCATCCAGGGAAAAAAGTTGGGTTTTATTTGGGTTTTTTCCCCCCTTTTTAAAATCCCTTTCCCCACCTCCCTTACAAAACCCCCAAAATTTTTACCCCCCCTTTTGGTGGGGGTTTTTTTGGGGAAAAAGCCATTGATAGGGGATAAAGGTGTGGTTGCACTATCACTATCTTGCTAAGGTTTTCAACAACATCACCCACTGTAGCATCGACAACACACCATACTAGGTACAAACCTCCTATGTCATGATGGGCTGCCAACTGGATCACTGACAGAACACAGATCAGGAAACTAGTAGACTCAAAAATCCGGACTTCAGACCAGTGAGTACCACAGGTTCAGTGCTCTGTCCCTCTCACAAGTTTGGTAATCGACTTTCCTGAAGTACAGACTAACACAGCAGGTTTTGATAATGAAGTTCACAGATGACTGCAAAGTCGGAGCCATACGGAAAACTCCTAAAGATGTGCACACGGCATCCCAACACAAGGGCCCTCACTAAGACAGATGCCTGGTGTCAAATGTCCATGGCCTCAAGGTCAATGCCATAAAGTTGCATAGTCACCCCCTTTACTAATAATTCTGTACCCATGTGAACTACAACATTGGCGTGTGTGAGTCCACTTAACAGCCAAAAGTGTGATAAGAGACCTTAACCAGGACACAGGTGGACAACATTCTCTACCTTGATAATCACACTGACACACAGTAGTCAGGAAATCCTTGTATGTGGCACACCACATCCAGAAAAGGTTTCTCATCCAGGAAAAAAAGTGGTCATTGTTCACCTGTACTTCATCACTCATTACACACATTTTACTTTTGTGGTTGGTAATAGTTTTTTGCAAATGACTGGCATGATTTGCTACAGATGACTTGCATTTTGGAGTCGGTACTACAGCTAACGGCCATGCCCTGCTGTTTAAGCTGTTCTGCATTGTCTGTGCAAGTCATCTGGAGAAGCAGTCAGCTGTAGGACATCCCTGCTGAAAGAATTAATGTGATTTGTTTAGACTGCTGAGTAGTCACGATGGAGTCCCACAGGGTTCGTCCTGGTCCTCTCCTGTCTGGTGTATCTACTTCTATGAAGTCCAGGCCAACAGGAACGGACTGTGGGGGCTCAAGTTTAAAGACAATTGCAAGTTGGGAATTATTATTAACTCTCTCAAGTGATGTTCACATCCTACAGAATGGCCTCACTGAGACTGACGACTGGTGTCATAACCATGGCCTTAAGCTCAATGCCAGAAATTGTTACCATCCACTTTGGAAAACACCCAGTTTCCATTACTTACCACAGCACTGTTAGCCCCCTGAACACCTCCAGGTTGGTGGCAGCTTCGCACGAAGCTCGGAAACCATCCAGGCAACTAACCATAGGCAAAACTGCTCTACAAATTGTAGCATGCTACAGGCCACCCTCTCAAACTCAGGAACCCCACACAGCCTTCCAGAAGACACTGGAAGGGTATAAATGTATCTCAAAACACCATCATATTGGGTGACTTCAACTACCAGGAATATAGACTGGGAACATTACTCAAAGCCCTAACTTTCTAGCCCCAACGGTTCCTGGAGTTCATAAATTCAAATGCCATGGAACAAGCTAGTCACTGTTTCCACGAGAGGAGAAAATATACTAGATCTCATTATCACAAACATGGGGACAAAATGCTCCACACACGTGAAGTATATCCCTCATTGGTGAGATCTGATCATAAACTAATCTCTCACTGGAAATCAGTTGAAGCCAACCTTGGGGATTTCTCTTGTAATGACAGTTAAGGGTACCCCGATGGGCTGTGCCTCTATGCAAATCTGCTCTATGCAGTTGTAACAGGATGATAGTTTAATTAAGATCCGGGTTTGTTGTACTTGGAGAATAGAGGTGAAAGTGGTACAGAAGAGTTGAGAGTAGATGACACACTATGCAATTGCAGTTACTGTAGCAAGTGGGGTAAGGGAAAATTGACTCCTGAATTGAGCCTAAAGATTTTACTAATGGTTTTCTGGTTTGCATTGATATGGACATCAATATTGTCATTTGGGATTATGGAGAGATGATATTGCTATTGTTGAAGTGGTAATGTTCAAGGATGGCTATGGGGTCCAACATGTGGGGGAGAATAGGAGCAGCTTAGATGTTGGTCATGTTTCACTGTTGCAGTCACGTTACATTTGGGTAATCTGATGGCTGGTTGCTTTCATGATCGGCCTGAATTGCAAAATTATTGGGTCATCGTCTGTTGCTGTCTCCTCTTCCATGATGTCAGGTATCAGGGGTATAAAATAAGCGAGGCAATGACATTTTTCTTTATTATTTCCAGCTGTACAGTGCCGAAGAAGAAGCATTTCACAGAAGTGCTGGTGACTGACTCCTGAATTGAGGTTTAGTTTCAGAACCAGAGAGTCTTCACTAAAGCTAAGTACCCCATTGGTGAAACTTTTGTTACACCATACGATTCAGAAAAAAAAAAGTTAATAATTGTGGCACATTGCTACTTGTCCAGAAGCAAATACCTCACAAGGATTTCCATTTATAGTGTATTGTTGTCCTTTGGCTAGGCCCTGATGATCACAAGGTGCCTGTCTATCGGGTTTCCGCTAAATTAAACTATAGCAGCACTATTAAGCGTTGTATATATTTCTGCTTCAAAGTATTTTGGAAACAGATTTACCAACCTTAAAAATGTCATCAGATAGCAAAATGCGACTATCGGAGGCACATAAAAATGCAAAGAAAAGGACAGAGAGAGACAGTCGAGGTTCAAAGTGATGGCGAGCTTCTCCTAAGCCAGTCGCCATTTCACCAGTACTCAGTGAGGTGCTTACGCAGCCCCTCATACCCGGTACTTTTGAGTCACAGGTCCCTACTGACACACATGTGGAGTCCGGCATTTCGCGACATACTCAGAGTATTGGACCCACGGATGTATCTCCATCAGATGGTTGCAGAGCCACTGAGCGTCAAACCGACGACAGATGCAAAACCAAAGACAAAAGTTACTTCTGAAAATAAAAAAACGATGCATGAGCCACGTGCACAGGCCTCTATGCCTCAAAAACAGATGATGAAAATGGCTGAAAACCTTATTACCTTGATCAGGGGTTCCCATCTCCCTCCAGATAAGAGGCCTAGGCAAGACAATGATTATGAATCTTCAGATAGGGTTTCTATTTCTTCTGATTCCTCTTCAGATCAGGAATTATCTATACCTGCCTATGAGGATTCTGATGCAGAGGAGTCTATACCATCTGGCCAGTTTTGTGCCCTCTCCAATTGTTGCAGGTGTCTAGTGTGGAGCATGCCAAATAGGGCATTGTACTTGATGATTGCTGGAAAGAATGAATACTACAGGGAGACAATAACCTCTTTCTTCATGGATGCAAAAGCATCCGTAATGAGATGCACCACATAGTACTTTCTGACCACTGTGCCAATCTGGTGGTCACAAAAAGAGGTTGCTGTGAACCTGTGTTTCTATATATCTCTTAGAATGCCTTCTGTATTTAGTCGCTGTGGTAAATCATGGGAACTCAATTATTTGAAAGGGGATGACGAAACATTGTTTTGGCACTGAGCTTATGGCCATGGGTCTGACACCAGTTGGTGGTGTCAGTAAGGCCTATAGGTTCATAGGTGTATACTAGGCTATCTGCCCTAAGGCATTTATAAGCCTAGCCCAAAGTTTTGTGGCTTACGCCACCTTATGTTAAAAATATTGTGCCCATTAGTTTGTTTTGCCTCTGTCCAGCAGTGACACAGAGATGATTCCTGGGGTAAACCTATGATCTCCCATCCACCGGTCAAGATTTCTCTTGAACAGAGCCAGCGAGGTGCTCTGCCTCACATGGACCAGGATTTTATTCCACAGCATAGGGAGTCTCTGAGTGACAAATCTATCCCTCCAGCATGTCTTATTTATATCCGTGCTAAGGTTTAAGTCACTTGCTCTAGTGGATCTGGTAGATTTGGATTTTTTGAGGTGGGGCATGTCCATTAATTCCGGGTTGGACATGGCCTTGTATGTCAGGCACAGGTCACCTCTGAGCAGGCGGTATGCGACTGAATAGAGCTGGAGTTTCTTCAGTCTGGCAGCATATGACAGATTTTGGAATCCCTTTATCCTTTTGGTGAGGAACTTTTGGGGTCTCTCCAATTGCTGCAGGTGTCGGGTGAGATACATCCCGAATGGGGCATTGTACTCTATCATTGGTCTGATAAGTGAAGAGTACAGGGGAACAATGACCTCACTTGATCTGGATGTGAATCCTTTCATGATCAGGTGGGCAATGTAGAAGGTCTTTCTAACCACTTTAGCAACATGAGTGTCAAAAGAAAGGCCACTGTCAACCTGGGTCCCCAGGTCCCTGATAACCTCTTCTGTGCTTAGTGGATTGCCACCTATATGGTAGCTTGGGGTTACCTTGTTTTTCCCGAAGGGTATGACTATACATTTTGGCATTTAACTTCAGGCCATGGCTCTGGCACCAGCTATCAGTTTCTGTGAGACCCCTCTGAAGGATATCTGTGTCCGATGTACTTTCCACTATGGCGCCCAGTTTGCAGTCATCTGCAAACTTTGTCAGCCATAGTCCTCCTATGTTTGCTGTACTTCTGAGAAGTAGATGCCGAACAACAGGGGGCCAAGGACTGAGCCCTGTGGGACACCACTTGTGACTGGCTTGGAGTCTGACATGGTGCCAGCAAGTCTGACCCTGTGGGTTCTGTCCTTTAGCCAGTTTGCAACCCATCTTGTGACATATGGGTTTACATTTAAGCTGGTAAGTTTCTCTATAACACCTGAGTGGGGTATTGTGTCGAAAGCTTTTGCAAGGTCAAGGTAGGCTGTATGGACTGCCTTTCCCTCATCAATGGCCTTGGTGACTGTTTCGAAGAAGTCGACCAAGTTCAAAAGGCATGATCTGCCCTTGACAAAGCCAAACTGGGTCGGGTCCAATGTCTGCAAGTCCCCTATGTCTTTGTTTATGAGTTCCATTATGATCCTCTCCATAGCTTTGCAGACCAGGCTTGTTAAGCTTATGGGGAGGTAATTACCAGGGTCCGTAGAGGCACCGCCTTTGTGCAGTGGGACCACAGTTGCCGTACGCCACTCCTTGGGCACGTATCCTGTGGTAAGGCTAAGATTAAACAGCTGCCTTATGTGCGGGTTTAGTTCCTCATTGAGTTCATGTAGCACACAGCCGGGGACACCATCCGGTCCCATTGATGCTGTGTTTTTAGCTTTAGCTATCTGTAGGATGTTAACATCAGTCATGTATTTAGTAGCTCACAACTTGCAATTGTCTGCGAACTTTGTCACCCCGAGTGCCTTGGTGTAGGCCTGTACTTGTGAGAAGTAGATGCCAAGCAGCAGATGACCCATTAGCGTCTGGCTGGCATTTCACCCATGACTGGCTGGCAGACTGAGTAGGAGTCTACTATTTTTATGCAGTGTCTTCTATCTGTGAGCCAATTTACAACCAACCGACTGATATAAAGGTTGATGCCTGGTTAGGTGTGCTTTTCAATAATTACACAGTGTGGAATGATATCAAAGGCTGTGTGAAGATGGAGGTAGGCTGTATGGACTGCCTCACCTTCATCCACAGCACTGGTGTTTTATGTTGAGAAGTAAACCAGGTATAACAGTCATGATTTCTCCCTTTCAGAAAGCTAAATTGCATGTGGTCTGCCATTTGGAGATTTCAAAAATATTGGTTAATCAGGTCCTTGTCGATGCATTTCATAGCTTTAGAAATGTACGTGAGGCTAAGGGGGAGTTGATAATTACCAGGGTCTATATTCACTCCCTTTCTGTAGTGTGATGACTGCAGCAGTGTACCATTCAGTAGAGACAAAACCTGAATAGAGGCTGTGACTAAAGAGGGCACACAGATGTGGTGCCAGTTCACTTTCTAGTTTATGTAGAACAGAGCCATGGATGTTATCGGGTGTGCTGGAAGCTGTAATTTTGTCGTTGGTCAATGCAAATGCAACCTGTGCCGCAGTAATGCTTGGTGCCTGCCATGATTCTGGTATTGTGATATGTGCTTTAGGGGTGGAGAGGGGTATAGTTGGCAGTGAATCTGTCTGCCAGTGTGTTGGCAATATCTGTTGGCTCAGTATACAAGCTGCCGCTGAAGATTATCTTAGAACAATATGTGGGTATTGACAGGGAGGCTATTGATATAGGTACAGAAGGTTTGGTTATAGTTTTTAGTGTTTGCTGCAATTCAGCTATCATAGCTGGCATTGGAGGATTTGATGAGGTATTTCAACTTTTTGTTGAGGTGAAGAAGGGAGTGATAGCACTCTTGGGACTACACCATGTTCTGGAACAGTTTCTTCATGCTATAGGTGAGATTATTAATGGAAGGTTAACAGTAGATTGGATGACTTATATTGAGTATAAACTTTTGTCAAAATATACAACGAAACAAAGCAAGCAACTGAAAAATATTATAAAATAACTCTGTCGGAATATGATATCAAACTGAATGAATCAAATGTTGCAGCTAACCCATGCTATGTATATGTTGATGGCTGTGTAATATGTAACATACCTTCTGGGACAGAGATGCAACATGGGATGGTGAAAGCGTGGTGGGTGATAAATGATAAGCAGCCATATCAAAGGCACTGTTACTTGTTTGGTAAATGGAGTTTATCTGAGACAGAATTTCTAGTTCTCCTTGTGTGTGCAACAGGGCTAATTACAGAAACCTTTTGTTACACAGAAAGATGCAAAAAAGAGCATAAGTGTCAAACAGGGAATGAATCATAAATGCAATCAGCTTCCCAGGTACCCAGCTTCAAAGATGTTTTTTTTTTTTGATAGAACCCTGTTTCAGTAGAAAGCAACCCCCTTTGGTTTCTGAGTGAGGACTGCATTCAGCTGCAGACAGCCTCTGGGACAATGTGGATTACACCAGTATGAGTCCTACTTTGTGCATTAAGTGGGTAGCATTTACCAAGTCAAGCTATCATAAGATCAGTAGCTGCATTTATTCCAAAGTACTTAAACAGATTAAACAGGGGGATTAAATAGACAGACATTTAACTGTTATGCATACCACTGTGGTGCAGTCACCACAGGAGGTAGGTGTTTCTCTATTCATAATAAAAATCATATGACCTTTTATCATTAAATAAAGGTTTTGCATTCTTTTTGGCTGAGGTCCATAAGCACCACACTGTAGTAGATGTATTATTTCTCATCAGATATCTAAGTGTATATCAGGACTGTTGTTTATTTTCATATACATGTGCATACAACTGTGGGTAGACTGATACCAAGGGGCTGTTGGAACAAAGTTGAAAAATCAAAACATAACAATGGAATAAAACAAAGAACACAATAGGAAGTCATTCAGCTGTAGATGTCACAACCATAACAGGTATTTATAACTGTGTATTAGCATGGATATTAGCAAGCAATGGCATGCAAAAATTAGGGAAAATAGGAAGTGTTGAGAATTCAGATGAATGTATGATAAGATTGACAAAATACATGCCATTGTGCATGTTAATAATAATAATAAAGTCATGGGGTGGTGTGGTATGGTGCTAGCAAGTATAACAATATGAAAACCAGAATGCTATAGCTAGCGATGGCTTTCTGGCATTTGCCACCCAATGGAACAGTTACGAGTGGTGTTGCTTTGAGAAGGATCTGAGTCAGTAGTGTCATGACCTGCACAGTTTGTTATCGTGATGAACTTGTCTCCTGCTCAACCTTGTTGTGTAGTACAACGATAATGTCAGACCAGCATTTGGTGATGCCACCGAAGGAAGATAAGCCACGGTGGTGCAGCGGTAGCATTGTGGCCTCACAGCAAGAGGTTCTCCTTTTCAATTCTGGACTGGAGTGCCTTCTGTGTGTTGTCGGCATGTCCTCCGTGCATTCAAGTGGCGTTCCAAAGACATGCTTGAATGGGCGTGCCTTCACTGATGGTTGGGTGTTGGGCTGGCAACATGGCACCATAAAAATCTACTGCCAATGATTAGTGGTTCGGAGTTCTTTTGTGGCGATGCCTAAACAATGACAAGCCGAAACAACAATAAAAACTAAATGAAGGGAGATGATATGTGAGGGAGCTGACATGATTACAAATGTAAAGGTATCATAATACTTTCCACATGGCCATATTTCTTCATTTGAGTTCTTCCTAATTTTGGAGAATAATTGCTCCGTGATGCTGTGACGTATACTGTGGTAGATCCTTTACACTAAATCATTCACTTTGGAAGTATTTCGATAAATTCTATTTCAATTAGTTTAAGTTGTCACGTAGTAATCTTGTGTATTTCATTCACCCTCAGTGATCTTATTGTTTGTGCTGTGAAAGTTTACATACTTGGCTACTTTGCCAGTATTTCTCTTCAAATGTCTTTGGAGAAGATTAATGGTATTGAGTAGTTTATATTTCTCCTTTGCGTAGATAACGGGAAATTCTTGGATTCTTGAATAATAGTAACAGTTTATAATTTATTTGTTATCCTGTCTAATCCACTACACCATATGTATAGCTCTTTTGTAGCATATCAATTTTATATGGACTAATACCTTTACGAGAATGGTCTAGGGAAGTTGCCACCTGAATGGCACCTAACACCAATGTTGGTATGTTACTGCATCTTCCAAGTTTCTACACTGTCATTTTTTCCTTTCCTGTAATCAGTGAGCCTAAGAATATTGTAGACTTTTCCATCCTGGGAGTTGTGTACCCAGGTGTCCTGTTTTTTTATTTTAACATAGTTTTGTCCATGATATTTGCTATATAGAATACATTGTATACTACAGTGTCAAACCTATTAAGTTGTAGCCAATTAAAAAAAAACATACATTGCTAACCAGTCTGTTACCTTTTACTACATTCCACTATAGCTGTTTTTGTTTATTATATGTATTAATAGATTATAGAATTTTGATGTTGCACAAAATTTAAAGGAAAAGTATGTCATGCCCTTGCAAGTCATTAGGAGGATTAATGATTGACAGTTACCAGTGTAATGGCCCTAGAGCCTTTTGAAGCCTGGCTATTCATGCACCTGTTTTTGTAATTGTCAATGGCCAATGACTAGAAATACTTTGGTGTATGTCTGTACCTTCCAACTAGTATAAGCTGCGGCTGCGCATAAAGGACAGAAGTGACAAGCATAGGAGAATTTATACTTTAACAAAAGAAAAAGTCAAAAAAGAAGAGTTGATGCTGACTTTTACCAAAATTTATTAACGTCTCCACACAATCACACAATTTGATTGTGTGGAGACGTTAATAAATTTTGGTAAAAGTCAGCATCAACTCTTCTTTTTTGACTTTTTCTTTCGTTACTGGATTTTGGTGGTTTGGAGAGAAGTGGCCGTTTTTTTAGAATTTATACTTTCCCATCCATTGGGGCAAAAGTTATTGGAATAGGCTTAAAGAAGCAGTATATTTCACATAAATAGGTACTATTTTTCCTGGAGTCGGCTAAATGTTGAAACACACACCTCTTCCTATGACATGTTTTGCGTATGTCACAGACGAGTTGTAGATAATTATAATGAGTAGTTCTTGTGCTGTTTGTTTTGTGAATGTGTACCATAACCATCTGGGATGGGTATGAGCAGACCTTGGCGCCTAGGTATAGATTGGCTGTCAGTAGTCTGTAGGAGACTGAGTACAGGGACAAGTGTGTTTGGGGTTATACATATGACATGTTTTATACACCCTGCATTCTTTACACAAGTAATTTGTGTGGGCACTATAGTTGTTGAAAAGGACCGGTGAGTGACATGATAACGAGTACAGTGTACTCGATTATAGGTGGAATGAGGGCTCAACCTAGAGGGTCTATGATCTCCTTAGATCTGGATGGCATTACATGAGTTGTCACTTGCCTGACATAGAAGGATGTTATCAGCACTGTGGACACATGGTGATCAAAGGTGAGGTTACTGTCAACCAGAGTTCAAAAGTCCATTATCAGTGGGTCGACTCCTAGCAGAGTGCTAAGAATGTTATTAATTGTGTTATAAACATGCAATGTCTGGCAATGGGTTTTTAGCTATGTTTATGTTTCAAGCACTAGTTACTTGGTTGTCAGACCCTCGTTATCAATATGTTGATCTTTGGAGTAACCAGTCAGTGCACCCAACTTTCCAGTATCTGCAGATTTGTTAACCCCAATACCCTCTTTATTTGATATAACTTCACCCAAGTGTTATTACAAACAGGAGATGTCCAAGTGCTTAATGGTGTGTAACACCAGTAACAATGGACCTATTGCTGTAGGTGTATTCACCCAGCAATACTACGTGTCTTACACATAAACAAGGTGACTATCCATCATGTTACATAGGGATTTGTATGTACATTTTTGTAATTGACTATAATACCTCAGTGAGGCAGTATAGTGAATGCCTTGACCAGCTAGAGGTAGGCAGTAAACACTTTTTGTGCATCATCAATGGTTCAAGTGGACTTGTTAACGTAGTGCACTGGATTGAGTAGCTGTGACCTACCCTTGACAAAACCTAACTGGGATAGGTGCATTGTTTGAATACGATTAGTCCAACTTGTGGGCCTGTAGTTGACTGTGTCTGTTCGTGGTACAGTTTTATGTAGAGGGACGACCTTTGCTGTACTGCAATCCCTATGGATGAGGCATGCCTGGAGGCTGCTGCTGCTGTAAAGACATTGTAGTGTATCTGATGGATCATTTTTCAAGCCATTGAGGACATACCCCGGGCTGTTATTACACCTCATTGCTGTAGTGTGTTTATCTTGGAAGAGCGCAGTAAGGACAGATCTTCAAAAACACATGGTATAAGTTGTAGAGGTTATTTCCTGGGGAGTAAATATTCATGTTCGAGTCAGACGGACTCTGTTCTGCTTGTACCTTATTGTTGTAATATCACTCTGTAGCGTAAAGTTATTGTCCTCTACTCTATCTTGCACATGGGTAACTACTGTAGCCAATGAAAAGTTTATGTCAAGGCCTTTCTCTCTGGACCATAAGTTTGAGAGGTATGTCCCCAATAAAAATGGAACTTTCATGTAATTACACGAAAATAATTGATTTTTTGCATGTATATTCCTGTACAGCACAGTCATAGTTTTTGTTTCTAGCTCACGAGTAGACTTTCGACAGGCATAAGTTACTACACAGACACACACATTCCATTTCAAATTGCTTTTTCATTTATTTTACCAAGTAAACAAGCAAGCAGACCAAAAGTTCCAAAGTGAAGTCATAATTTTATTAATTTGACTGTATTGTAAATGTCATAGCTAGGCACAAATAGTTATTGTTTTATATAGTGTTACAGGTTTATACTGGAACTCTTTAATTTGCAATTATAAGCGAGTCTGATACTTTGTTGCAAAGTGACACTTTGCCGCTGAATGACAACAATGCAAGAGGTCTAGAATACATACTTGTGTGTCAAAACAACAACATTTCACATCAAAGTATAAGAATATAAATAAATGAAAAAATGCATCTAAACTTAAGATGTGCACTCTATGAAAACAGCTTGTTGATATGTATACATTTTACAAATGTACATACATACATACAAAAATTTAGGAAACAACAATAAGGACAATCTTGCTAGCAAAGTGGTAGTTACAGTTTGACCTCATTTTCAATTCTTATATTTCATCGACTAGCATCTTGCTTCAGTTGCACTGCAGCATTTTGTCAAAGAGGTTTCACATGCTTTCAGAACGTGCTATAATTTGGTACTCCATTTACAATTCTCTGTGTGTGTCTTGCACCATGCAGCTCCGGTTTTGAGTGAAGAGCGTGTAACAGCCAACCAGTTTGCCTGGGTATTGTGCTGAAATGAAGAAATAAACAAGCAAACAAAAAGCTTCATAAATCAATTAGGCTAATAAACTAAATGATTTGGCACATAAGTTTAATTTAATTCATGGTAACTTGTCGACACAGTACACATATAGTTGTGATTGCTGTTAATGATTAAAGTAAACAATTTACTGTTTGTTTTGAGGTACTTTGCTGTGGCGTATATGTATGTTGTGCAGTTCGAGATGACTGTACCACACTAATGATAGTAAGCAAATTTCTGTGGTCAGTAGTATATAGTTCTGAGCATATAATGAGATGGATCGAGCAAAGCTGTCAAGAATAAACTCTTGTTTTGGTCAGCATATGAATCCTAAATGCAGCATGCACATTTGTAAGAGACTTGGTAATTAAATATTAGATTGATTACGTTCATAGGTGTAAACTAGGCAAGACGTTCAAAGGACCAGTGAGAAGCATAGCCACCAAAGACTAAACAAGGATAGAGATAAAGTCAACCCTGGTCAAGAAGCACCGTGCTATATAATGCAAAGAGGAATTAGGATTTGGAGGCAATCCAACATTCTTTCCTAATTCACAGAACAAAGGGGAATGGATATTGTACTCCTTAGATGTGCGCAGACAACTAAGATTCTACTTGCACAGGACTAAACCTCTAAGGAAATCTGAACAACTGATAGTGGGATTTGCTGCAGGGACAGAGGGGAAGGATATTACAAAGTAAAGCATTTGTAATTGGATGAGCCATTGGATCTCATTTATGCTATAAGCACCATGGAAAACCTATGCCACAGGATCAGACCCCACTCAAGCAGGGCAGCATCTACCTCTACAGCCTTTAGCAGAGGCACCCCTAGCAGGGTAACCTAGAAGCTGCTACCTGGATTACTGTGCATAATTTCAACAGGCATTACTATTTGCCAATTTCTCTAAATCCAGAGCTGGCTTTGTCACTGTAGTCTTGCAGGGCCTTATAGCCAGTCCTAATACTATCTAAATTCCTACCCCATCCTTAGCTTTTGGATTCGGACCAAAGGTGATGACTGCAACAGTGAAACACGAAGAACATAGTACAGTTGTGTACACTACCATAAATGTAGATGTTCGAGTGTATTCACTGTTGCAGTCCTAATTGCCTCCCTCCAGCACCCTGACTTTGTCTATACCTCTACTCTCCTTTACTATGCTTAAAAACGTTTTGGTGTATTTGCTTTTTGTTGAGGTATAACCTTGTATATTGCATATATATATATATATATATATATATATATATATATATATATATATATATATATATATATATATATATATATTTAAATGCTTCCCATTAGGGCACCTGGACATCTGGGGCAAGAAAAATGATGTAATGGCGTTGGCTGCATGTTTATACCCATGACGACCTGACGTCACACAAGAAGAGACACCAACTGACGCAGGACCCAACACTTTGCTTATGAGGCTGACTGAGTGCTAATGCAAGCAAAAAACTCAAATGTGATGACTGCAACAGTGAATATACTCGAACATCTACATTTATAGTAAGTGTACACAACTGTACTTTCTCTGGTGATTTTGTCTCTGAGGTCCCCTTTGTTTGTGTTTGTTTTGTTGAGAACCCATATCGCCTGTGTAGCGCAGTTGTGGGTGGTGTTTGAGGTGTAGTGATTATGTTAACAACCTTTGCAGTGCACAATATACTGGCTTGTGGGGCAGAGAGCATAGACTGTAAAGCATCTCTTTATGTATGGGTATGTAGTTAATGTAGTATGATTCACACTTTTAAAGACTTCCTTTTCCAGTGTCATATGGCAAATTAAAAAAAAAATTGTATTTGTAAAATTAGCAATAAAATGACAGTGACACCAATGTTATTAGAAGCAGCACATTAATCAAAAATACCTCCTGTATGCCAGTTGTATGACTGTAGTGTATGTATATGTGTATATATCCAGTTAAATATACCCCACAGATAGGCATGTGCATGTCTGGTATACATAAAGAGAGACATGTACAAATTCAGACACAGGTGGCATAGTGTGTGTGTGTGTATAAATCCACACAGGCACACATATATATATTAATATATATAATTAATATTTAATTTACATCAGCTAGGGTGTGGGGCAGAGCCCCTCACATGGGGGGTGCAGGGGGCCTTGCCGCCATGCAGAAACGTAGTAGAAAGTGTGTTTATTAGGTGGTGTTGTAGGTGTCCAGGATGTTATTAATTTGTGAAATGTAGTTTTTTCAGTGTTAATGCTAGCTAACACTTTCAATGTTCAGAGAATTCAATGTTCTGTGTTTTGGATGTTTTGAATTATCGCTGTTCTGGTCTCAGTGTTATGCAATTCAATGTTATGAACATGGCTCACTATCGAGTCACCTCGACTTACTTTATGTGTTGGGCATGCTGTTTTGCCTTAGGGGCTTTGGTTGACTGGCAAGGACTGTTGTAGGAGAGTTATGTATCGCACTGATTAAAAGGTGTTGTGTCGAGGTGAATCAGTGTGTTTCTGTCTTGGAATTCTCTGCTGTTTGGATGAATTTTTATTGAGAGCCCTCATGAGGCTGGATATTAATGGGAGTTTTGTGTTTGTTTTGCAACAGTAAAAGCTGGTGTGTGTTCTGAGGCTATATGTTCCATGTGGTGTGGGTGCAAATGTCGACCTTCCCTGCATGACCAGCTATTCATATTGATCTTGCCTGGAGAGTCGTGGCTTCAATTTGGTCTATAATAATTCACTTGTGGGGTTACCAACTGGTCCCACTTTGCGATGGGACAGTCCCTCCATTGGGCAGCTAAAGTCCTGAAAAAATATTAAAAAATGGCAAATGTTCTATGATTGTAGGACATAATTGTGTCCTATATTTTTTTGTAATAGTTAAGATAAAACAGTTATTCTGTACTCTAAAATAACTTCAAATGTTATAAGAAACAGAGATAAGCAACTTCAAAATGCTACAAGAATAAGCTATTATTTAGGCATTAAAAGTTAAGTTATATACTTATTACTGACCGTGGGTATGTGTCACAGCCTGTAAATTATGATGTTTGTCCTGGATAATGTCCCACTTTGGCCATTTGAAAAGGTGGCAAAACTCTCTATTCACTCATAAGTCTGCGGTATTGGAAGAAAAGAGGAAGGGTTGTCAGTATACAAAACCCTCTTTTGGCCACCACATTGCCACTGTGGTCAAGAAGGTCCGGCCTTTCTATGTGGCGGCATCTCATTACTAAGGTTTTGCATCCAGGAAGAAGGAGGGTGATTGTTTTCCTCTGCTTCCTCATTAGGCCAGTCATTAAGTACAATGCCCCATTGGCATGTACCTCAGTAGATACCAACAACTGGAGCGCTGCAAAAGTAACTCACAAAGGATCCTAGCCCTTGTGCATACTATATAAGGCTGAACTCAGAAAACTCTAAATAATACTCTGTCTCATATTGACTACCCTGAGCCAATCTGCTTGAAGTTACAAAATATGTCTAACCCAGCAGGCTCTGTTAGAAGTGTTACATCTAAAAGTCAATCCTTCCACCAAAAGCTCAAGAACTCAACCTCATATACAATCCCAACAGAACATGCTGGAGGGACAAGTTCATAACCAGAGACTGCCATGCACTGTAATGAACTTCCATACATGTTAACTTAGAGCACCTCGTTGGCCCTCTTCGAGAAATCACGGCGGTGGATGTGAGAATAGAAAAATTCATGGGATTTACTCCGTGGCTGTATGACAGGGCACTGGGAACTCAGGTTGGGTGGCACAATGGGGTAATCCTATGGGCTAGGCCTTAAGTGCTCCAGGGCTGTGGCCGCCCAAGTTCACTGATTATTAGGGAAGCGAAATGGCCTTTATGTATATATATATATATATATATATATATATATATATATATCTTTCTATAGATAGATAGATAGATGAATATAAACAGGTAGAGATAGACATAAAGCACATATTGAGACACACACATGAATAACTTGTGGGAAATATCTCACTGTATCAATGACTGGAAGTAGACTGATGAGCACACAATCTAAGGACACAGCAGGGGCCTTAGAAACAACAAGTACAGTAGACTAGTAACCTTTCAGTGCACTTGTAAAACGGAATGTGCACATATAAATAAAAAGACATACATTACAAGATATTGGAATATATAAAGAAAGTATAGATGTTCATGGCAGATGCTTGAATTTTCAAACCTGTCAGTAAAACAATTGAAACAATTTATTAAAAACCACAAGGCATGAGACAAATTGTTACATACATACATACATACATACATATGCACATGCATAGAGAAGGCGACTATAACCAGTCAAGGGTGACAAGATTGACCAAGGGCATGAGACTGTGGTCTAAGCATGAAATTTTAATGTTATAAAAAAATGCACAAGTGGTAGTATGCTAGTAGTGGTAATAAAGTATATAGAAAAGCATATGCATTTTGCCTCAGCTGTGGCTTAGCTGAGTGTAAACTAACTTTGCACTTCAGTCAGAAAGCCTTCAACAAAAAGATTGTACAAACAAAACATTGAAGCACAATAAGTGGGAGAAACAAAGTGAAAAAAAAGAAACCATGGTAATACAATTTGTATACTGAAATAGTGATGCTATGATGTCTGAAGGATAACATACAGCAAAGAGCTAATGAAGAAAAAAATGTACTGAAATTGCGCTTTTATGACTGCATTTCCAAAGATGCTCCGTCATTGGCTATGGGTGATAAACAGGAATAGATACTTTTGGACAGTTTTATCTGCATAACCGACCAAAGCAATATTGTTGCTCAAAAAGAGGAAAAATGTGTTTTGATTATAAAAGTGCAGCTAGTTGAATGCAGGCCACACTCTTAACAAAGGCAAGCCAACGAGTCAAATAATTGCCAGTGTATGAAAAGATTTGTGTAACAAAACATGAAACAGAAATAATGACACTGCTCTAGGCCTGAATAGAATTATTAGACCTAGTGTATCAAAACAAGTACATAGTAAAAGTACATAGTAGCCAATTCAGTGCCTGCGGGCAACAGTTCTGAGTCTGACAAGACAGGTTATCTAGCGGAGTGAGGTAATGCAGCAGATTTCAGCTAACCTAATTGCCATAGATGGGGAAGCGTAAACCAGCTAAAGCGGGACATACCTTGAAATGTAAATCCTTTCACACTCCTCTAAGAAAGCTTCTACCCCCTGCTTGAGAGTTTGTGTAATCTGACCTGCAGTGATGGTAAGAAGGCAGTTTGAAAACTATGCTTTGCCTCTGGGTGATCAACATGTGGACTTAGTGCTAAATGTAAACAAACTGCTCAAGCTAAAAGCTAAACGGCATAGTGCCCCTTTAACAAATAATAGATGTCTTTTTCGGTATTCTAAAATGTTTAGAGAGAGAGGCACAGCTGATCAATGAAGTTAACTACTGAGGCCTTGAGATAAAAGTAACAAACTTGTATAGACTTCCTTTAGATGCAAAACAGAGGGGATGATATGGGAGTGATAAAGGTGATTACATTTTATACTATGGGTATCGGCGGTGCTTACTAGTAATACCTTACATACCCCTGTAAGGCACCAGGCGAATTAAGAACATATCTAAGCATATCCTGAGTGGGTAACATGAAAACCTTGTCCTGTTTTATTAAAAAAGTTATGAGTTTGAAGGATACTGTCAAGGAGAAAGAAAAGTGTAGATAACATAGATAATGTTAGAATTAAGGGAACTTACATGTAATCAATGTATGATCCCAGTTTACAGTATATAGCAAATTGTCCATTTTTTTTTTTTTTTTTACATTAATACTGAGAGAAGTTATGGTCCACCTGCAATATTATAATTATACTACAAATAAGGTGGTATATGTTTGCTGAATAGGTTGACATGTAAATTGTTTTATATAGGGATAACCACTAGTTAAACACTAGGATTTAGGAGCATTGTTATTTGATCAAAAAAAAGAAAATGCAAAGAATTCTCTGTTCAAACATATGTTTAAAAGTACAAGCACTTCTTTACTAATATATTTTATGTAATAGATGTAATTGAACTGGACCTAAGAGGGGTGATGCAGAAAATTTATTGAATGTCAAGAGATACGAATGGCGTTGGACAGAACTCATGAGCAGCTAATACATCTGGTATAAATAAGCCAAAGGGGTGGAAAAAAAATGGACATGCAAAATTATAAAATCCCGAAGC